>NC_047590.1:7305416-7615833 GCF_011004845.1 Esox lucius
AACATGAAACCGCTGTCCGTACGGTGGCCAGTCAGGTTTTGTTGCAGCGTTGTCGTTGACCCTGAATGCTGTCTGCTTCGAGACTTTGATTCTGCGGGCGGTCTTGGCTGAAGGAGCGGTTGACCTCCATTTTGGAGAGGATGCAGGACCTGGGTGGCCATTTTATAGCTCTGTTGACGTGAGATTGTCTGTGTAGAATTCACACTGCCGTCCAAAAACGTCTGACCTTCCCCTGATTGTGACCTCAGCCGGTGGTTCTGCACATCTACGGTGTGCCCTGTCAACATACCCAGAGCGCCACCATCCGTCACGTTATTGCAGGAGGAACTCTGGTTAGCATTACCGTTAGCAACACTAGGCCCCAGAATCTGTTCAAACCCATACTCAAGGCCCACTGGTTCATTCAGGTTAGCGTTAGCATGTAGCCTGTGTTGCGGGTCATGACTCAGCCTTGCCTCTGTGTTTTGGTGCTGTATGTGTCTTCCTTGCCGGGCTGCGTGAGACAGGTTGTGGGCCACCTGTGAAATGTGTCGGTTGGAGTTCAGATTCTCATTCTTGAACGAGCCAAAGTTCTGTTTCTGTTGGACCACAGCGAGGTTTGCATTCCCTCGACAGAATTGCTGTCGTTTGGTTTGGTCGTGAGGGGCTTCCACTGTCCCAGAGCTGACCTCATTCCACTGGACTGGCATGCAGCTCTTACTAAGTCTGGGTGAGGAGAGGAAAGGCTGGTTCTGCTGGCTGGGGTTCAGGGCACAGGACAGGGGCACAGTTTGTGTCTGTGGTGGCGACAAGAGGTTCATATTCATATCGGAGTCCACCACAGGTGCCTTTTTCTGGTTGTAAAACGCCTGCTGCTGTTGGTTAGGGTTTATTGCATTTCCGTGGAAACTTCTGTTGTACCCGGCGATACACTCTCCTGATCCGTCCTGAAACGCAACAAAGTGAATGACGTCATCGGGAAGTGACATCACCTCGTCCCCGGCGTTGTTGCGACCTCTGACCACGTCGCCTGCCAGGGTCTCCATGGCAATGTTCTCGGAGATGCTGGGCGGGCGGGGGCAGTACGGGTAGCGCTGCAGGCTGCCGTCGGAGCGCGGGTGGCGGCCCTGCAGGGCCAGGTGGCGCTGTTCGGCCGCGGACTGGGCCTGGTTGGCCTGGAAGGCCTGGGGATGGAGGCTCTGCATGTCGCCCACGCTGTTGTACCGCTGCACCCGGGGCTGATGGGACGGCGGGCACAGGGACGGACGGCGCGGGACGGGATCGCTGGCCCGACGGGGGATGCTGGACGGCACCTCGTGGGGCATCATGCTGTGGGCGTCATACCCTCCCATGCCAGCCCTGCAGCGCCTCGGAACGCCACCGGAGGTGACGCCGTCCAAGGCGTAGTTGCCGGACGGTGAGCCCCCCGTCGGAGAGTTCCCATAACGGGCCACGCAAGTCTTCAGACTCATCACCTCCATGCAGGGTAGAGGCGTCGGAGGGGCGCCCCCCGTGGCCGCCGCGTATTTAGCCTTGAGGTGGTAGTGCTGGGCTGGGGTGAGGCTGAGAAGACCGGGCAGGCCTCCACCACCTCCACACTGACTGGCCTCGCTGGACCTCCGGGACAGGTCCGTGGAGATGGGGTCGTAGGAGCCCGTGGAGCTGATGTTGTTGCGGTGGCCGCTGAACGTGGAGGCGTCGCTGGAGCGGCGGCTGGAGTAGCAGGGCGAGATGCCGCTGGAGCGGCGGCTGACGTAGGCGGAGGAGGCGGTGCTGGCGGTGCTGTCCCGGCGCTCCATCAGATGGTCCAGCTGGTTCAGGAAGGTGGTTTTACCGGGACTGAGGCCGGGCAGCGATCCGGGCCCATCACCTGTACCTGAACTCTCCAGAAGGTACCCTGAGGAAGAGACAAGTTTACGTCACGCAGGAAAAACTGGCCCAAAGAGCGGTCTCCGGGAATGTATCACTCGGAACGTTGTGCCCAGGGAATGTGTTGAGGGGTTGCTTGTTTTTAATGTCGTGTCTACTCACCGCTGGCTGATATGGGCGGTAGCTTGGTGTTCTGGACTGGAGGAGCAGGATGATGGTCGGCCCACTGGCAGGAGTCCCTCACCGTCTTCAGTTTCTCCTTCTTCAGGTGCTCTAGTCTGTGGATGTAGCTGGGAGCCAGCCGCTGCCGCAGGTGGAGGCCCACCCCGAGCCCCGACTCTCCAGACGAGAGGCACGAGGTGGAGGGGTCCAAGAAGGGCCCCGGGGATTCGTCGAGCCCGGTCAGGTCCCCCACACTGCCCCCGCCACTGTGAAGGGCCATCTCTACTCCACTGTCATGGTAGGTGGCACTGCCAAGTGGCGACGGTTCGCTGCTGCATGATGACTGACCACCAGGGCTGGACTGATACACCTAAAGAGAGAGAAAGAGACAGAGAGAGAGACAGAAAACAAGTGACAGAGAGAGTTATCGCCTCGGTTTCTGCACGCGGGCGTTAGAGAGAGACAACATGTTTATTCAGAGTCTAAAAAGAAAGGGATCATCTGACGACCAGAAAGTGGAACAGTGATAACACAACATCAGGATATGTACAGTCAACCGTGCAGTGACTTTTATCCACAACTTTAATTGGGAATAACGAGTATTGGAGGGGGTGGGATTGGAAATGGGAAGGATGAAAGGTTGAGAACATGCCAGGCCATATTGGGGTTTGAATCTTTGGCTGTGTTGGTTTTGGGGCTCCCCAGTGTCTCTTCAGGTTTTGCAGTATGTGGCCTTACAATTCAGTAATAATGATTAAATTTTTGGCCCAAATCCTGTGTTCCATGCTGACTTTGCCCGATCATTCCACAGTGCTTCATGATGATGAAACTACGAAGTGTTCAGAAACCAAGAGAGATATGCTGAAATGAACTGAAGCTCAAACAAAAGCTCTGCTCACCTTAGTAACGTCTGTCCATGCGGAAAGTTTGATTGAGGAGAGAAATGGAAAGGAAACGTTCAAGCAGTAAGCAGGGGATGTTAGTAAGTGTAAAGGTGTTAGGTAAGATTTGCATGCTGTTACAGCCTAAGAAGGTAGAGAGGTCATTATTTGATTAAACACATCTGTCTGTATGGTTACAAAACCATAGATTTGGAGGCACTCATCTTATCATGGTCAAATGCTTGCTGAAACAGTACCACACAATACTAATACTTCCCCAGTACATCTCCCACTTCAAAATATCTCTTACCACAGAGTTCTCTGTCTTAATAGACTTGACTTGCAAGTAGTCCTCCAGGCCCCTGGAGGCGCTGTCCATCTTCTCCCCCGTGCCACGGCCTGTGTCATTCTCACCATTCTCTTTGGGTGGCATGGGTCTGCTGGGCGGAAGGTCGCTGCGCTGTTTCTTTGTGACATGGGCCTCTGGTCCATGGACTGTCTTCACGTGCTTCCTGAGGGAACTCGGGTCCGTGTAGCGTTTCGTACATCCTGGGATTTTACACACGTACGGTTTCTGTAGATGAAATAATTGCATTTATTTAACCTTGATTCATACGCAGGTGAACTGTAAGATATATATATATTTTTTTTTTTTAAAGAAGAAAAACTGGCACGTTTTAAATGTGGCTTTCAGCAGACAGTTTTGTTTGCGCTCCCGGTAGGATGTCAACCGACAATGCTGGCGTTGTTCTCACAGGAACCCGAGAGAGATGAATATCATCCAGTTCATATTCTGCTTAATAACATTGAAATGCATGACTGTGAATTAGACTATTCACCCCCTACTTACTGAGATTAACTGTGACTAGCTGTTGTTGTAAACACGCAATTAGAGTGTATAAATTATATATGAAAAACCAGGGACATGTTGATTCTGCTCACTGCACCAGAGGATCGCCATGATTCATGTGGCTTCCACTAATCCAGTTAAAGTTGTACTGGTGGGGCAGACAAAGTCTTGTTTTTCATCCCGAGGTGTAGTGTGTGCGTGCGTGTGTGTGTGTTGTGTGTATGTGTGTGTCTCCCCCCACACTCCTCTGTCTTCTGATGGATAGGCTGGTAGGAGGCTTGAAACGGCTCCAGGTTTCATTTTGTATTGGAGATCCGCAGGTGGTCTGAATCTCGGTGGGGATGCATGCGCTTGATTCACCATAATGCATTGTGGGGCTGCCACGCTCATTAGTTCCACACCTCATTATTTACACACACACACACACACACACACATACCCGCACGCACACAAACACACACAGGCGTAGTTTAATGGGGCAAGGATAGTCATCCAAAAACAATCACTGTGCGTGATGAGAAAAGGCCCAGACAAATCTCATTTCTGCCTACATTTGGTACAGACAAAGATTCAAGAAGCAGTAGACAGTTTGACGTTTCCATACAGTCCAATATTCTGGCCCGGTTGCTTACAGCAGGTCACCACAGATAAGAATGTGAATCCTACAGATGTCTAAGAGAATTCTTAAGAGTGTCTGTCAGTGAGTCTTTCTGAAGTCTTCTTGGCAGGGCAGCGTTGAGCTCCAGTGCCTGGCACTGTGCGTGTATCCAAAATGGTGTCCTATTCCCTACACAATGCAGTGTACTACTTTATTGCCGCATACTACTTTGTCATAGAGCACCACATTTGACCAGGGACCTGTAGGGGCGGGATGGAATATAGTATGCTAATTGTTACGCATCCCCAGAAACTTGTTGGAGTTTGTTTGTTTACCTCATTGGAGCGTGTGTGTGTGTGTGTGTGTGTGTGTGTGTGTGTGTACCTCGTTGGAGTGTGTGCGGTTCTGGTGCTTGGCTCTGTCCGAGGCGTTGGAGAAGGCTTTGTTGCATCCCTCGTGATCGCACACGTACGGCTTCTCGCCCGTGTGGGAGCGCAGGTGTGTCTTCAGGTTCTCCAGGCGGGAGTAAGCCTTACAGCAGCCCTCAAACTGAGACAGAGAGGAAGACACCGAAGCCGTCAAACACAGCATCTGGCTACAGTTTCCTTCCCCCCAAATGTCTGCTAAATTTCAAAGGGCCTCCGCAATTATCCCCAACAGTTTCCCGACTGTTCTCCAGGGTGGACGCCCGTACTGTATCATCACTAGAAGGGGACCAATCTGAGCATTAGAGAAATGCATGTCATTTCCACACTTGTCCCCAGGACATCAGTGGATGTGGCTGAGAGTAGGGGACAGTCTTAGATGTCTCACCTGAGGGACTGACGGAAAATTCCATTGGAAGAGGATGGCGGTTTTTACTGTAATAAGGACCCATGGCTCGTTCTACGTCTTAACTTACATTAATAATTACCTTCATTACAGTTGAAACTGCTAAGAGACACCCAACTAACCAGCTCAGGGAGCTACTCTAGGAGAATATTTTTTTATACACTCTAATCATGATGAATCTTCCATCTTTTTTTTTTCCAACCGATTGAGAGCAATACCAAAAAAGGCCCAAAAGCCCATATAAAGGCCATATTGAATTTCAGATGAATAATATACATTACAGAGCAGGTTTTTAGAGTGAGATTTATGTTTATGTAGATAAAGCTGGTATTTCATCTAGAGGGGTAATATGAGTGTGTATGTATGAGATTATCTGTGATTGTGTGTGATGTGATTCTCAGCAAATGTGTGTGCGTGTGTGTGCGTGTGTGTGTGAGATTATCTGTGATTATGTGTGATGTGATTCTCTGCAAATTTGTGAGTGTGTGTGTGTGTGAGATTATCTTTGAGTGTGTGTGCGTGTGATGGTACACTGTGTGTGTGTGTGCGATTGTGTGTGTGGGACGGTACACTCTGTGTGTGCGATAATGTGTGTGTGCGATGGTGTGTGTGACGGTACACTGTGTGTGTGTAATTGTGTGTGTGTGACGGTGCCCTGTGTGTGCGTGTGTGTGTGCCTGTGTGTGCGTGTGACGGTACACCGACTGACTGTTTACTGACTGAGAACTCAGCGGAGCCTGGAAGTGATCAGTTACTCACAGTACATTTGTGTGGTTTTTCCCCGGTGTGTCTCCTCATGTGAACCACCAGCATGTACTGGGCCTTGAAGGGCTTCTGCTCCCTCGTGCACTCCTCCCAGCGACACACAAACTCCTTCTTCTCCCCGTGGATGTGGTCGTTATTGATGTGCTGCAGGGAGACACACACCAGGAAGAGGCACATTAATCCCTGTTTGGTTCTCCACTACTTAGGAGACCGTGGTAGCGTCCAGTGCCCTAACAGCTCCTAACCCCACTCCCCAGCAACCTCCAGCCCCAACTCCATGGAAACACCTAGCCCGCGGGCACAGGTTAAGTCCAACCCTGGACAAGAAATGGGTTAGGTGGTGTGGGGGAAACGCAAACTCAATGGCTTTATCGGTGTCCGAAAGAAACTGCCGATCGACCCCAGTCATGTGCTAACCCTTTCAGTAGTCATAGTTTCCAATCTACGTAAGCAGATAAGGGGAACGGTTTGGGTATGTTTTTGTCCAGCGCAGGGCCTGAAAATCCCAACAGAATACATCCCAGGTGGTATTTGAATTAATTGTCTTTGTTATTAAGTATTTACTTGGATCAGTTTTATCTGTTACAGAGAGGCTTTTAACCACTTAAAGTACATGCACGCACAGTAATAACTGCAGTAATAACTGCAGATGGGGGCTTTCTCTTGGAATCGAGGTCTGTCAGAACAGGCAGATTTCAGGTTGTGATCAGAGGGAGGATTAGGAGTAACGCCATCAATCAAAGTTTGCAGTTTACTTTCCATTTGTCAGACAGCGCAGAGGCGTGATTGTGTTTTTGGTGCTCACAATTGCAGTGCGCCGCTGTTTGTCTTTGATAAATGAGCTCCTCCAGTCTACGTTTTTTCACAGGAGGGATTCTATGGTTAGGGAAATTAAGCTCGAATCAATCGCCAAACGGACAAACTCTCCTCTGCTCCGCTCACTGTGGGAACACGCGGCGTAGCGGCCCAACGCTACATTTTGGGGCGGAATTTGCCTGCAAAGGCATTTTCAACCCTATCCTCGGCTGGCGGGAGTGCGTGGCCTCGGGCGGATGAGTCAGGACAGGTATTGTACACATGAAAGCATTCCCTCATTAGGGCCGTAGTGTTTGGGTGTAGGGGCTCAGGGGGGGGGGGGGGGCGGGGGGATTATGAGATGTCTTGACAAACTCATCTGTAGGCACAGGCTCGATACCTGGAGGATGTCAGCGAAGACCAACGGCCGGGGGAACAAACAGGCGGCTCAGGTTTCGTCCCGGCAGAAACTAAACCAAATCTTTCCATTGCAGGGACGCAGGGCAGTCGAGTACAAATGACAAGGGCCGTCATTGTGGCAGCAGATTCCTCAGGCTTCTCTCCCTGGTGGTGTAACTTCTTCGCCCCGTGATAATTAAGACAAAGACACATGTTGGTGGTTGAGCATGCGCCGACTGCTCTCTTAGACAAGCACCTCTTTGTCCCTCAAGACCTAAACCGTCCTGGCCTGTCATTCGCCGTTTTTTTTTTGAGTGTGCGCGCGTGCGCGCGCGTGCGCGTGGGTGTGTTTGTATTGGCGTGCGTGCTCCTATCATTAGGAGGGATCTCGTAGAGGGGGCTCCGCTCAGCTGGAGTGTAATTTAGTGAAAATCCAACTGAGCCCTGTTGAGTCGAGGACTCAGTGAAACAACAAGGACAGATAATGGTGGCCATAGTTGAAGCACTTCAGTGTTACAGTGCCCCGTGGCTCCTACTTTAAGCCTCTACCTCATTCTAATTCTCTGTTCTCCGTCCATCTCTACCGCCCACTCTGTGCTACCTCTTTCTGTCTCCCTCACCCTTTCGCTCACTCTCTGTCTCACCCTTTCACTCTTTTACTGCTTTTACTGCTTTCACTCTTTTACTGCTTCCCTGACAGCCTGGAATGCTCAACCGATACTCTGCACACCAGTTATACGTAGTTCAGATGACTAGACCTTCTCCAGTCCCAGGCGAAAACACTAAAACACAACTGGGTAGGAAGTACTGATGGGTTAAGTGCCCAACGACTCTACCAAATTCTACATCAGGGTCATCGGGAGGTATCGACAAATTCATCATCCTCTCAACGATGACAATTGATTACGTCAAAATGCAGATGACCTCAATGCACTCACGGACCCCAAAATGACACATGCTATGCACAGTTAGTCTGTCCAAGCATTTGACCTCAGCTCTCGTTGTGTCGACACGATGATTCAGTGGACTCTCTGCACCCATCTACAGGAACCAAACATGACTCTGCACTACGGGCTCCGTGAGAACGGGCGGGTCACCGCGGAGGGCGCATCCAAGCGGTTTAGTTCCTGGCACAAAACTTTATGTTGAGCTTCAGAGGTTAGAGGCCAGAGGTCAGGGAGCGCATGGCTTTCAGTCAGTAGATCTGCTCTCAGCTCTTGGTTAATTGGAAGTCTTTTATTAGGAAGTGTTAGACCCCCCCCCAACCCCCCAACGCCCCCCCCCCATCTCCTCCTTACGTGGACCAGCTGTTCCTGTGTGTCGTACTCCCTGGAGCATCCCTCCCAGTGGCAGTTGGTCTCATACACCATCTCCATCTCTGGTTCATGTTTGCACTCGTCTTTATCCAGGTCCTCCTTCAGGTCCAGTGTTCTGCCCAGGTGATTCTGCTGCAGAAAAGGAAGAACATGCGGCTGTCGTTTCACTCACGCTGTCCACGCGGTCCCCTCTGCCCTTTAACCCAAACCCAAGCCGCCATCGATCCAGCGGGACATCGACATGGGCAGCTGACAGACAAGCCCGGATTGACTGGACCCTCAGAATGACTCATGTAGACGTAGCCTGCCGAGGTGTTTATTTTGTCTGGACAGGCAGGGATTCATTCACGCTCCTCACACTGTTCCCAGGGCCTGCAGACTGTGTGTGTGTGTGTGTGTTTGTGCGCGTATATGTGTGTGTTGACGTGCTGCCCATCCCTTGGTCTCGTCAGCGCCGCCCCCCCCCACCCCCACCCCCCCCGACCCGAACACGCTGACTGCAGCATGTTTATCTCTGCTCCGCGCCACTATCTTCATCAATTCTACCGGCCCCAAGACGACTGCTAGCGCCGCCATCCCCATGCATCAAGCACAAACCCAAACCTGCCTCTGAGTCCAAGAGGAGGGCTCCGCAAATTTATCAAAAGACAGAGAGTAAGGCAGGAGCGAGGAGAGGGAGGGAGATAAAGAAAGGCAGAGGGAGAGAGGGAGAGAGGGAGAGAGAGAGAGGGAAAGTGAGAATGGAAGGGCCAGAGAGAAAGAGGTCTAAAAAAAGAGAGAAAGAAATGCAAGAAATAGGGAGGTTGGGAAAAAACTGAGAGGAGAATAAGGGCTGGCTAATATTTCATTAAAATGAAGTGCTGTGGCACAGTTTACATTGGCCAGGGGAGGGAGAACAAACGAATGGATGCAAAGCTCTTATCACACAGAGTTTTTCTTATTTCAGTCGGAGCGGAGAAAGAAGCGGGTCAGGGGACTGGCTGACTCCCAGGAGTCTGTGTCAAACCCCCGAGCAGGACAGGATGGAGGAGGATTTGGGGGGGAAATGAGTCTCAGCCGATAAAAAGATGTGTACAAAGGTGTGTACAGATTTGGTTTTTTTTGTCAGCTGCAAAGCATAGATGATTTGACCTTCTGATTTAAAACATATCAACCCCTCTGTCTCCTCACTGTACAGGGCAGTATGATTAACCATAAGCATCCGTTCATGAATTGGCAGACCCTGGTCACATTCTTACCGGAGAACATGGTGACAGCGGCCTTGGGCACTCCACCTCCATCTTTACCTTTGACCTTTTGGTGATCATAGGGTTAACGGTGCTACTGACTGCTGAGTCTCCACATGGATTCTAAACAGAAGGGGGGAGGGGAGAACAGAATGGGGTTAATTGGGTGTTAGAGTCTAGTAGACAGTCATGCATCAGAGGTCAGAGGTCAGAGCCACCGCAGAGACTAAACAATCCAGAGTTTTCCATGATGACAGGGTGGAGTGCAGAGTATGAAAACATCCCGTCCATCTAGTGGCCCGGGGTTACAGTGGAAACCTCAGAGAGAACTTCAGAGGAGCGAGAAGGACCCCACCACACCCTGTGTGTACAGAAGGCTACAGTGTGTAATGCTTCACAATGCGCTGACAGAGACTATATCTGGCAGTCGGTTTTAATAGTCATGCTAGCTAGACTGTGATTCTGTGATTGCACCAAACCACAGCAATGTGTTCCTAATCAAAGGAAGACAATATTTCTCTCTGTGTTTACTGCGGATTGAAACAACCACCGGGTACGTACTGTGTGGGTTGGGGCAATGAAGGTTTAACGTCCCCAATCCCTGTATTCATGGCTATGAAGTTTACCTTACGAAGGAGGCATTTTAGTGAATGGTATGTTAATAAAGGCACTGACAGAAAGCCACAAACCACACAAGATAGATACAATGAATGAGGGAAGGGGACAACAGAGCTGAAGTTTTAAATCATCTTAAAACACTTGAAGCGAGTTTACTGAGGAACACAAACAAACAGATGAAAATTGTACGGCTGTAGACGTCATGCTGCTTTGATTAGAGGTTCCCACACAATACCAGAATTCCCAGAGGGCCACAGGGCAAGGCTGAAATTTGGTGATATGGATAAGGACCGGATCGACCCCATTCTGGACAACGCAGGAAGATGACCGAAACAGACAAGGACTGCATGCTAACATTACCACATAGGAACACATCAACATTACCAAAGAGGAAGACATCAACATTACCAAATAGGAAGACATCAACATTACCAAATCGGAAGACATTAACATTACCAAATAGGAACACATCAACATTACCAAAGAGGAACACATCAACATTACCAAATAGGAAGAGATCAACATTACCAAAGAGGAACACATCAACATTACCAAAGAGGAACACATCAACATTACCAAATAGGAAGACATCAACATTACCAAAGGGGAACACATCTTCATTAACAAAGAGGAAGACATCAACATTACTAAAGAGGAACAAATCAACATTACCAAAGAGGAACACATCAACATTACCAAATAGGAAGACATCAACATTACCAAAGAGGAACACATCAACATTACCAAAGAGGAAGACATCAACATTACCAAGAGGAAGACATCAACATTACCAAAGAGGAACACATCAACATTACCAAAGAGGAACACATCAACATTACCAAAGAGGAAGACATCAACATTACCAAAGAGGAACACATCAACATTACCAAAGAAGATCAATCTCACCTTTGATTGTGAGTCCAGGTTGGGGTCATGTGAAGAAGGGGGCACAGAGGAGAGGCCCAAGGCTGACTGTCGACTAGAGAAGGAGGGCGGGGGCTGGATGAGAGGAGGGGTGTGGCCGAACGCACTCAGGCCTCTCTGCTGGGACAGGAGCTGCTGGTAGGCTATGGGGTTGATGGCGTGTGGGAACGTGAAGGAGGGACTGGAACACAAACATTGTCAACATTAGAGACGTCTCGGTCAACTCCACCATGGTGCTCCATGAGTTGCCAACCCCAATGCCTTTCCTAACCGCTTCATTTCACTCCAGCATCATTTCTCTTAACCTGCTGCAGAGGTTCTCCTAAGCTGATACCAAAAACCAAAAGCTATATTGTTTAAAATCAAAAACAATTCTAATGTAGTCAGTCACTTTTAACCGTTAACTTCACAAATGACCTGATTACTAGCGGAGCACTAGCCTATTACACATTTTAGCTTTCACAGATGTGCGTGACCAGGGAATTAAAATGTCTGTATGTTTTGTTGGCCGTTACCTGATGCCTCCAACAGACAGGTGCCCGTAGGAGCTGCTGGCTGCAGAGCTGGAGCGCGAGTTGTTGATGTAGGCCACCAGAGAGTTGGGCGAGGTGCGGATCATGGTCTGGAGGTCGATGCTGGCGTCCGACAGAGGAGAGATGGACAATGCTCGCTTTCTGTTCAGCCTGGGGGTCAAACGGGGGCTGGAGAACCGTGACACTGGGGGAGGAACAAAGACTAGCTCGGAATACAGAACCTCGGATAACTTTGTTCAGCCTGTCAAACGACATTTGTCGGGGCACTTCTGCTCTCAGCTCAGCATAGTTGACCTACATCATTCCCTGCGTATGATATGAAATAGTTATCAACTTGTCACAAGAGATGATTTCTCACCAAGCCATCACACCAGCATCAGGCTCCATCCCCATAAGTGAAAACACCCACTTTTACCGTTGTGAGACATTAACAATGTTTGTAACTTTAAAATAATTTCATACAGGCAGAAAGTAATCCATCCAAATGCACTCTCACATGCTATCATTGTGTCTCGTCCCCATCCAATTCTCTGGCTCAATTCTATTTCTGGAGCTAGAGAGAGACAGAGGAGGAAAAGAGAGAATGAGAGCGAGAAAGAAAAGAGAGACAGAGAGATGACAGAAAGGGAGAGAGAAATAGAGACCTAGAGGAGGGCTTCATCCCAGCCCAGGCTTAGGATCGTGTGATTGATGCTAACACAGCCTCCCTCTGACACCCAAAACCGCTGGAAATGGTGCAGCGCTATCAATATGTGTTCGAGATTGATTCCCAGCTAATACAGTAGACAATTTGTCTAAGGTGATGGAAACAGAGCCTGGCAAAAGATATTGTTGCAGTAAAATAAACTCATCCCTTATCAGGTGGGAAAAGTATGGCACGGGTGGGAACTTAGGCAAGGGGCGGGATATGGGATGGAGATTAACTTTCTTTTATGTGCCCTAGTGACACCGATCTTCAGTAAATACGACCTGGAATTTAAATAAAACAAATAAACAAAAACAAATGAATTCTGTATGATGAAACGTATTTTTGCTTTGGCATCTTTAGAAGAGATGTGTCCAAAATCCCATCCTTTATCCTACAGCATAAAATTCATTACTTTTGACAAGATCCCAGGTGGCTCTTTATGACAATCTAGTGAAAATCAGTGCACTATATTAGGAACAGGTTGACTTTTAGGACACATAAACCCACACTCCACTTTGACCTCATTAAGATTCAGTATACAGGATAATCAATCTAAGCTTAAATAATGTACTTCAATTAATCAGATAAAATCTCACTGCGATCGAAAACATTCTGTACTTCACTTTGGCAAATGAGGGCAATTGAGAAAAATTGATTCCCACAGAAATGTATGCAAAGTGCTTTTCATTGCTGTTAAGTTCATGCTTTTAATGAAAATTTGGGCACAGTTTATTTTTGAAAGTGCATGCCGTTCTTGACTAAGAAAAATCACAAAGCAGGGTGATAACGACCCATAAATTACTAAATGCCACGACGAGGCACTGATTGTACCAGCTGTGTAAACATATTTGAATAAAAAACCCAGCGACCAATTTGTTTACAGAGAAAGATGGAACTCAGGAAATAAAGCAGATCATTATCTGACCAATATAATGAATTTCCTGTGGTTTGTAACTGGTGTGTGTTTCTGGTTGGTCTAGGCGGCTCCTGGCAGTTCCCTCTGCCCCCCCCCCCCCCCCCCCCCCCCGTGTGTGTCAGCGGGACGGCCAGTCAGACAGTGGCTGAGGGCTCGACAGGTGCTAGACATTAGCGGTAGTGTTAGCAGGAGCCAGTCCAGAGCCACAGTGTCATTAGGACCCGTGGGGTCATAACCGTAGGCACTGCAACCGGACGTCCATAATGGCTCAATAAAATGTGGTGCCAACGCCGACCAGCCGCTCTCTACAGAGCTGATCAAACTCAGGCTACCACCACAGAGAAGGACGTGGTTTCTTCCTGGGCCAAAAGCTAACAGCTAGTAGCCTGCCAGTGGCCTGTCTAAGTGACTACAGAGTGAGGGGGAACAGGAGGACTTGGAGAGCAGCTGACGGCTTGGCTAAATGGCTAGCAGTCAGTTCAAAACATGCTCTACCACACGTGCTTCAGTCTGAGTGCTTTAAGACCTACACACATTCCCTGGGACATATGAACGCCACACCAGACTGTCTCTCAGGGGATACTTCTGCTATAGTGAAAGCTGCTGAAGACAGAAAGCATTCATTCCAGGAATGTTGGGAGTGCATTGGAGAATACGTGGTGTAATTTGCCGGTTGTTAACTAGTTAGTAACTCGCGTTGATCCATGGAGAGAGCTGAGGTGAATTTAGCTCTAGGTATTTGCGTTGCATTAATGGCTCGCTACTTTCGGTGACTGGGACAAGCCATTCAGAAATGGCAGCCTTATTTATCTGTGTTAGAGGCTCACCTCAGGGGAGATGTGTTTATGAATGTGCCACTTCCATTGATAAATGAGGAAATGGAAAGCCAGGCCTCTCTTTTCCACCCCCCGCCCCCCTCCCCCCCCAGCGCCTCGCTTCCTATTTCCCCCCCCGTGATTTATGTCAGCAAGCCGGGGAGGAACGACTTGTAGGTGTGTGTGTGTGCAGAGTGGACCCCCCCCCCCCCCCCCCCCCCCCCCCGAGACCATATCAGATTGGAAGGCTGATCCTTACAGCCTGCTCACGTCAAGCTGCTTGGGATGAGGTCAGTAGAACAGCACGGGGAATGTGTCTACCTGTGCCGGGTTTAACGTCAACATTAAATTTGGACCAGGACATCGTCCAGTAGGAGAGTGGCCGTATAACCCAAAATGCTTGAAGACGTATTTAACTGTTTCTCGCGTGGCAAATTCTGTTGTCTCAGCACTATTCCCTGTCATAAGACAGGTTCAGTATGTAGCCTTCGTCTTGGGAGCTGGGATACACGGGCCCAGTTTTGGGAGTTGTTTTTTTATTTAATGAACAGCAGGATGAGGCTTTTGGCTGTTTTTCCCCGGCTGGCGTGTGGAACCGGAATATTGGGCCAGAAACAATATAACCGAGAAGCTCATTGAGAACCAGGACCTGCTGGAGGCCGTTCAACCCGGAGGCTCATTGAGAACCAGGACCTGCTGGAGGCCGTTCAACCCGGAGGCTCATTGAGAACCAGGACCTGCTGGAGGCCGTTCAACCCGGAGGCTCATTGAGAACCAGGACCTGCTGGAGGCGGTTCAACCTGGAGGCTCATTGAGAACCAGGACCTTCTGGAGGCGGTTCAACCTGGAGGCTCATTGAGAGACTCTTTGACACAGGTTAACAAAGTCCCCTGTACAGGATAGAATCAAACCCTTTGCCTACAGCAGAGTAGATAGAGTGCTCATTGTCGGTCTTACGATTTGGAGTGAAGCTCGGGCTGCTTTTAAGCCTGCCGTGTTATATCAACAGGAAACAGGGGCGGTCTCTGAGAGGCTCATGAGATGATCGATCAGGGTCCTCGACGCCTGAAGGGGCTCCTGTTCTTGCCTTGCGTCAGTACAAGCGCACGTGAACATCAGCGCCTGTCCTTGGACATCCAAGCTTCTGTGTGTGGGGCGTGTTCCAGTATTGCTACGCTAAGCGAAGTCACGCTACCGTGCTATAACTCTGTCCCTGTGCAAAATCATCACTCTCTCCCTAGGCACAGAGGTAGTTGAGGATGAAAGTAGACATTCAGTGCAGTAAACATACCTTTGACCCCCCCCCCCCCCCCCCCCCATTTGAATGAACAATCTCCTCCAGTAAACGTAATGTCGGTACAATCACACTGTTGTTTAGGGAAAACCCTGGCAGAGACATGACAGAGGGAAAACTTTCCCGGACCTATACTTTACTGTGCTCAGGCTACAGTGCCTCATGACTCCTGGCCTGCCGTTTGAAGTGGCTTTTCAAATGACAAATACAGAAAATTCTGTTTTGTTTCCATGTCCCGCTGCCCACCACTGCGCTCTTCTGGGCTGTGTCGTTCGCACGAGACGAGCTCGCCGCCAACTTAGTATATCCCTTTTAACGCAGCCCGACACAGCAGACCCACTTACATTACCGCCCGGGGATTCACACTGATGCCACCAGAGGAACGGCCGAGGGGCACATAAGAAGCAATGTATCGTGAAACAACTCAGCAACTGTAATGAACAATGCAGTAACAGTAACTGTGAATTCGGCTCTCGTTCAAAATGACTCCGCCCTGTAGGACTGTGCCCCCCCACGGAGCGCTACGCCCCACTGAGGGTGTTGCCGGCGCGGCACCGGTCCTCCACTCACCGTCCACCGGGGTGATGTAGTCCGGCAGGTGGGAGGCCCCTGCGCCCTGCATCAACAGGTCTCCGTAGGGATTCCGATGGCCGGCCATCAGGTGGTAGTAATCAGCCGGGTTGGCTCCGGGAGGGGGAGGGGGCAACCCGAACAGACCCCGCTCCTTCAAGTGTTCATGAGCCACTGCGGGGGGGGGGGGGGCAGAGAGAAGAGCATGAGTGAGTGGGGAGGGAGGGAGGGAGGGAGTGAGGCGGGCACAAGATACGCTCCGGGGTTCAGGGGGGAGAGTACGAGGCATTTGAAAAGGCTCGGCCGTCCGACGCAGAGACGCCGCTGTACCCGGGGAGACCCTGTCGGTTCGAGGCAGACAACACCCTATTCCCCATGATCACGGTGGAATGGAGTGCAGCAGATAGGGAAGAGGGCGCCATTTGGTCTCAGCCGCGCAGGACGACGGGAGGGAAGGAGCAGGCCAGCTGGCCTTTGAGGGTTGTTGGGGGGGGGGGGGGGGGGGGGGCATTTCAACATTCCTGCATTTCCTCCGACTCATAAACAAGGTGCCGAGAGGGCTGCCGTGTCTCTCTCACGCACACGCACAGACACACACACGCACAGACACACACACACGCGCAGACACCGAACGCTGGGCGGGGGCAACGATGACGTGGCACCGTTAACGTCTGTAAGCCGGTGAAGCCTTTTGAAATGGGGCCGATCAGAGGGAGAGCTGAGCGGCATCACTGCGTCGGTCCCAGGGGCATCTAACCCTTCCACTGGTTCCTCTGTGGGCTTTAGGCCACGTCTTCCCTGTTAAATGGTTTGACTCGGGGTACAGAGGGATTCTCTCTCTGTTTCTGTCTGTTGGTCCACCTCCCACTTTTTTTCCCCCACCCTCTGTGTCTTTCTCTGTGTCTCGTCGTCTCAGTTTCTTTTCTCTCTCTCTTTCCCCCGTCTCCACCCGACTGGGTCCCTCGCTCCGATTGGGTCCCTCGCTCCGATTGGGTCCCTCGCTCACTGTAAGTGATCTTTCAGACACAATTAGGCCCGGAAACGCTAGAAGAGAACAGGCATGTGCTGGCACTGACTACATAACGCTGAGACATACATTTCGTCTTATATCCTTTCTCTGTCTGTCTCCCCCCTGCATTTGATGACGTCTCGATGGGGTCCAATAGGATCAGCGTTTGAAGCAGACCCTTCATGACTATAATTGTTCTTTATCAAAAACCTATTAAATTCAGGAGAAGAATCCAGATTATTGTTGCCGTGTAAGTTGGTATTGTTGCCGTTTAAGTGTTAAAGTCCACGAAGGCCTACCAGTTGTCTATTAAAAGGGTCACTTGGAAAACATTAAACATCATACTCTTAACGGTACGTACCCTCCTTTGTATTCTCCCTTCACAAAGCTTCCTCACTGGGATGTCTCCAGCCATGGCTGAGTTATTTAACTTTAAAAGCAGGGCCACATTACTGCTGACAGACTGTAAAAGGTGATTTATTTCCTATTCTGTCCTCTTGCCTCCACCTGTTATTTTAATTCAGTCCTGAAGAAAGAGATGTCATCACGTCAGTTTGGGCTAAAGGACTACATGGGGTGGGGGGGGGGGGGTTTATTGCGTCTATTTTGTTTGATCCTTTTCCACAGCATTTTATAAACCCCCATGGTATGTATACGGAACGTGGCGTGGGAGGATGGAGGCCAGATCTTCACACGTATCAATCTGGAGCGTGTTAGACCAATTCATGGCACGCTGCTGTGTCGGTCCCATCAGCCACACCTCCCTGTAATACCCTGTTAACTGAAAAAGCAAAGCCAATCCAACCCTCCACACTGAAAAACTAGATCCTCGACACGACGGTCGCCGTGCCCTGGCGTCCACGCCAACAACTCACACTCGGCGGGGCTGAGTCCGCGGGCCGCTGAGATCATGGACAGGCTGGGGCTGCTGTGCATGGACCTCAGGTACTGCTCCATGTGGTGGCTGACGTACGGGTGAGGCTGGCTGAAGGGGGACTCCCCCGTCCCGGGTGCGTGGGGGGAGAGGCGGATCAGGGAGATGCCGTCGGAGATGACCGGGCTACCACCGAGTGCAGGTCTGGAGTAGAGAGAGAGGGGGAGAGAGAGGGAGAGAGAAAGGGGGAGAGGGAGGGGGAGAGAGAGGGAGATAGGTGAAAAGAGAGACAGAAAGACAGTTATCGTCTTATTTTATATACACACGCAGAGTGTTTTAAGATAGACGGAACATTTAGAAAAGTTTCAGACAAAATCTGAAAAGCCAGCGACTTCTTTCAGTTACAATACAAGGTAAAACCACAGGGCCTTGTGAAGCAGTCAATCAATCCATCAATCAAATGTATTTATAAAGCCCTTTTTACAACAGCAGTTGTCACCAAGTGCTTTACAGAGACACCCGGCCTTAAACCCCAAGGAGCAGACAACAGTAGTGTTGAATTTCAGTGGCTAGGAAAAACTCCTTAAGAAGGCTGAATTTTAGGAAGAAACCTAGAGAGGACCCAGGCTCAGAGGGGTGACCAGTCCTCTTCTGGCTGTGCTGGGTGAGATATTAATTTATCTGGGCTTAATCCAGAGGCTATTTGATTTTAGACTAGGTCAGAAGTATGACCAGGTGGACAAGGACAGGGACAGCAACGGGCCCCCCAAACCAGGTAATCCGCAGGTGTGGACCAGGACCTCATCTCCTCCTAAAATGTAAAACTGGAGGAAACTGAGAAAAGTTAGAAGTGCATTCCTCATATCCCCCAGCACAATAATATAGCAGCGTAACACCTTGGAACTGAAACGGGGGACCAGTCTCTGGACTCCCTGAAGGACTTGACTATGTAGCCTTAGATCTTTCCGGAAAACAATACAGATCATACCAGTGCCATGCAAAACACTAATTCACACACACACACATTGTGTGAAGTTTTTAGGCAGGCCAAGTGTCTAAGTCTGAACTTGAGTAATTAATAACGTGAGGTGGTTTTGACGCGCTCTCTCTCTCTCTCGGCATGAAAATGAGATACAGTCAAAATCCAAAATGACACACTATCCCCTTGTCCTCCACGGGCCATGGTTAGCCCCGGCGTACGACACAGAACTGGGTTCCAACTTATCAGGGCGTTGATCTGGAAATGAGTTCAGACAAAGGTGTGTGAATGTGTGTCTCCGTGTCAGTGTGCACGTCTGCGCGTGTGCACGTGTCAGTGTGCACGTCTGCGTGTGAGCGCGTCCGTGCATTTGTGTGTTCTCAGACAGGGTGGGCAGACGCATCATATGGCAACTTAATGATACGGTATTAAAAAACATCCCCAAGGTATAAGCTGATTTCTCACTCATTTACTCAGTCTGTTACCTGACCATGACAAATTACCCGTAACAAAAACCTCAAACCTGGCAGGTTCATTTGGGGTCAAATAAAGGACAGAGACTGCAGATTGATGGTTGAACCATCAACGTAAAAATACACCAGTCTGACTCTAAGATCGTAGCTTGTTTCCACGGATCGTCTGTGGGCTGTTCAATTGACCACAGACAGGGACGGCACATTGAAGAAGGCCAGGCCATGTCTAATCTGACCTGGAGGGGGAGGTGGAAGTGGTGAACCCACAGCATGTCAATGAGCGCTGTGCCTATTCCTGGATGGACAGCCGGACAGACAGCCTGGAGATCACAGGCTACAGGTAGAGTCTGGCCTCGGAAGGTGGAACAGTGCCATCAGTCTGGACGGGCCCCTACGCAGGAGACACCAGGCTGACACCAGAAACTAGCACTTAGGAAGAAAATCACATACCAGGAAAGAAGGTTCCAAGGAAGATGTCACAAAATCTCACGCTTAGAGTTTCTCCGGTTACCTGCAGAGATGACTGAACTGTGTAGCGTGAGAACTGAAGGACGCAGAGTTCATCTATTTGCGCATCTTGTCTGAGATACTAAATGAAAATGGACCCAGGTGGATCTGTGTGTTACGCAGGTGATGTCTGTCTCTGTGTGGTCAGCACTTAACCCAGACTAAATCCACTCCATTTCCACTAGATGACCGAAGACAAACTGGACCAGGTTTATGCCAAGGTCATGTTTTCTGTCCAAAGGTCTAACGAACAGATGAACATAAAGGAATCTCTGTCGCTAGAGAAGCTTGAGAAGAAGCAGACAACCAACCACTACTCTGAAGCTGATTTATGGGCAAAGCCATGTTGGTGACAGTCTTCCCGCTGTTGCTTTGGGTCTTCAGCCAGACAGATAGGTACAATTGGTCTCAAAAATTTAAAAAAATGACAGTCTCACTCTATTGCAGTAATGGGGCGAGATTTTAGGGACACAGTGTAACAAACCCTCCCACCGCTATTAACTATTAACACTTCATGAACTATTAACATCTGCATGAACTGACAAGACCTTGTAAATAAAAGAAAAACACCACTCGAAGCTACAGTAAGCTGCGATATCTGAATAAGGCCGTAAATGCCCTTTAAATATTGATCACATAAATATTTCCCTCTTTAGCCAGCGAGAACACAAAATGTTTAACTCCAACAAAACCCCTCATCCATAAAGAAGAGTGGTCCCGTGATGTGACGAAGAGGGAGCAGCGCTCTAAATAAGTAATGCGTCGACTGTGGAATGGTTTCCATCATTACCATGCAGAGGCCGTGGCTTCAGATGTGACCTGGGCTTCAAACACACAGTGCCAGGCTGTGGGGCGTATCAGGGACTGGTGCTTGGGCGGGTGTGGGACCGGAGAGGCACCGGGGTTCGCACCTCTGCCCCCCAACCCCACCCCCCCCGTTGAGGAGGAGGCTCCGCCAGTCCTACCCTGGCTCACACAATGCAGGACCAGACCAGGGGTTTTCGAGCCAAGTCCTGTGCTGTAGCGACAGAGACGGCTAAAATCTGGAGCAGTTGTAGACTTGTCCTAATTAGTCCACTTAGCGTTCCGTCTGTAACACCTTGGGTAATTGGACATGATGTCACTGACACCTCTCCGTAGACATTACCTAGAGTATTTCTGCTGAACAGAAAATCATGTTAATCCGGCTGGTTGCTGCGGATTGGGTAGTCTGGATTTAAACTGTGAGATAACATCTGTATAATGAGGTGTAAATAACTGTGTCATGAATGTCTAGTTTCTCTGTGTGTGTGTGTGTGTGTGTGTGTGTGTATCAGTGTTTGTGTCTGTGACGTACACATCTGGTTTCTGAGTCTGTGTTGTGTGTAAGGTAAATGTGATTTGGACTAATGTGATCTAAGTAAATGTGATTTAGATGACTTTGATTAAGATCAATTTAATGTAGATCAGTGTGATTGTGAGAAGTGACTGCGTTATAAACCTTCGTGAATACTGTGTTGTTTGGTGTGGATACTGGCAACACAGATGGTAACATTGTCCTTTGCTGAGAAAAAGAGATGACAAAATGATCTAATGTTGAGACGCAATTTTATGACGAAGTATGTCCCCAGTGTTGCCAGGTTAAGCAAACAATTCCAACGACTGCTCAAAAGAAGCAAAAAATTCCTAAGAAGCTGAGAAACTTTTGTTGGTGCACAATATTGACTATTTTACAAGTGAATCCCCGCCGGAACAAAACTTAAGGTGTGGTATATATGTATGTGGAGCCGCGGACCAGATTGTGGCTGACGTATGACTGTGGTAACAGCGTAGAAACACATAATAGCATATAAAGACAGAAATGGTGCGGCCGCGGTTAAGTTCAGTAGCCCAAAACCCGCCAACAGCGACCAACTAATTTTCACCCACGACATTGTTTGAAAAGTAGCCACATTTTGCGGGAAAACTGCAGATATGACAACACTGGTCCCAAAATGGCATACTGTGATGTGCAGTTCGCGAACGATTCTTTTTAGTGACTCGTTCATTCGAACGTTTGACAACGGATTTCTACAACATTATCGCTTATTGCTTCATACCCGGTCCTTCAGCTCCGTTATCCGATCAACGTCTATGTACATTCGCAGAGAAAAATAGATCAAGGCAGGAACATCATAAAGATGTTTTTATAAATGATAACTGAAAGCAGACAATAATAATACTTATAATTAGGTAATTAATGATGTCCTGAAAAAAACAGATGAAAACGGAGAACGGAGCCGGTAACCTTTGCCTAAGTAAAAAAGACTTGTGAATGACTTACTCATTCAGTTTTATCGTTCAATTGAATTATTGTATCGGCTGCCAGTGGAGTTTTACCCCAAACGCTGGCTTCCAGCTCAGTAGCCTACTCCGTCCAACAGCTGTTAGTTAGACTTTCTAAAAAAAAGTTGATCAAGAAAGTAGCATTGTAAATAGATGGTTGTAACAGATAATTGGACGCATGGGCTACAGTAATTAATGTAGTATTTGATTTTTGATTGTAATGATAAACATAGTTATAACATAATGATGAGCATTCGTTGGTGTTGGCTGTAGGCCTTACTAACTCAAATGAACGAAATTACTCAAATGATTCGAACCTTTAACTGAACTACTCGACAAGATCCGAGTCAGTAGAAAGAGTCGAACTTCCCATCACTGCGGCATTCTTGCTTATTATACTAAACAGTACGCTCTCCGGGCATGTCCAATCGCATTTGGGCTTTTCGCATGCGCCTACACTTGGTTCGCTGGCCGCTTGTGGGCGTGTATGTTTGCTACTTGTTTTGTTATCAAAGCAGGAAGTCTACATTGACTAGCTCATATAGTATGAGATAATCCACCTGTTCGAGCACAGGTAAGGATAAGGGATGAAATCAAACCAAATTAATCATAATTCAAATTGTTCTATAGCTACAGTGTAGTAGTAGCTAGTGTATTTGATGACAATGTATATTAGCTAGCTAGCTAATACCAAATTAAATGTCTCCCCAAATTAATTTCAAATTTACGGAGGGAATACGTGCATGAACAATGATTTACACAGAAAGCTCTCCATGGTTAACATGGATTGCGAGAGGTTGAGTCTTGTTGCGTTGTCATTGCTACTTCCCCGTAGACGATAGCGCCAGCAGCACCGCTTTCTTTACGTTTGTGTCCACGTAATTGAACAGGGACAAATTATACAGCTCTTGAAATACGGACACGGCAATCACTAAAATGTTTTCAGTGTTGGTTGTAGGAAAGATTGTATGGTAGGGGCTTTTTTGCACCTCTCGCGCCAGCTTAATTGGCGCTGCCAGGTATGCCATACTGCCGTACCGCGCACACGGTCACGTGACTCCACTGAAAATGAATTGGCGGCACCATATTGGTAGCCAAATTTCATCTTTGAAATGCCTAGTGTATTGCCTAGTCCCCAACACACGAATACGAGGGCAGCCAAATCCAGGATAGCAGGGTGGTGTGGTAAAACGTCTAGGCAGACAACTGTTTGATATCAGTCAGCCTGGATATCTCTCAGATCTCTCGACAGCAGCTTTAAACAAACCGGGAATAGGAAAAAGACAGTGATTATAGTCCTCAGATGTGAATAGACTTTACGGCGGAGTCAGACGCTGCCGTGATACAGTAGGACTTTAAAACGGGCGTGTATCTGGCAGCTCTCAGTCAGTTGCTGGATTAGATTTTTTTCAGCCCCCGGCTGTTTGTTAAACTAGACACTGCAGACGCAATCCCGGGCTTTATGTATAATAGTAGGCAGACCGGGGCACAGCATTGTCTGTTCCTCTTCCAGTTCGGGATACTCAGGAAACAAGGAAAAAAGATCTAAGGACACTGAACGTCTTGCCTCGGTTCAGGCCACCACTTGCGCATTCAGTTTTAATTTTAATATTAATAGGGGTAATAAATTATTCTTTTTGGGGCTACAGACTGGAGCTGTATCTTGTTTAAGGGAGAACTTATGTCATAAATTTATTTTTTTAAGGTTTCCAGTACAGCCATGTTTTGTCATAGTGTCAGCAGAGCCGGGACAGCTTGCGTCAGAGCACGCCCTCCAAGTGGGGGGGGTCACGTCTTAACCATAGTCCAAGCACATGCATGGATACGCGAAGGGCGCAGCGGAGCAGGTAGCTTTCCCCGTAACCACGTTGCTTTGAGCCAAGGTCTGCTCCGGTCCTGTCATTCGGCAGTGATGAAAAATATCCATCCTCCATACATTGGAATGAGACGAAGGGACTCTTCCTTTTCCTCCCACTTCTTCTGCTTCCTTCCTACTTTGTGACAGCTGTGACAAAATAAGCAGCCCTCTCATTATGTTATATGCAAACAATGATAAAGGGTACTGTACGGAGCTGTCATGTTAGACAATCAGGCAGTGGACCTCTGACACGCTGCTACGAGCGGATAATAAAGTGGGCCTGATGGCTGTGGCTTCTCGACAAATGACACCACACTTAATTTGCTGTGCAATGTTCCTGTAATTAGAGTGAATTTGGCACAGGCACGAGGAAAGACAGCTAGATCAAGGTCTTGATGAATTAGGGGTCCACTGTCAAGATCAAATCACATTAATCAAGGTGGCTGGGTGTAGAGACAGGTTTTTCTCCCCCTCTACTTTCCCAGCGCTGTGATGAATAGCCCTGCTGAGACCAGGCACACGCTATGTATCCACAGCAGATCTGCTGAATTTAAATGGAACTGAACACTACTTCCAGAATTTTATTGACTTTTTTCTGTTACTGCTATATATATATATATATATATTTTTTTTTTTTTTTTGGTTTTGCGAGTCGAAAAACATTCTGGTTGAGGTTATAGATATATTTTACCTAAATATGGCCAAAAAGATCAGTCACTATACCACCAAAGCTAATTATCCATGGAACAGCCCAGTAACCTGGAAGTTGAATTACTACACATTTACAGTAACAACCATTGAACCAATTACTATACTGAGGAGACCTGTATGGTGTGAGAGTGTAATTATGTTGTTTGCTTGGGGCCAAACAGATTAGGTCAAAACACGGTAATGAACATTATAGGACTGTTGTAGGAGATGTCATCTGTGATAGATCCAGCACTGTATAGCTTGGTAATGGAAAAGCGATGTTCATTGGCTGGCCATGGGCCTGCAGTTTGAAACATGGCAAAAACCTAATATGTAATGCATGATCATCAACTATTATAGGAAATTAGAGAGGTGAAGGAGAATACTAACATTCTGTGTCAACTGACATTGGAATGCAATTTTTCGTTCTCATTAAATCTGGCCAACACTTTGACTCTTATATGCACTCGCTGGGAGTTTGCCCATGAAAATGCTGTGCAGTTCAAAAACACGTCTATCTAATCGCTAATGGCTATTAGTGTAAACAGCTTGTGTACACAGTGGAAAGAAGCCCACAGGGTCTGAATACTTACCCATGCATGGCATGTAGAGAATGCGGTTCATAGTGGTACCTTCCCTCGTGGTGACGCATGTCAATCGGGATGGGCGTGTGGAACGTCGGGAACATGTGGTGAGGGGCTGCAGAACAGAGCGGGAACGAAGAGGGAGAGAGGAAGAAGAGTCTAGATTTAAAAAAACAGTGCCTGGCTTTTTCAAAACTAGCATTTCGAGACAGGAAAGAGGACCACAATGAAACAGCGGGATTTCAGAGCTAGCCGGGCAGTTTTGTTTAAAATATTGGCACAATCACACGAGAGTAGTGGAATAAATAAGTAATCAAAGTCATCCTAAGAAATTCTACATCTTGAACATAAAAGATATCCAACTGGGCTTTTGACAAAGACCTGCAGCCAGACAGCCTTTGAACTAAGGGGGATGATGGACTGTATCAAGGAGAACCGGGGCCTGGATGCAAACAGGACCTGACATCATGGGGAAAAAGGCGTCTTCTTTCCATCCCCTCCACATCGTCACTAACTATCCAAACACTGACAGCATGGCCCTCCTTAGACGTCTGAGCTGAGCGTGAAGAACGTTGAAGAACCAGCACTGACAGCATGGCCCTCCTTAGACGTCTGAGCTGAGCGTGAAGAACGTTGAAGAACCAGCACTGACAGCATGGCCCTCCTTAGACGTCTGAACTGAGCGTGAAGAACGTTGAAGAACCAGCACTGACAGCATGTCCCTCCTTAGACGTCTGAGCTGAGCGTGAAGAACGTTGAAGAACCAGCACTGACAGCGAATGGCAGTTTTCCTAGCCGCTACCCCCAAGTCCTGGCAATATATGTCCCGCGTGCCCATTCAGTCAGGCCCGCCAGAGGTTTTCAGTAATAAATTATTATTTTTGGGTTAACAAAACACTCCAGGCTACTCTTAACATTTTTAAACTGAATCGGGAACTATACATAAATTAATGGACATATCCATTTTCAAATGACTGCTCTTTTTCTGGCCTCCAACTTATTTTTGATAAAGAGCATGGTCTGAAAAAGAATCTGTCTCCCTCCACTGAGTTTACAAATCCCTATGAGCATAGTGAGATATATGGCCAACCCTGCTCTAGTCCAATGCCCACTTGTGTACAATTTCAGAACAATATTAGCCGAAAGGCCACAGCATTATTTAGCTGGGTGGAAAATAATTAGACTTATAAGATTATAAGCTCAGAGTCAGACTCCAAGGAGACACAAAATCAATTAATCATGGTTTAATTTACTTAATATGTCTCTGCAAATGTTGTCTTAGTAAATGCTTAGTCGTTGTAGGTTTCTTCTCAGCAAGATTTTTGGAAAATACCTGAAGTGCTTATTTGTATGTCAACCAATTCCATCAAAAGTACAGTATTTCTTATCTGTCATGTTAATGCATAGCGCATGTCAATGATGTGAAAGCTTTCAAAGCAGCTTTTAAGAGGATCAGGTCATTCCTATAAAACACACGCAGTATGTAAACTCATTCAGAGACAAATTCGAGGGCCCACAAGCACACAGTCCAGTAGAAGGCTGACCCCCCCCCCACCCCCACCCCATCCCACTAAACCAACGCTCCGGGAGCCAAAAGCACAGGAGGCATCTCTCTCCAGTCTGCACCCCTCGGCAGCTGGTCCTAATTTATGTTTTACAAGAAACTCCCTGGCTGAGATTGTTTCAGAATCCATGGCCCGTCAGAGTGAAAGCTAAACTGTGTCAACGCTAACAGCATTGTTATGTTTCACAGCCGCCAAATCCTAGTGTGACCCTGGATGGCTCTAGCCTGAAGGTAATGAAATGGAATTCAATGAAGAGTTTAAAAAGTTTTAAATCCCTCTCTGTCTCTCCGGACCATACCTATTTAATGGAGAGAGTGCTTGGATAGCCAGGTCACTCCTAAGGAGCTGAAAAAAAGCTCTTTGTATAGAGAGGGCAACGTTTGTATAAGCTAAGGACGCAGAGGTCACAGGACAAAGGGGGAAGAGGAACCGAGCCAATCGCCTCATGCAAGGCCTCCGCAGAGGTTAACTCTGGTAATCTGGGATGAAATAGGAGTCCCCGGTCATAGCCAGAGTGGAGCTTCCCATTTTGCCTCCCTGGAGCTCTTTTTAAACGTCACTGTGTGGAAGCCTGAGAGCCTATCTGCTTTACATCACAACCAACAGTGAAGTACCTCAACTGACAAACAATGGAGTCAAAGCGCCAGGCAGCAATGGTAAGGTAATGCGATATGTGTCACAGCAACACACCTCTGTATCCGCGTTTCGAATGCAGACGTTACAGAGTTGCACTTTTCACCTGACAGGTCATGGTTGGGTTCTGGGAAGCATCCTATCAAGAGCGACAAGACTGTTTATGAAGTGCTGAAACAACAGGGCTGCTTCTATTTTAGTTTTGTTAGAGGTATCAGACTTTGCTGAGCAGAGGGGAGCGTCGAGAGGCGTGAAGAGGCAGGATGTGCTGGCTATTTCTGCCTGTAGCCCATCCATCAACGACAGAGCTGCTGGGTAAAATGAGAAGAAAAGAATAGTGCATAATTCTAAAACAGTCACAGATGAGGTTTTTTTTTGTCCCCTAGGATGTTTTTAGCAACATCCTGTGCCACTGAAAAAAAAAAAAATCTGATTCCTGACAAAAATCCACCCTTATCTAGACAGGAACAGCTGATACTCGAGTGTAAACAATAAACACACTCTTTGCCGTAGAACAGAGAGACTCGTTTTCCACTGTTATTCTTTTGGAAGTTCTAGCTAGTTTTTCCCCGTTTGCTTGAAATGAATTGGGACCACGTTTTTTTAGCAGATGTAATCGCCCTTCGGAGTAATCCTCCATTCATCTGGTAGCTGCTCCCTCCACCGAGGTAGAAATCCCATGCCAGTTGTGCCGTTTGAATGTTAGCATGGGAGCACACTGACGACCGCGGTGGCGCCGTATTTAATTCATTGTACTTTAATTACATTCGCCAGGTACGCTGTCTTTCCCTGGACCTTGGCGACAGCCGCCTTTTTATCACCGGGCTCAGTCTTAAAGATAATAAACTTCTGGTTTAAGGTAATTACTTAATCAGGACAAACCTGTGTGTTAAGCAGTGCTATTAAGCGCGGGGGCAATAAATCAGAGCGCCGTGCTGAGGCGACGCGGGGTGATTATATCCTCCGTGTAATCAGTCTTTGGGAGTCCCTTGCAGGCGTTAAGTACCTAAATTACACAAACAGCGTGGTAACAACACGGCGCTTGTCGTGGAGGAGGACGGAGGAGGACGAAGGAGGACGGAGGAGGCCCGTCAGGTTGGTTTGGTTAATGCCAGGCGGGCAGCCACCAGCTGCATCACAGCTCCCTGAAGGCCGGACCCCTGCGCACGCGGTGACGCGCGGAGCTTATTAGAAGGTGGCCGGGCACACAGCTGAAATGCCGGGTAGTTTGTCTGTTGCCGCGCCGGCCGTCGGACGGGTGGCTCTGTGTCAGGCGCCGTCTGGGTTTTTATCCCAGAGTCAACTGGTAGCAGACAGGACGTTTAGAAGTTGATGTATTTCGATGTGACGGGCTACTCGTCTCCCAGATTGCTCTACGGGGCACCTACAGGTTGACAGGGGGTTGTGTGGTTAAGACCCCAGTTAGTTTATTCTGGAGGCACAGTACTTTTCATATGACTGACTGTAATTTCCCCTGCCATTCTGCTAGTAGGACAAGACAAGCTTTTATTTTCTTCTTTCCACTCAGGATGTCCATTATTGCCTGTGAGCATTTCCTCTATGAGGGGGACACATTAGGGCATGTAGATCTGGGATCAGTTCATAAACATGACACCAGATGGATTTCTTTCTGCAATAGGACTGTCATTACCTCATGAAAGTGTATTCTGACTTGAAGACAGACACAGAAAGGATTGCAGTCTGTGTAATGGCGGGAATGTCCCGGAGTCGATCACCCTTTGAAATAGCATTAAGAGTTGAAAAGTTAAAGAGAAATGTTTTCCATCATCACACTTATTTAGTCCTCCAGGCAAGTCTGGCACAGGAGTATCGTACGGTACAGTGGTACCACAGCGCAAGTGTGTGTGTGTGTGTGTGTGTCTATGAGAAAGGGAAAGCTGCGGTGTTTCACCAGATGTGAAAACAAATGTTATCAGCCAAAGACTAATAGATGTGAGGCCCTAAGCACCGGGACATTCCAACAGTGCTCTCCCGCGGGGGGGTTGGGCCCAGTCAGTGAATCAGATAAACGCATGCAGCCTCTTGAACTCTCCGGAGCGCTCGCCTTTTGTTCTTCCCGCGGCGCGTGAACAATGGAGCTGTCTGGGTGATAGAATAAGCCCTGCTCTGGGTTGGTCAATCCCCCAACTGGTCCGCTAGCTGTGCTGACTAGCCCAGGAAGCCCAGGACTCCGCCACCGTCCTGCCTACCTCTCTACGGGGGTGGGGGTACGCTGCGTACAACAATCCCCCAAAGTGGGGGAGACTTTTGTTGACACATGAGTTATGTTATAGCTGGCATCCGTAAGGAACTGGAATTAGAAACCGGAATAACAGCGTGCAGTAACTTTCACGCGTCATAGTAGTAGAGGCCTTAAGGGATGTTATCAGAATCTGTTAAAACAGGAGCCAGATTACAAACCTGAGTGTTTTTCTATTTTTGAACAACTGTCAAAGAGAGCTCGGTTTCCAACAGGTCGCCGAGCATTGAGTGTGATCACAGCGTTACGGTGACCATGGTGACCAACAACCTGACAGAGTTCCTGTGGTGTCGGGAGCCTCTACGCTCTGTCATGTTCTGGTGACCTAGTTCTGCGCCGCTCTTTGTCTCCTCTCCCGCCGTGACCCCTTGACCTCAAATATACCCTCCCACCATTCAGCACGAACATTATTACTGGTGCATTAACTTGGCCTGCGCATCCAAAGAGCCCGTTGAGCTGGCCCACTGAACTAATCCACCAATGACAACGCACCAGCATGATGGAGAACACAGGTCCCACACACAGGGAGAAACTCTGAGACTGATCAACTTGGTCCGAGAGGACAGAACCACTACTACTGATTATGGAGGTTGGACAGACAGGGATTTTTACATTGAAGTCATTTACCAGATGCCCTCATCCAGTCGGTCATTTTCATACTTTATCCAGTGATCTGGCTGCCTTTTTCTGCCAGAGGTGGGAGTCGGCTACAGCAGGAACACTCTGTTGTTCATGATGTGCTGAGAACAGCTGTGAAGCATTACTGTCCTGCCTGTTTGCCTTCCTCATTGCCCGCTGAAGGTCTGAATGTCAGGTGTGCTTTGCTTTATGGTGTTTCAGATAATTAAACAGAACCTCGGGCTTGTTTCCATTGCAAACACTTCAGAGGGGAAATATGACTTCAGCATGAGTCACTCCCGCACTGTGTTTTAAGGCCCACTCAGCGGTATAATGAAACAAAAAAAATCAGCAGCTAGGCCCACTCTGGGTATAACACAACTAAAATCACTGGGTTTTGAGGTGCGTTGCTTCAGACAGATGTCTCAGCAACTCAATGCAGTGTCGCCACAGCACTGAATCACCATGTCATTTGTTAAACATTGATTTAATATGATCAACCTCACATACATTTTTTTTCAATCTAAAGCATTTGTTTATTTTATTTTTACCAGAGTTTGCCTTTATTTTTGCTTATCTGTGTAACTAAATAAAGCTCAGACACCGGACAGAGAGTAATGGTGAGAAAATGAATGTCGACCATCTTGACACAAAGCATGTATCCCAAAAGACACCCCCCCCCCCCACCACCACCCCCCACAACCCCAGAAAAAAACCCAGTCTTAAATCACAATACTCTGTGGCATTGTGCAGACCTGCTGGAGTGGGGCCATTTCCTGTGCTGTGGGGACGGGGCCTGTCCATCATGATGTCAGAGAGCACAGTGAGAAGAATGGCCTTGGAATGCTGACTCATGTAGGTTCAGTCCGAACGCTGGGCCCTGCGGGGTCCCGGACGGGTCCCGGAGGCCCCTGGGGTGTGTGGCAGGTACGGATAATGACCTGTGGCCCTGACCCCTCAGCTCCCTCTGCTCCCAGGTCACCCTATAACCCGATTCCCGCTTGTGCCGCTGGGGTAGGGAAGCGTGATGCCCAAAGAATTTTAATACGATCCAGAAATCAGCTGGCTGGCCCTGCCCTCCTCTCTGCTCTTATCCTCTACCCTCCCTCCCTGTTCTTCTCCTCTACCATCCTCTCCGCTCTCCTCTAGCCTCCGAGCAGAGATGTTTGTAATTAAAACGGCCTCAAAGTAACTGTATGAAAGAATGGAAAGTTTCCAGTTTCATAGCAACTTTGATAAGGAATGGTACAGTCATGGAGTTAATACTGTCATGGAGCATTTCCAGCAGAAAAGGGCAAGGCAACTAGAACAAACACAATTTTAATGAAAAACAAACCTCTGTTAAAAGTTTTAAGACCCAAACCGTAATTATACTAAAAGCAGCTTTTATCCACCAAACAACAACTGTGATTTCTTGTTATCACAACAATTAATGAGGAACGCCTGTTGTTTTTACTGAAGACATTTCTATGCCAAAAACATATCAGTAAACGAAAACACTTTGCGGTGCAAAGATGAGGGCAGGAGCCTCTTAATCCCAGACCTGTATATCTAAGACCAGACTTCACTCCCCTGTGAATACCAGACCTGTGTATCTAAGACCAGACTTCACTCCCCTGTGAATCCCAGACCTGTGTATCTAAGACCGGACTTCACTCCCCTGTGAATCCCAGACCTGTGTTTCTAAGACCAGACTGCACTCCCCTGTGAATCCCAGACCTGTGTATCTAAGACCGGACTTCACTCCCCTGTGAATCCCAGACCTGTGTATCTAAGACCAGACTGCACTCCCCTGTGAATCCCAGACCTGTGTTTCTAAGACCGGACTTCACTCCCCTGTGAATCCCAGACCTGTGTATCTAAGACCAGACTGCACTCCCCTGTGAATCCCAGACCTGTGTTTCTATGACCAGACTGCACTCCCCTGTGAATCCCAGACCTGTGTATCTAAGACCGGACTTCACTCCCCTGTGAATCCCAGACCTGTGTTTCTATGACCAGACTTCACTCCTCTGACCTTGCTGTTGCCTTTATTTGTTCCCCTTCTACTTTGAGCCTGATCCAGCTCAGCCTCTGGCACTCCCACAGCTGTATCATATACCTCAGCAGTACCCACCGGGCCGGGCCAAGTCTCAACAGCCAACTGGGCCGAGCCAGGAGGATATCTCCACTCTAGTTTCAGAACCCCTGGCCAAGAGCTGTCCATCACATAATCTCTCTTGTTCTGTAGCCTGGCTCCAGTAGCAACCACTTGTCTTTGTGTTTCAGCGGGGTAGGAAAGAGGACTTTATCCTGCATAGCTTGGCACAGACGCAGACAAACTCACACAGATTTGTAGCATTTTCCCTCACATCTCAAATGTCCTATAATAGTTTATGATTATGCAGGACAGATTTGCTTTTTGGCATGTTTCAAATTCCAGGCCTGTGGCCCACCAATGCTCGTTGTCTTTCCATTACCTAGTTATATTGTGCTGGCTCTATCACAAATGACACACACACACACACACATACTAAACTACTAAAAAGTCTTTAACACCTTGGCAAATAATGTCAGACAAGCCTTTTGAACGGCAACATGCCACCGTCACCTCAACAGCAAAGTGTAATATTGACCTAGTGGGTCTGGTGGATGGAGTGGCTTGGAAGGAGCTGGGGTCAGGCCTGGATAAAGACTGCAGCTGTAACTTGACTCCACCACCCTCTCTGGTGATCTCTCTCTCACTCTCTCTCTCTCTCTTACACATCTCCAATAGGCCACCTTTGACCCCCCTAATTCAGTGGCTGAATACCAATGGCAGAGCCACAAAACCAGGCAAACAGAGAAGTCTGTAATGATAAAGTGCTTAGTCTGGGAATGGGGCTGCCCACACGATGAGAGAAGAGCACACGATTAAATAGAATCAAACAGCATAACAAACCTCTCGCAATCAGAAAGAGGTTATTTCAACAAGACAAACAATTGGGTCTATCCCTTGATTTAGCTTTTCTGCCCGGTGTTTTAGGCGGGCTGACAATTTCGAATGGCCCTGAACTAAGGTTAGTGCTTGGCATGTAGCACAAACTAAGTAAGAATAATTGGTTTACAAACTCCCTGTACAAATGGCAACACAATGCCCATAACAGAAGCCATATGAAAGGATCTATCTTTGTGTGGTATCATTAAAGTGAAATCTCTCCGTTCCGTAATTAGACCATACATCCATGACTTGTGAAATTCTTTAATTAGAAAAGGATGAATGAGCAGTCTGACCCTGTTCTGGCGTGATTCTGGCCTGGTTAGCTGGCTAATTAAAGTGCTATGTACATAGTCAACCATCGGGTGGAAGACAAAGCATGTTACACCAACAATTAGTCTACGGTGGAGGCCCGATGGCTTCGTGAGAGCGTTTCAGCCATTAGTCTTATACCTTAATTAACATATAGAAACAACATTAACAACATGTATAATCAAGTATATGCTAATAAAAAAATGTCACCTTTCAGGCTTTAAAATGGTGGAACCTCAATTCAAACTCAAGTACTATTGTGGCAGGCTGCTCTTTGTCAACAAAAAAAAAAAAGATGAAGAGAACCGTGTTGGGTCTAGACCCTCGTAGGACTTAATGGGTTGTCCTCAGGCTCAGCTGCCAGTAATCTTAGCGGCGCAGGATTTTGGGATCTAAATGCCATTGAGTAGAGCTCTGTGATTCCAGCCTCATTTCAGGAATCCCCTTTATTGTGATATAAGGGGCCAAACATGGGTCCTGCTGGGTTGAGAAGGAGGCCCAGGTCCCCTAAATGCTGAGGCCTCCCACCAGCGTGTGTGTGCGCATGTGTGTGTGTGCGCATTTGTGTGTAAGCATGTGTGTGTTTGTGTGTGTGGGGCTATGGGGCGACAACTAAAGAGATCATTAGTTATTCTCCGTTTACAACACCAAAGCTGAACTGATTCTGTTCAACTATTTCCTAGAACTATAACGTAGTAAAGCAGTTTCTCAGTGACAGTATTAGGGAACTTTGTCAGTTACAGTATGACTGAGTTTCTTCAGTTACAGTGTGATTGAGATTCATCAGTTACAGTATGACTGAGTTTCGTCAGTTACAGCAGGACTGAGATTCATCAGTTACAGTATGACTGAGTTTCGTCAGTTACAGCAGGACTGAGATTCATCAGTTACAGTATGACTGAGTTTCTTCAGTTACAGTGTGATTGAGATTCATCATTTACAGTATGATTGAGTTTCGTCAGTTACAGTGTGATTGAGATTCATCAGTTACAGTATGACTGAGTTTCGTCAGTTACAGTATAACATTGTGGGTATGTGGGGCTGAATCTTTGGGTGGGAATTGTGCTCATGCAAAATCAATTGTTTTCTCAAGCACTAGCAGAAAGGGCAGCATTGCCACTTTCATCTGCGTGTTTCCAAAACCTCCCCTTTTATACAAAGTTGTACAGACGTCTTAACTGTAGCCATTCAAAGAGTGCAGAAAGTAGCCACCTGGCTCTAGAAACTAGCATCTACACTTCACTTGCTAAACATGGGGAATGGATATACTCTCTAAATCGGCTTTGGTTGGGACAATCAGTCCAGAGATGTAATACTGAAACACATAGCTATTTCACACAATAATTTAAACAACAAAATATGTCTGCACTAGCTTGCTTGCTTTCATTAACCAAAGCCCTGCTATGTAAGACTAGAGGCCTGCCATCTATGTCATTTGATAGTTGCAATCTCTCATTATTGTCCATCCTCCAATCTCTTCATCCTCCTTTCCACAGCTGTCAATAAAGCCTCTGTTCCCTTCATGGAACAGTGTACTGAACTGAGAAAAGGCTGTGGTTTGGGACGCACACCCTCTACTTTGGGTTGCTCTACCTGCCACTTCACTCAAGGGCCACTGGGTATTTTGCCTTCCTCCATGTCTTTTCTGTTCACAACCCAGACCAGCCCCCCCCCCCCACCCGACTGATGACGGGGGATCATGAGGAGAGAGGGTAAGAAGGAAACCCTCATGTGAGGGAAGTACAAAGGACCTCATTGAGAGGCGGGTCTTTTGTCAACCCAAAGAGGAAGAGGCGTCTGCTACCAGAGGGGAATATGATCACCTTGGTTGGGCCTGGTTCTGTCAGCTCCACTGAAGGTTGGTCGGACTTCCTACAGAGCCCATATCTTCATTGTATACCAGTAGTACAGCAGACAATGCAAACTTGTAGTAGATTCAATTTGTTAAATGCCTAAACCACAGCAGAGAATAATCCACACATACAATTCACATTTCCCGATGTTTCCTGATTTTTAAACCTGGCACAAATTAAGCTGCGGCATCTGAAGCTCTGCTGGGGAATATAAGTTCCCACACCAGCAACTGTGTTCTTGTCTTGTGTTTTGTTGCCTGTATTTTAAATAAACTATTTGATCATTATCTCCACATACAAATCTGAGGGTAAGAGAGCTTGAACTGGATCCTTGGGAAATGCAATTATGCAACCACTGTGTTTGCAAAAGAAACTGTGTCTCATTCATGAAATCCCACTGGCTGCTCCTGTTTAAGAGTAGTTACCAGTTGGTGACTGGACATCAATGTAGAGTGGAGTGGACTTGAACTACTCTAGGTTTAAACAATTAAAAGGTTTCAAGAGCAAGTTACCAAGGTGGAACACCTACCTTAATACCGTGCTCTTATAATATTTTATTTCAAATTTGTATTTTTTTGTAAGGATTCATAAATAGCCGACAAATACTCCAAATTTGAGCATTGATTTGTGTATTAAAGTATGACAGTACTAATGAGATGTTATTCCTAAATCTCCAGCTGTTTGTCTCCGTAGTAACAAGGCTATTAGTCTCCCTCCTCTTATTTCAAATCACTATAAACAGTCTAATAATATGTTCACTTGACTGCATTCCTTAAGCTGTTAAATGTTGCAGCTGAAATTGAAATGGGGCCACATCTTTTTATATTTGTATGAAAAGGCACCTCGCGTTTCTTTCTGCAATATTTACTTCTCTATGAATGGTAACGCCTCAGTAAATCAAAAATGAGGCTGTGGTGGAAACTGCAGGGGCTAAGAATTGATGATGAATGTCCACAGGAATTCATACAAAAATGACTTTTTTTCATGAAATATCAAATATCCCACCCCATAGCTTCTATTCTCGTTTTTGATAGCATTAAAAAGACAAATTGCTTCGTAGAGGCTACATTTTCCTCACTGTATGTGGCAAATACGCATGGGAAACGCTTGTGGTACCACTAACCAGTCCTCAACCCCCCCCCCCCCCCCCCCCCCCCCCCAAAAAAAAAAATCACACATCATTATGATGAACAACTGAGCGGGCAGGGTTGAATAGATGTGAGGGGCTCCCATTGTTGATCCAAACGGAACCCCCTCTGTCTCCCCGCCCTGGCCCACACTCGCCCAGCCACCCTCCTGTGTCTTTTAGCCTCTGCTTCAGCACAGCTTTCTCATGTCCTGCCCCCTCGTCCAACTTTCTTCTTTCTCTCCCTTTTCTCTCTCTCTTGTGTCATATGGACTTAGGAACGGGCCCATGCTGGGATGGGAAATATTTCCTCATGAAATCTTCATTATGTTATTGTCCCTTAAATGAAGAATTTCTTGTAACTACATAATTCAGTTCGTTTACCACCACCCTCATCTCACTACCACAACCATCATCCCCACTAGCACCACCCTCATCTCACTACCACAACCATCATCCCCACTAGCACCACCCTCATCTCACTAACCCCAACCATCATCCCCACTAGCACCACCCTCATCTCACTACCACAACCATCATCCCCACTAGCACCACCATCATCTCACTACCACAACCATCATCCCCACTAGCACCACCCTCATCTCACTAACCCCAACCATCATCCCCACTAGCACCACCCTCATCTCACTACCACAACCATCATCCCCACTAGCACCACCATCATCTCACTACCACAACCATCATCCCCACTAGCACCACCATCATCTCACTACCACAACCATCATCCCCACTAGCACCACCATCATCTCACTACCACAACCATCATCCCCACTAGCACCACCATCATCTCACTACCACAACCATCATCCCCACTACCACTACCATCATCCCACTACCACAACCATCATCCCCACTAGCACCACCATCCTCCCCACTAGCACCACCATCATCCCCACTACCACCACCATCATCTCACTACCACCACCATCCTCCCCACTATCACTACCATCATCCCATTACCACCACCATCATCCCCACTAGCACCACCATCATCCCCACTACCACTGCCATCATCCCCACTAACACTACCATCATCCCCACTACCACTACCATCATCCCACTACCATCAACATCATCCCCACTACCACAACCATCATCCCCACTACCACAACCATCATCCCCACTACCACAACCATCATCCCCACTACCACCACCATCATCCCCACTACCATCACCACCATTCCACTACCACCAACATCGTCCCCACTACCACCACCATCATCCCCACTCCCACCTCATCACCACCACCACCACAAAGCAGACAAAATGATAACGACATGGGGAACAAGTGCCTGTCATGGGGGTTTAGCACATTCATGAATACCCTCACAGACCAAAGACACCTGGGGGTCTCCTGGTCACATCCAGCGGTTGGCATGCTAAGAGCCACATAACACAACCCCACAGAATGTCTAAGTTAAAATATAGCGGATATCAGGCCGCAATACAAAAAGGCAGACATTGTCTCCCACGGACCAGTCAGGCCTCTTGTTTCCATCTCTTCTGCTCCTTCCCCTTCACCCGTTTATCATCCCCTCGTCATGCAAATGAGCGCTGTGCGTGGCACCCGCACACACACACACACACACACACACACTCGCAACAAAAGTGTCTGAGCACACAATGTTGCTACAGCCAGAGTGATTTGTAATGCTCAATAATTCTTCATCTGCTCTTTTGTGAACGGGTGATCATCACAGATCACTGACACATGAATACATCTGCACTCTGGTTGCCTGGCGCTGCAGACCCGACCCTAACAATAAAGATGCACTCCAGAGTTTTGTCTGACGGGCCAGTAGTTGTGAAAGTGGCGAGCGCGCTTTTTGTGTTCTCCATTGTCCAATTGCGTGGTACGGCATCCTTTTAGGGTGACGTGTTTACCTATTTTCTTTGCGTGTTTAATTCATATTCAATGTTTTCAGCGTGATTTGATTTTGGGCCACTCGCCTGGCCTTCTGTTTGAGCTGTTAGTAATGACAAGACAAACGCATTGTAGTGGGCAAGCGAATGTCAAGGTTGCGAACTAGGCTAACACATAAACACACACACACGTGTTGAGTTTCAAAGCTGAGAGCCGTTATGAAAACGCAGCCGTCATCACGGACCCAGGCCCTGATCTGTTTACACAGGGAGTATACCACGCTAGCTGGCTCGATCCCTAGTGTGTGTGTACCATCTCCCTTCCTCTCTCTGTTTATTATGGTCTGGTTAATCCACAGGCTCTGCGGCCAGGACATTCAGACAGAGAGCTCACAGTGGAGGTCCGGGGGGCTGGCCTGGACGGAGCTGGATCCTGGTCTCAGAGCACTGGGCTGGGGTTCGCTGCAGAACCCCCCCCCCCCCCCCCCCTCCTGGAGCAGGGGCGCTCACCGTGTCCGTGTTGCAGCCCACAAGGGCTATACGGTGGCCTGGAGGGGACAATCCTGGGGAGCCGACCGGCGAGGTGTAATGTGAATTTCCAGGAACACAGCGGGGAGGGGGGGTGGTACGGCAGGGAACGCAATTCTACCTCTAGTATGATCATGCCGTTTCTTTAAAAAAGAGGTGGGGGAGTTGTACTCTTAATCCCCTGAAGCCTGCTTGTATCGCTCTTTCAACCTCTATTCCAACAATCTTGTAAATCTCCAGGAATGTTGTTTTTGGGACTCTGTGCTTGCTAACTTGGATTCAGCAGATGTATGCCTCCAGACAGAGAGTAGTTGCCCAAAGCTCAGTCTTAATTTACTTTAGACTTTGAAGTGGAAATAGAGCTTGTGGCCCAAATGGGCTAATGTTGTTCGGTGTATCTGTGTATCTGGTATATCGTCCGTATGAAGGCCATTAATCCATCAACATTAACTCTCTTTGATCACTAGGATATCCCAGCACAACAAGAAACAACGTCTGGTAAGAGAGAGAGAGAGAGAGGAAGAGAGATTTCTCAAAATCTTAAGTTGCCCTTAACTCACAACCACAATAAGTGTACCAAAAAAATTTGAAAACACTATTCTGTTTTCACTTACTCTGTCTCCATCTAATCATAAAGGCTGCCTTTGGACTTCCCTTCAAGTGAAAGTTAAGATAAAAGGGAGACGGATGAGGGCATCTTGGAAAGCCATCAAGCCATCAAATGTTTACAAAGAGCTAGAAAAATGTATTTGTGCAGAAGGAAATCCAAGAGGATTAATCTGTCCTCTGAAACACGGTGTTTCCATGTGGAAAGACTTGTAGTCTCTAGTGAAAGACCAGTACTACCAGAACGCATATCACTTTACGATGAATTCATAAATCCAACTGAAGAACAGGTAAAGTCCAGTTAAAAATGTACCACTGTAATTAATTCCATTGACATCTCATTCATATGGCAACACACAATGCCTATGATTCCCTATTCTCTCTCCGGTGTATCTGTTACTAGTAGTGGCTCCAGGCATAAGCAACGTAAGCGCCTGCTAGGGGGCCTCCAACTGCTAGGGAGAGGGGCCCCAAATAAAATTTTGTTTAGGGCCCCCAAAAGGCTAGAGCCGGCACTGCTAGTAGTGGTTGTGGATGGTAAGCCTTAGCTCCCGGTGTCAGGGGGCTCTGTTCTCCTGTTTCTTCCAAGCGCTGTGAACTCTCCCTGGGTAGGGCCTCATTTAGACAGAGAGAGAAAGAGAGAGAGAGAAAGAGAGAAGAAAAGAAAAGAAAATTCTCTTCTCAGGAAGATTAGTGGCTGTCCTTTTGGGCCGGTAGGAGGAGGTGGATCAGCGGACGCTGGGGCTTTTTGGGGCACATTTTTCTCTGCCAGCAGCCTGACCTCCCCGACCGCTCCCTGCCCGTCCCCCAGTGGCTCGTGGGCTGCTGAGGCGAAGGGGACCAGTGGCGGGCGGGCGAGCGAGGGATGCACATCCCAGATCCAGCCCCCATCAATTATTCACTGTCGCAGCTACGCAGCCCCCAGGACCAGACATCAGGCGGTTGATAAAGAAAGCGTCCTTATCGCTAACACGCCTCTCTTTAAAGCACTATTTACACAGCCCGGTCCCATCCTCCATCTCCATCCATCTAGGAAGGAACCCACTGTCCTGTGTCTGGGACTGTACCTCCAACAGTCCAGAATCTTAATTTTAATATAACACAATGCCTTCTTACTGGGAAAGGCATGACCGCACCAGAGGACTTGAAAGACATTAATGTTTAGCCCTGTGCTGAAAAAGCAAGTTATCACGGGGACATCAATTGATCATTAAAACAGTTACCTTAAAGTAACATAGGTATTTGCATAAGAGGAAACCTCATAAGAAAATGTCTCCCATTTAGTCTCCTCTCCTCCCTGCTCCTGTCCTCCAGTGCAGAAGGGCTCTCTGAGCCTAGTCTAGCTATTGCCTGTGGAGAATGTGGGGCCGTGTTCAAGACCAAGCAGCGGGTCCAGGGAGCTAGACCGGGAGGTGCTAGGTGCTTGGAGTCCTCCCTACATACTGACCCAACTCAGCAGAAAGGGCCGGGACGCCGCAGGGGAGGACCAGGGGTCCGAGATGTGTTCGCTACGCCGCATCAATCTCCCTCTCCAGTGACAAACTGACTCTCGGCAAGATGTATGTCACCAGCAACCAAAGCCAGTTAATCAAATCGTTACCAAGAGAGTAGCACCCGCCCTGACTAGCATAGCCTAGTTTAGACACTGGTGAGAGAAGGGCATACAAATAGCCTAATCCTTTCAAAATAAAGGCACTTTTCCTGATTCTGAACCAATGTTACCTTCCTTGATAATATTGACAATTGGACAAGAAAAACATCTTGTTAACTCTCATCTGTCAAATAACAAAATTATATTTTTCTAGACACGTATCAATAATAATAAGGCTTCAATAAGGCAGACAAACATTCATATTTTCAAATATAAATCTGACAATATATGATTTCTCTAACGTCTTCCAAACTATGAAACGGATTTGAAATCATAATAGTCAGGCATGAAACCCAATAAACCTATGGGGTCTACCAGGACCTCCGGGCCCTCTAACCACTAACCAGACAGATGCAGGCTGTCACAGGAAATATAGGCGCTCGTTTAAATTCATTAAAGGGAGCCAAAACCATGTGCACGACCCTGTGGTGTGGGTTAGTGGTGCTGTGTCCACAGACACACACACACACACACACACACTTGCTTCAATAAACTAGGCGGGCTGCAGTCCAGAAGTCACGGGCTTTTATTGGTCCATTTAACATCACCTTCCTGGTCATTCCACCAAAATAAAACACAGAGTGAGCAGAGTGGCATCTAGAGCTCCTTCCAAACGTGCACCAGCCAATCAGGTCCGATACGGCTGATGGTTTGTTTGGTGGGTGCACCTGGGTCCCCGTTTTAATTGTCTCCAGTAGTGTTTTCACTTTTTAGCAAAGTGACTCCTCCTTCGGTTCATTATGTGCAATGCGACACCCCCCTCCCCACTCCCACAGGCCTCTGGGAGAGAAGGCCAGGCCTGCATGCTCACACAAAATAAATGACCGCTCCATGATAAATGGTTCTATTAGTAATCCAGATTGTTAAACTCCGATACAACGGAGCTTGTTTCCTCCCACCTCTCAGGTCCACATACGCAGGGAGCCATAAAAGCCTTGTTTTTTTTATTTATTTTTTTATGTGTAAATAACATATTAAAACTCAGCATTAGCCCTGTCCTCTGATAGAGAGGAAATTGTTTCCGAATAAATAACAGGGGACAGGAATGTAAAAGAGGTGGGATCCGTAATGGATCAGGTTGGCGGTGACTGGTCCTCCGTGGTGGGCACCGCTGAGCTGACAAGAACCCTGAAACTCACAGTAAAACACACGCCGACAATAAAGCTGTAGAACCGGAACAGAGGCTGTATATTACGATTGTCCGCTCTTTCCATTCAGCCGCGGGGCAGGCGAGCCCTGCTTGGCAATGCGCCTTTTAAGTTCAAGGACCCTGTCTCTTTTTGGCTGCGCTCATACTGCATATTCACTTACCTGCGTCTGGGAAACAGGAATAATAATGCGTATTACTGAGATAAGTGATTGCCTTGTCTCTGTGGGCTGCCAGACAGCTGTGGTTTTAGCCCTATAAAGCTGTAACACCAATTCCACTGGGCAACACGGGGACCATGGGTGTGAGTTTGGGGGGGTTGTTAAGATTAAAATACGGACAGTGACACTTCATCCTAAGCGTGGTTGCATGAAGGAGTTATGGGAAGTGAGAGGCCGATGAATTGAAACAGCAGCCCCACCCGAGATCTGTGACCAGGGAGAACACAGAGCAACGGAGCCCCGGAAACACGGAGCGTGTTGTGGGCCAACTGGACCGGGCTGAGACCCGTCAGAACTGGAACCATGGCATGCCAAGGGACAGCATAGTTCTGTTAAAGCTGGGGGGGGTGGGGGGGGCACAGGGGGAAAGGCCTTATTACCCTGGGTCTGGTAATCAAGAGTCTCTCTCCAGGCTTTGAAAGTTAAATCAACATACTTTAAAGGCTACTCTATTCAGGCTGAGTGGGCTTATCCAGAGAAGACAATTGGCCCCAACTGAGGGGCCTCTCTCTCTCGTGCGCTGCGACCGATCATTTTCATACACGACCCCAGCGTGTGTGTGAATTGGCCCCACTGACGAAGGCACAGCGAGATTAAATTGACAGATTGGGATTTCTGGTTCGCAGGCCATCTTTCTTAGCCAACTGAAAGCTCAGATCTATTAAAAAAATAATATAAAAGAATATTCATTACCAGTAAAAGGATATAAAAAATTTGTTAGCTGGAAATAAAATGGTAGGTCCATACAACTGAATTAATGACACTGAAGTCGACATGAAACAAGTTGTTGACAACAAAGTCCCACATGATTCATATCGTGTCCCATTTGTAGTGTATGTAAAATATGTCCTACATTAATTTTATCTTATAAACAATTAATCTTTAATTTCCTAATAATGGCAGGCCACCAAGCCCTTCATTAAAGAGTAAAAATGTCACTAAATCACAAGAAGTTTTATTACCATTTCAAAGGTAGCCTTCAATCTGCATCTCCGTCAATCTCTGAAGGAAGGGCAGCGTGTCCAGTGTTGCTTTAACATTTTTAGTAATTCATCACTGTGATACTCTGGAGGTAAGAACAAGGTCTTTCAACCTCATTATACCGGCCTTTCATCACACACTCACTGACATCTTTAAAACATGCATTCTCTCACTCTCTCTTCCTTTCTCTGTCTGGCTGTCTGACTATTTGTCTCGCAATGGACACCACTACAGCCTACAGTCTTGTGGAAAAAAGTACAGCCCCAGAAACGTTCTCGCTTTTGTATACATATTTGGACATGTGGGTATTCGTGCTAAACTCCAACCAGATTAATAGATAAAAGTAACTCAATTTAACGAATCACACCAATAGTTTTTTTTACTATGAAACCACAAACAGAAATCCAATTTCCTTTGACATTACATAACATTTCTAGAGTTCGAATCAGGTACAATAAATAGGTGCAAATGATTAGAAAAATCGTTAGAGAGTAACTTAGGAGGGTCCAGCATTTGAAACCTGGTCTTGGTCTTAACCATATGGGTGGGTGTCTGTTAACAAATCATTTCAAAGTAAAAAGACCTATCTGAGGCCCCCAAGATTATTGGTGCCCATGAGTCTGAGAGGCATACAATGCCATTTCCTAGCAATTTGAAATACATTATTCCACTGCCCAACATATCATATAGAAATTGAGAAAATCCCAGACCACTGGCAATCTACATAGGACAGACCATCCCACCAAATTGACCTAAAAATGCTCATAGAAGTCTCTAAGAACCCAACGTAACATCAAGGGATCTACAGGGCTCTCGTGTCAAAAGCAATGTCGAAATACATGAGTCAACTGTCAGAAACAGACTGCACAAACTTTGAAGAAAGCTGCCTCTGCTCTGAAAAGAATATCAAGACACTGACAGTTGCCACACAACACCTGGGTGAAGACAAAAATTACCATAACGATGTGCTCTGGACAGATGAGTCAAAGGAGTTCTTTGGCCGCAATGTCAGACACTGTTTGGTCAAAACGAAAAACAGCCTTAGAACAGAAGAACCTCATACCAACCATGTGCATGGAGGCGGTGGCATTATGGTTTGGGGCTGCTTTGCTGCCTCAGGGCCTGGCCAACTTAACATCAATCAATCTGGCTTTAGACCTAAACACAGCACCATTATGGCTACCACGTTTGTTGTCAATGATATGGTTAATGCCCTGGATGATCGAAAGCACTGTGGTGCATTGTTGGTAGACTTGTCAAAAGCTTTTGACACTGTAGACCAAGACACTCTCGGGAGTAAGTTGTCATCTATAGGACTGAGCACTGATGCCTGCAGATGGTTTTATTACTATTTGAAAGACAGAACTCAGGCTGTTATGGTCAACAGCGTGAAGACCGAGCCCCTAGAGCTACTTAAAGGGGTACTACAGGGCTTTTATTTTCACTTTATTTTTCGCTTTTATTTTTCGCTTTATAATATCTAATAAATCACAGATAAATAATATCTGTGATGATTTTAGAAATGGTAATTTTTATGCTGATGATACTGTGTTGAATTCTATTGCTCCCTCAGCTGAAGAAGCGTTTGAGAAGTTGGAGTCTGATTTTAAGATCTTACAGAGATCTCTTTTACAACTTAAACTTGTTTTAAATGCTAAGAAAACTAATCTTGTGTTTTTTCTAGGTCCAAATCATCTGATAGAAACATGTGTACTTACTAGCATGGATGTTAGTAAAGTTGAACAGGTCTCTGAATATAAATACCTAGGGATATGGTTAGATGATAGGCTTTCTTTTAAAACACATCACTGAATTGAAAAAAAAAAGAAAATTAAGATTGGCTTCCTTTATACAAACAGGGCCTGTCTGTCTTCTGCCAATAGAAGAAAAATTGTTCAGACTACATTTATGTCAGTCATAGACTTCGGTGATATTGTCTATATGCATGCCTCTGCTACAACATTAAAACCACTGGATGCTATTTACCACTGAGCTCTTAGGTTTATCACCGGTGATTGTTATAGAACCCATCACTGCATTCTATACCAACATGTGGGATGGGACTCTCTCTGTGAGGCGTGAGCAACATGCTCTTTTGTTTATTTACAAAGCACTTCTTTTAATACTATCTCTATATACACTCACCTAAAGGATTATTAGGAACACCATACTAATACTGTGTTTGACCCCCTTTTGCCTTCAGAACTGCCTTAATTCTTCAGCACAAGGTGCTGAAAGCATTCTTTAGAAATGTTGGCCCATATTGATAGGATAGCATCTTGCAGTTGATGGAGATTTGTGGGATGCACATCCAGGGCACGAAGCTCCCGTTCCACCACATCCCAAAGATGCTCTATTGGGTTGAGATCTGGTGACTGTGGGGGCCATTTCAGCACAGGGAACTCATTGTTATGTTCAAGAAACCAATTTGAAATGATTCGAGCTTTGTGACATGGTGCATTATCCTGCTGGAAGTGGCCATCAGAGGATGGGTACAAGGTGGTCATAAAGGGATGGACATGGTCAGAAACAATGCTCAGGTAGGCTGTGGCATTTAAACAATGCCCAATTGGCACTAAGGGGCCTACAGTGTGCCAAGAAAACATCCCCCACACCATTACACCACCACCACCAGCCTGCACAGTGGTAACAAGGCATGATGGATCCATGTTCTCATTCTGTTTACGCCAAATTCTGACTCTACCATCTGAATGTCTCAACAGAAATCGAGACTCATCAGAATAGGCAACATTCTTCCAGTCTTCAACTGTCCAATTTTGGTGAGCTCGTGCAAATTGTAGCCTCTTTTTCCTATTTGTAGTGGAGATGAGTGGTACCCGGTGGGGTCTTCTGCTGTTGTAACCCATCCGCCTCAAGGTTGTGCGTGTTGTGGCTTCACAAATGCTTTGCTGCATACCTCGGTTGTAATGAGTGGTTATTTCAGTCAAAGTTGCTCTTCTATCAGCTTAAATCATTCGGCCCATTCTCCTCTGACCTCTAGCATCAACAAGGCATTTTCGCCCACAGGACTGCCGCATACTGGATGTTTTTCCCTTTTCACACCATTCTTTGTAAACCCTAGTAACTTAGCAGATTGTGAAATACTCAGACAGGCCCGTCTGGCACCAACAACCATGCCATGCTCAAAATTGCTTAAATCACCTTTCTTTCCCATTCTGACATTCAGTTTGGAGTTCAGAGGATTGTCTTGACCAGGACCACACCCATAAATGCATTGAAGCAACTGCCATGTGATTGGTTGATTAGATAATTGCATTAATGAGAAATTGAACAGGTGTTCCTAATAATCCTTTAAGTGAGTGTAAATCTATATATATATCATCCCAATCAAATATCAACACCAGATCTCAGATGTGGATTACTTTAGAAACTCCAGCGGTCTCCACAGAGTTGGGAAGGACTGCTTTCAGTTCCTTCACCCCATACTTATGGAACAACCTGCAGGCTAAACATAAGTTAAACACTTTGGTGTCACTTTCCCAATTTAGAGGTCTTATGGAAAACCATTATGATGTACTGTGTAATTGTTTTTGTTGAATAATATTTTGTTTAGTTTTTTATGTTCCCTGTTTGTGTAATTACTATACATGTAATCTTGTCTACACAGGGCACAGCCTAACAAGAGATCCAGGTCTCCGTCTGTTCTCCCATTTTAAAATAAAGCTTAAATAAAAAATACAAATTTGCCAACATTGGATCAACCATGAAATCCATATTGTCAACAAGCTAAAGCTGAACCGAACATGGATCTTACAATAAGACAATGATATAAAAACACACAAGCAAAGCTACACCAGAAATACCTCTTATACAAAGGTATACAAGCCAGCTACATTAAGTTAATTTTGCCAAAGAGGGCAACACCATCAACTGAAGCTGGGGGTGTACTTATTTCTTCTGCACTATAAAATTTATGAATAAATTATTGCGAAGTATAATCTTTGTTTCATTTGTTAAATGAAGTTACCTTTATTTGTCAATAGTGTAAAATATTTGTTAAAATATAAAAAAGGACAACATTCAAGGTTCTGTCTTTAGTTTTTCACACAAAACAGTATTCTAGTTATTAATGTTATCGCATTTGTATTAATTCCTATTAGTTGGTCTTAATAACTAATTAGCAGGGATAAATCTGATTGGATAATGGACAAAAACCATCAGGATTCTGTGCTAAGAATTACTTAGACATTTACTACATGACAGAATCGTCCCAATGAAAACCTAGTATTTTATCATTATTTCCTAAAAGTATTCCTTCCTTGTTCTTAAACAAAATGATTCATTTTCTGTGCCAAAGAGCCCTGCTTGGCAAGTTCCACAAGGCTCTGAAAACAAACTTGGTCTATAGAAGTTAAACAAATTCTTTGGTCCAATGTCAATCGTTAGGGACAAAATGCCCTATTTTTATCTTTGTTCTTCCTATTAATTAATTAATATTGCTTTATCATGGCAGGCCACCAAGCCCTTCATTAAAGAATAGTCTAAATCACAAGAAGTGTTATTACCATTTCAAAGGTAGCCTTCAATCTGCATCTCTGTCAATCTCTGAAAGAAGGGCCATGTCGCCCACTGCTGTTTCAGCAGCCATTTTTAGTAATTCATCACTGTGATACTCTGGAGGTAAGAACAAGGTCTTTCAACCTCATTATACCGGCCTTTCATCACACATTCACTGACATCTTTAAAACATGCATTCTCTCTTCCACCCCTGACCGCCCCAGCCCCCTCCATGAAATAGGTGCGCTGCTACTTTAAATTAATTTCAACACAAACACAGCCAAATTCATCTTCCCACACACCAGCCCTTCTAGCCTCATGAACCATTAGTCAGAGATTATGACCCAAATGGAGCCACAGGTAGGGAGCCACGATCTAAGTCGCTTGCCGACTTCAGTAACTATGTACCGCTCGCTGTGACAGACCTGTCGCATGATAGATTTACCACACCAGTTCTGAATTCACACATGTAAACACCCACATACAAACACACACACTCACATAGCCATATGATACGGTAGCATGGCTAATAGTAACAATGTTACGGGTAGGTTACATTACTGATTCCTATCAGCTCTACTGTCAGTCAACTCTGACTGCCCAATGTGCAACAGGGAGAGCCTTTTCAGGGACCATTAGAGCCCAGAGCATCTTCTACCAAGACTGCATTTCATCTTTCATATGTATATTTCATGGCTCCATCTCGGTCTTCCTCTGTGCTCCTATGCCCCTCTTGACTGGAAAACCTTGACTTGTGAAATGGTCTCACAGTATGTAACGACAAGCAATGGAGGACGGGACCTCGTTTCTTACAGCAACACCTGTGTCAGTAGAAGCGTTTCAGGAACCTCATTCTAGACAGTAACACCTGTGTCATTAGAAGCGTTTCAGGAACCTCGTTCCTTACAGTAACACCTGTGTCATTAGAAGCGTTTCAGGAACCTCGTTCCAGACAGTTTCACCTGTGTCATTAGAAGTGTTTCAGGAACCTCGTTCCTTACAGTAACACCTGTGTCATTAGAAGCGTTTCAGGAACCTCGTTCTAGACAGTAACACCTGTGTCAATAGATGCGTTTCAGGAACCTCGTTCCAGACAGTAACACCTGTGTCATTAGAAGCGTTTCAGGAACCTCGTTCCTTACAGTAACACCTGTGTCATTAGAAGCGTTTCAGGAACCTCGTTCCAGACAGTAACACCTGTGTCAGTAGAGGCGTTTCAGGAACCTCGTTCCTTACAGTAACACCTGTGTCATTAGAAGCGTTTCAGGAACCTTGTTCCAGACAGTAACACCTGTGTCAGTAGAGGCGTTTCAGGAACCTTGTTCCTTACAGTAACACCTGTGTCAGTAGAGGCGTTTCAGGAACCTTGTTCCTTACAGTAACACCTGTGTCAGTAGAGGCGTTTCAGGAACCTCGCTCCTTACAGTAACACCTGTGTCAATAGAAGCGTTTCAGGAACCTTGTTCCTTACAGTAACACCTGTGTCAATAGAAGCGTTTCAGGAACCTTGTTCCTTACAGTAACACCTGTGTCAGTAGAGGCGTTTCAGGAACCTCGCTCCTTACAGTAACACCTGTGTCAATAGAAGCGTTTCAGGAACCTTGTTCCTTACAGTAACACCTGTGTCAATAGAAGCGTTTCAGGAACCTTGTTCCTTACAGTAACACCTGTGTCAGTAGAGGCGTTGCAGGGGCCTCATTCATTACAGTAGTACAGTGTTCAAACTAACCTGGATTCAAGATGTAGAAGAAAAACACTGAGGGAGAATATTACACTAACAAGAGTTTTTAAGAAGAGTCTACAGTACCTCTGGTGACGGCTGAAGGTGAGGGTTTCTTAGGGAGGTCCGCAAAGCCATTTCCATCCAGACCAGCGCCTTTCAGTTCTTTCTTCTCTGTGGCCGTCGAGGCAGATGTCTCCATTCTGGACATCAGAAGCTCTAAAAGAAAATGTGGCATCTTTGTGATCATGATACTCCGTGAACAGGACATGTGTCTACCCAACACCTTGGAGGATGAGGTTGTATTATCATTAGCAAGCAAAACCCCACTGTCAGTTCATATAGTGCTGATTAAAAGGTCAACAGTTAATTTAACTTTGACAACTGCCAGTCTAGGTAAGATGAGCCCCCCATGTAGAGAGAACAAAACCTTAGCATGAATCACTGGAAGAAAGGAACATGTCAATTAGCTTTAAGAACAAAACCACTGCCAGTTTTCAATTAAGTCATCCTAAGCTTAGATGTTTGTTTGAGTATGTTTATAGCACAGCCAATCAGGTTCATACATAAAGGGGTAAGTTTAGTTTATATCAACAGCTCTGCAACCCTTACACAACCCTTGAGAGACCCGCACACCCTGTCCCAACTTAACACATTCAAGAAAAAATGTGTTTGTTTTGAAACACTTGGAACAAAGTCGTCCATCTGTGTTTCTATTTGATAAGATGAGCCTCCAGTCTGGCCAAAAGGGACTGGAAGGCCGAGGGGTATTTGGAGACGGGGATGAGGAGTGGAGTCAACAGCCTCATCCCCCCTGAAGAACTGAGACACACCAGGCTTCCTCCAGGGTGGCCGGATGGACCGAGGAGCCTGAAGCAACACTCCAGGTGTCAGACACTAAACTGACAGATGGCAACTTTGGCTGACTAATGACCAGAGATATGCTTGATCTTTACTGTTGGGTCCTCTCCTTTCCCATCCCCTCTTCTCCCAACTCCTCTCTCTCTCTTTGAAGGGCCTTTAATAAGATCTAGCAATATTCCTGAAGGCTTTAAACATTCAGCGACGCCACTCCCAACCTCACCTACAGTGGATATAAAAAGTCTACACATCCCTGTTAAAATGCCAGGTTTTTGTGATGTAAAACAATGAGACAAAGATAAATCTTGTCAGAACTTTTTCCACTTTTAATGTGACCTATAATGTGAACAATTCAATTGAAAAACAAACTGACATTTTCAAGGGGGAAAAATGAAAAAATAAAAACCTTAAAATAACCTGGTTGCATAAGTGTGCACACCCTCTTATAACTGGGGATGTGGCTGTGTTCAGAATCCACCAATCACATTCAAACTCATGTTAGATAGAAGTCATTGCACACCTGCCATCATTTAAAATGACTAACAAATAAAGTTCAGCTTTTCTAGTAGGACTTTCCTAACATTTGCTTAGATGCATCTCAGAGCAAAAGCCATGGTCCGCAGAGAGCTTCCAAAGCATCAGAGGGATCTCCTTGTTGAAAGATATCAGTCAGGAGAAGGGTACAAAATAATTTCCAAAGCATTAGATATACCATGGAACACAGTGAAGACAGTCATCATCAAGTGGAGAAAATATGGCACAACCGAGACATTTCCAAGAACTGGACGTCCCTCCAAAACTGATGAAAAGAAAACTGGTCAGGGAGGCTTCCAAGAGGCCTACAGCAACATTTAAGGAACTGGCAAGTACTGGCTGTGTGCTACATGTGACAACAATCTCACCCAAAGAACACCATACCCACAGTGAAGCATGGTGGTGGCTGTTTTTCTTCAGCTGGAACCGGGTCCTTAGTCAGGGTGGAGGGAATTATGAACAGTTCCAAATACCAGGCAATTTTGGCACAAAACCTTCAGGTGTTCGTTAGAAAGCTGAAGATGAAGTTCACTTTTCAGCACAACAACGACCCAAAGCACACACCCAAATCCACAAAAGCATGGCTTCACCAGAAGAAGATTAACATTTTGGAATGGCCCAGCCAGAGCCCAGACCTGAATCCACTTGAACATCGTGGGGTGATCTGAAGAGGGCTGTGCACAGGAGATGTCCTCGCAATCTGACAGATTTGGAGCGCTTTTGCAGAGAAGAGTGGGCAAATATTGCCACGTAAACATGTACCATGCTAATAAACTCCTATCGAAAAAAGACTGACTGTATTTACGAGTGCACTAACAAAAACAACAACCTGGCAGACTGGAACATGACCACATTTATCGCCCTCATCCCAAAGCAGCATTGGCAGGGGTAAAAGAAACAAGCTACCCCCACACCTGCTGGGCTGTGTCAAAGAAAGAACGCGGTAATAAAGAAAGCGGAAAAAACCGACCGTCAGGACTGCGGCTCCTCCCTAGCCTTCAGGACCCCTTCAACTGTCCCTGAACTGTGTATTAACAGTGTGGACAAAACGCCCCGTCTGTCTGGCCCGTTCAACTGTTTTACCCTGGCAACGATTTGTGACTGTGAATATAGGTTCTCAAGAATGTCACGGGAAAGTTTAAATGTAGGCTACGCGTGCGTGTTCGTATGTGAATGCGTGTATGTGAGTGCGTGCGTGTGTGTATGTGAGTGCGTGCGTGTATGTGAGTGCGTGTGTGTGTGTGTCATGATTTACATTTCTTTTCTCTGGAAGTCATCGACTCAGTGTTTATTTATGGTGCCAAATACCTTTATTAAAGTAAAAAAAGCTTGATAATCTCAAGAGAACAGAACAGTATTACCACAGTAGCAATGGGAACTGGTTAGTTACCATGACAATAAGCACAGCAGCGGACCTCTGTGAGAGATAATGAACGCCTATCTTCCATTGTTAACTACCATTACAAACGATACCACAATGATCCATTTAACCGTCATAACTAACAATGCAAAGGCGATCTAACAGGTCATTTACTACAGTAGAACAACAACCCCTCGAACTGCTTTCCTATTCAGCGTGTCTTTGTGTAGAAAATCAATGCCTGTTTGTTTTAGCACCTCAGCCTTTCATTGAAGTTCTCTCCGCTACTGTTCAACAGGCTCTCCTTCCCTTTCAGTGGCTCTGAGGGGAACGCAAACAGATATCAAAGAGTTCTCTTGTTTGAAGAAGGAGCTGACGCCTCCTCTAGGGTTTTTCCTGTCTCCTCTCAGCTACCACCATTTTGCCCAGGTATGAGGGTATATCCTGCGTGTATCTAAGCCACGCCCATACAGACCGCCGGAACAAAAGTCATCATTGGATGCGTTGGATGTTGTTCCTGCTCTTCTGTACATTTGAGTCATTGCTACTCTCACAGTTTTAGATCGCTGAAGCGTGGCGCTTGAGAATCTGCCCGAATAAAAAGTACGACAGTAAAGACCGTCCTTAAGAGACGGAGAAATGAGTAGAATTGCAGTGATCCAGTTAACCCTCTGTCCCGTTAAGTGTGTCCTGTGTGAAAATGGAAGTGGCTGAAACTAGCTGGAACATTCTTACCTTAGCCAATGGAGACCATCTCCTTGTTAGAACAGAAATAAATTAAAACACTTCATTAGCAATGACTGCCACATTGTTAGACATAGCTGTGTGAAATGGAGGCTTGGACAGGAAGCTTTCACAGGTCATTGTGGTTGAGCAATGTCCCAGGATGTCCCATGTTGACAGATGGTACTGTGACATAAACGCGTTTTTGTTGTGACAGAACCTGATGTCCTATGACTGAAAAAGGCCTTCAGTGAGCAAGGAAAGTATTCCCAGTTAAGTGTCTGGAAAATGTCTCCATTTTCCAGGTTCTGGTGTCTTGCCCTACCGGAGGGCTGTTTGGCTCATCACAGACTATTACTTACAGCTTCCCACAGACCATCGCCACATTGAGTTATTACACCACAAGCTGTCGGACAAACAAATGACTGTGACTGAACTCTCAAAGGTCACAGTAGTACAGTAAAATCACAGAGCAGAGTCAGAGGCAATATACTAAGCTTCGCTTTCCGCTGAAGGGACTGAAGCACGGGCACTTTCTGGAATTTATGGTGACATGAACCCTCTTTTGAAAAATGGTTATCTGGTGGGAGCAGCCCGACCCAAATACTGTATATGGACATGTTCTAAAATAAGCAAGGAGACAAATACAAATGGAAGGTCACTTGTGCTGTTGTAATAACATGGATGATATTAAGAATATTTGGAGGACGATTGCAATGTACAGTGGACTAGACCGGAAATATAAAAAAATAAATTGGGGGGGAAAGTTAAAAAGGTTTGTTGTGGCTAACAACGGAAGCAAAAGAATCTGAATAGGTGAATCACACCCCTCAGCCCACCGGCTCTTTCCGAGAACAGACTCTGAACAGTCTATTAGTCACTGGACGTCTCTCTCTATCTCAGACATTTTCATTACAAGGGTTAACATTGACACGAGAGGATGAAAGCTTGTTTATCAATCTACGCTATACCACACTAGTCACTATCATGCAGCAGAGAAACCATGCCCGGTATGGATCAGTGAGTCATGCTCCTCTCTCCATAGCACAGGGGTGGGCTTGGTTCGGTGGATTTGGACCGACCGAAGCAGAGAGGAGCAGAACAGCCCAGCAGTTAAACCATCCGAATATTTACCAAAACTTCAAATCCCTGATCTGGCGAGGTGAAAAACCTATCGTTCTGTCCTTGAGGAAGGAAGCGAACCCTAATCATCCAAGGTCTTTACTAAAATGAAGAGTGTGTTCTCAATTATACTAACCTGGTTTAAAAAAAAAACAGAAGACTTGAGGCACAGAGAAGATCCCTGTGGATAAGATCCTACCCCCTGTCTGTACGTGTAATATCCTGTGGGTGATCTCCTCAGGTCCTGGAGATGCCAAACAGATGTGTTGGACTCACAGCTAAAAGTCTAGTTCAGAGGAGAAATCCCCTCTAGTAGACTTAGCCTGTCTCCCAGGCTCTGCCTAAAGAATTATTGCTCCTCTTTCGTCTGCCAGAGATACAGGCCTCTTCAGGAGGAAGCAAGAAAGCTGGGCTACCAGGAAGCCAGCCACTAGGTGGGAAGAATCTCCACTCTAAATAAATTCACAAGCACTAACGCTTAAGGGCTGGCTCCTCCATTTTCATTGCCTAGACCAAAAAGGGGTAAACCCTAGCCTTTTATATTCCTATCCAAAAGGCATGTGGGCGAAGCTTAACGACTTGGTATGATTTGTCATTCATTGCAAAGGGGACCATCCACAGAGAGTGGGATCGGAAAGCCCCCTTAAATGTTGAAATCTCAGTTGTGAAAATGGATTACGTATTCGTTGACATTATTATAACTTTTATGATATATATTGAGTCGAGTTGATTTGCTACAGAAAGGATATTCAACTTCATATAAGTATGTTGGACGTTTAAAGAAATTTACAGAGACAAGTTGAGGGAAAGTTATTAAACAAAGCCTAGTTTGTTATAACTTGAAACATTATATTTATCCCAAAGGTTATATTTTTGCAATCTCCTCAAATAAACAGGATCTCTGACAAAAGACAGGCTCTCTGTTGCCGATCCTACACCTGTCTAAACAGTAGCAGAATGAGATGGATCGAAGATGTCCTGATGAAATATGTGGTTATGTGTTTGGGTCAACAGTTTGGACTGATTCCATCGCCTTCACTTATTGCCAGCTACATCCTTGAAAGTTTGAGTTACTTGTTCATCACCAAAACACCACCGTTGTCAGCGCCCTGATTTCCTAATTTAGCCACCTAATCAGCCAGTTAGCGCTGCCCGGGGGTAGCCCTGGCCACAAACCACCATGGGGAATCAGCACCATTTCCAGAGGAACAATTCGGGAAAACCACTGGGCAGTCCACCAGCCACAGCTTTCCGAACAGCGGTCGAGTCAAACACCTGAAAGCCAAACGGCACTATTGGCTACAGCCACAGTGGGATGACCCTGGTGAGGTTGCGGGCCCCTGTGTTCGACTCACGAGGGCCCATGGAATGTAACTGCTTCTGCTGCTGACAGATCTTGTCCACATCTCAAGCTGCTCTTTATAACGCAGCACAATTCTTTTTTTTCTTCTTTTTTTTACCAAAGCATCACGGGGGGGGGGGGCTGGTAAAAAAGTAGTGCACTAACCAGGGGAGGAGGGCACCATTCGGGACACGGACCCTTCCATTCCACAGGGAAGAGCGGGGCCTCGGAGGGCCCCAGGAGCGCCCCGACCAGGCCCTGACCCCGCGGCTGATTGTGGAAGCTTGGAGTGCAGCCTTGTGGGGAGAAGGCATGGAGGATTGATTGCTAAAGGATAACATATGGGCTGGGTGAACACCACATGTAAGACGGGCTCGGGCCTGGGATCACCAGCCTGTCAATGAGGAGTCTGTGGTTTGGCTGCGTTGCAGCTCTTTTTCAATTTCATCACTTGTCGTATGGATCTAATGCAGAATAACCCTACAGGCAGGAGTTGGGTTGTCTGCTTTGAAAGTATTTGGCGCTGACAAATAAGTTATCAAACCTCGAGTTTCTTCCCTTGCCATGACTAAATCATAACGGCTTTTCTTCATACCAAATCAAAACTACCCCCCCTACCCTCTGACACCCTCCACATCTCACTGATCCACTGATTCACTGTCACTGGTATTAAGCTTTGTTTGAAAATGGGTGGTTTTGATTATGTTAACTTTTAATCACTGCACGAGGCATACAGTTACACTGACGCGCACACACACACACACACACACACTCCCTATTACTGTCAAAAAGATTTAGAAGAGATCATTGGGGTTACAGCATTCCTTCAGGAATTAATTAACTGGTGAATCAAAGCTGAGCCATAGGAACTATAAGTACACAGTGCATTTAATACGATTCTGAGGGCTGAGGTCCCCGGTGGCCCACTGGTCTGGACCTTTGATTTCTCTTGTCTCTTGCTGTGTGGGTGTGTGTGTGTGTGTGTGTGTGTGTGTGTGAGAGAGAGTCTGTGTGTGTGAGTCTGTGAGCATGTGCGTGTGTGTAATCTGTAATTCCGTCGTTGCATGAAACAGAGCTCTGTTTTCATCATGCATAATTGCATGTGCATTAACAGAGAGTTTCCGTGTATGATGGAGTATGCGTGAGGGACACAACTACCCGGACGTAATGACAGGGTGTTGACCAATATTTACCTCAGCAGTGAAAACATGCAATACACATGAACTACAAAAATCATTACTGAATGTGAGAGGGAGAGAGAAAGAAAGGGAGAGAGGAATACAAATTAGAGGGTGGAAGTAAGAAATAGACAAAGAAATAGACATTGACATTCAAAGACAGACAGAGATCAACAGTCATGAAGAGACAAAGGAAGGGATACAGATCAGGAGACATAAAGACAGAAGATGGAGAGATCCAGATACACAGATATATATATTTATATATATACATACAGCTCTGGAAAAAATGAAGAGACTACTGCACCTTTTTCTTTCCTTTCCAAAAAAGTTGAAAAGGTAAGTTTTGAGTTAGGAACAGAAGCGTTCAATTTGTAGTGGTCTCTTAATTTTAACCCTTCTGTTCCTCACTCAAAATACTTTTTTGGAAAAGAAAGAAAAAGGTGCAGTGGTCTCTTAATTTTTTCTGTGCAGTGGTCTCTTAATATATATATACAGCTCCAGAAAAAATTATATATATATATATATATATATAGAGAGAGAGAGAGAGAGAGAGAGAGAGAGAGAGAGAGAGAGAGAGAGAGAGAGAGAGAGAGAGAGAACATAGATAAATATAGATAGATAGAACATAAAACAGAATATAAGTACTATATTTTTTATGTTAATAGTTTAATACAAACCTAAAATATATTAGTCAAGCTGTGTAATGATTGGATGAATAGTTGATGGATGCTTAAGTAGACAACAAAGTTAAACGAAGTGTTTGAGCCAAGGTTGTAGAAGCAGACAAGCTGGATTGGATTCAGTTTACATGAAGGTGAAAATTCATGGGATTTAACACTGACAGTTTCAAACTACAGACAGTTTTTCTTCTGAATCAAAGGACAGCGGAGTTTAAACTGCCTTACAAAAACAGTTCAGTTTTCATGATGCAACCCATAAGGAGGGTCATAGGAAATCTGTGAGGTGAGAAATCTGCGAGGTGAAACACCTGTGAGGTGAGAAATCTGCGAGGTGAAACAACTGTGAGGTGAGAAATCTGTGAGGTGAAACACCTGTGAGGTGAGAAATCTGCGAGGTGAAACAACTGTGAGGTGAGAAATCTGTGATGTGAAACAACTGTGAGGTGAGAAATCTGTGATGTGAAACACCTGTGAGGTGAGAAATCTGTGATGTGAAACACCTGTGAGGTGAGAAATCTGTGAGGTCAGCAGCTATTTTTTAGTGATTTTAGTGTTTTCCCCAAAGTTCAGAGACAGTTACTGCTAGCTTTGTTGACAGAGCTTCAGCATATGAATGTACACAAACACACACAAACAGACACACAGCCTCCAGGGCAGACGGCTGTGGTCAGGGCCCTCTGAAGAAACCAAAATATTAGTGCCCTGGACGGTATGGTAGCAATTACTGCTCTTCGCAGTGTAGGAAGAAGAGAACCGCTTAAAGAGAGAGAGAGAGGGAAGGAGGGAGACAGAGGGAGGGAAAGATAAAGAGGGCTTGAGATAGAAAAAAGAGCGAGAGAAACGGGGAGAAGAAAGGGTGCAGTGATGTGATTTGGTACTCTGTGAGTACGGGATGTAAAGAACCCGCATTAGGCACCGCATCTCATGGTGAATTCTCATCTTTTTCAATGGGCACAAACGACATGACATTCAATAGAAAGCTTATTTCATTACATGGTAATGCCTTGGGTGTAAGCCTTAGCCAAGCCGTTATTCCTAGTATTTAGCCGCTGGCATTTCCTTTCACCTGCCTGAATGACTTCCTAGGCCAAATTGCTTAATTGCTGCTGTGTTCTTGTTTATGGGGATAAGAGACTTTTCAATCCTCTCAGTGGGGAGTTTTACTCACTTTTCATTCAAAACCTTTTCTACTCTCTCCTGATTAACAGACATCCCCTTCTTCAACACGTTTTCGAATGTTTTAAAAACACAGAAAAGTCCTTCTTTTTGTCTGCCTTTTCATAGACGTTTCTGTAAAATGCATTTACATTTTACATAACAACGGTGAGAAACACTCTGCAAAGGGACACTGGAGGCTTGTCCACATCCCTGTAGCCCTTGGCAAAAAGTAGTGCACTAATATTGATAATAAGAAGACATTTTAAACGTGGGCTGAGATGAAAGTGTCATCCCCTTCACAGGTCTTATAGAGGGGTTGATGACCGCAGCCTCGAGCCCCGGTGCTGTCGGAACAATGTGAAAGGCCCATCGCTTCTTTACATCTTTTCAACTCTTTGCTGCCTGACGGCTGGAACTCTTCATTCTGCACAATAGCAAATGCACTAACACTTTTTTTCTAATGCAAATGAACCAACCAACGGGGCCGTTCACAGAAAAACACACAACTCTGATTGGGGGGAAAAGCCAGAACCAGAGTGGTTACACAATTATTGATTCATTTTTAAACTTCTCAACCTTATTTAAATTTTAAATTTTGTAATAATGCATACCTCTACGAACATCTACATTCAATTATATTCTCTAAAATAAAGACTACTGCATGCCTAAATGCATATGAAAATATTGTTTGCAATTCATCAACAACCCAAAAAGAAAATGTATGCAATAAATATGTATTACATCTGTTTAAATGCAGAAAACTGTTGAAGAGAATATTCTAGATTCAGTGTGATTGTTATTCACTGTCAGTAGCGCTACACAACGCGCAAACTTTCAGCAAGTTGGAAATCTTTCAAATTCATGCGAATTAGTAAGAGTGGGCCTAAATATCATTCAAGTAGACTTATCCAAACTCCATAAAATTCAAGTTTGAAGTCCTAGAGGAACTATAGCTACAATATGGTGTCTGATGCACTGTTTTTGAGCGCATCTTCTGACGAATGGCTCAAGTTGCAGGGCAGAATGTTTGACATTCCAACGTCAAGCCAGCTATGTTGAAAATGGAGATAATACTTGGTTTTAAATAATTCCCAATAGCCAGTTTGGTTTAAATGACTCATGCTCAAAACTTACATTTTACTTATTTTTGTATACATCATAACAGGTCAAAAGAAAACAATACTTTAACAGGTTGATGAATTACCGTTGCAGCAATTATAAGAAACTATTTAACATATGCCCAAAAGTCAATGAATCCAACTAATTAGTCGAATATGAGTTCAAATAATATACCTATTAGTTTGATTAATATATCTATTCATTTAACTAACAATAAATATTATCACATGTATTTACAGTCTACCTACCAGTTCAAATACCTGTGATGCTTATGGTCGGCGTCTGACCTGGTACGTCTCCCTCCGTTTTGTTTGTCCAATAGATCTGTAGCCTAGAAGTTTTATCAACGTGATCGGATCAGGTCAAACTTTATCAAGAAGTAAAAAATAACAAACCCCTTCCAACGCAGAGAGGAAATCCATAAGGTATATTCTATAAACAGGACCAAGACTAATACAATTATTTTTCGTAACTTATGCCTAAGTTCATCGTATTTTTTAACTGCTGTGTGAGTCGTCTCAACTTTTACAATCCATCACGGAGAATCAACAAAACAAGTTTTTGACATCGATCCTGCCTTTCAAAGAAACCTTTGCAGTGTATCGAACTTGGTAAAAAAAAAAAGGTCGAACGATGATTCTTTCGTCGTCAAACACGTGAGACTGAGACTCCTGGCTGAAATGTTTTCAATCCCGTCCCCTTCATTCTCTCTCCCCCTCCTTCTCCCTCTCCCTCTCCTCCCTCTAGCTCCCTGGCGAGTATACCATTTGCTCTACCAGATGGGCTGGGCTGGCCAAACCAACTACAACTAGAGAGAAGTTGGGTAAAGTTTCACCGTTGGTAAGTGACCCGCATGAAAACTCCCCTTTAGATGGCGGTGCCATTTAAGTGTACATTTTTGGAATTATTGATGTTTATTTAGAAATTGGTTATAGCGGTTTTATAAGATGTCCTTATAAAATACGAAATTGTTGCAGAATAATAGTGTTGAGAAATTAATAATCTTGGGTCAACTTTAAATTAATAAATAATGCATTTATCACAAAAAAAAGTCCATACCTTCCTAATTCCAGCCATTCTTACCTCGAGGTGCAGACAATGAAACATGCAGTCCAATTTAACATTTAATGAATAACGTACATATAGCCCAGTATTAAAATAGAACTATGTTATAATTAATACATATTTGAATTATTGGAGCCAAGAAACGAATTCTGCCATAACAACGCAATTATCCAAATATATGGCATAGGCCTAAGTATTTAATTTATTCAAGATGTATTAAAGTGGACAATCAAATATTGCATGTTATTATTATATCGCGTGTTTTGTAGTGTGGCGCACGTCTCTAAAACACCTGTTTTAATTGTTTTATTTTAAAACGGTGATAATCATTTGAGTAAACGATATTGCAAACATAGAATAAATAGTCTTTTGAGTTATAGAAATTATGATATAAACTGAAATAAGCTTTTCATTGTCGAATGAAATGTTACAGCTAACCTACAGTCACTTCACACCTCCGTTGTTAAAGAACATTATTAAATCGTGTTGTTAGACCCCAATAATACGTTCGTGTACGTGTGTGTGTTCGCGTGTGTGTGGTTTGTGCGTGAGTGGGTGTATGGGGAATAACCAAAGCTGAATATGTTTATTTCATACAAAAGGCTGCCATCTAGTGGCGTGCTGGAGCAATTTTATACTTGTTTTATTCAAAAGGCAACATGAATTGCATCATTCAAGTCATGTGAGTGTCCTGAAGTTGATGGGTTCATTGATCCATTTGCCACTCTCTGGAAGTAACTCCTATGGGTGAGGGGCTGGTTCGAGATTGTTGTGGGACACTAAGAACAGTGGTCACTTGTGGAGTGCACCAATTAGCTAAACCCTTGGTCAGTTTAAAGTTCAACTCAGCTACACCGGTAATGTATTTCATCTGTATTCACGATTTCCGATGCTTTATTGGTGGTTTCCCAGGATGTCCGCTAACGTGGCTTACTCCCCCAATAAGAAACATTGGTAATCATGGATTACAGATTAAATCGATTTCTCAGTCTTGACACTCAACACGTGACCACGGATCAATGTGAATCCGTTTTATTTTGGTGTGGGTTGGCAATTGCGTAAGTGGCCACGGCACTGAGGCATTGAATTCACCAGTATTTGTGACGTCCAAGGCATCTCGATGGAGGCCGTAATTTGCCAGAAGAAGAGATGAACCTACTTGAGAATGATAATTGAGAAAGCATTGGCAATCACAGGTACATGTCCAGCCTTGCCCTTATTCGTATGTGATTCGTACGTTGCTGCACTGTGACCATAATTGATATGTTAGCCAATTAACACAGTCCATACCTGCACATAACATGACAAAAAACGGAGACTAATATTTAGAATTCAGGCTAATTTCAGTATGGTCACGTCCTAAAAGACATGTGTACTTTCTGTCTGTGAAAATGGACTTCCTAAAGAAATTTAAGAATGCAACACAATGGAATCAGTCCGTAGCTTCCAGGTTTAATCCAAAGTCAAACATAAATAAAATAAATGAATAAGTACATTTCGAATCAAATGAAGTTCTAGTAACCGGATGCATTGTAAAACCACGAGGACTACTGTTAAACTCATAGCAATAGCAGTTCACTTGTGTCGGTGCCAGTTTTTATAAGTTTTTCAGAAGTGCCAATTCATTCACCTTGTTCTTATGCCAGAAGATCTTAAAGACAGGAATTTTAATGAGTATCTCAGAACAAAATATAAAAGGGAAAAATATAAAACCATTGTAAGGAAGAGGAAAGTTATGAAACAATACTATTAAAACTAGTAAAACCTTTGGAAAGTATTCAGATTCCTTAATTTTCTTAATTTTCCACATTATTTAATTTAGAATTGATTACATATTTTTTGCCATTAATCTACACAGAATAACCCATACTAAAAATGTGAAAACACGCTTTTAGAAAGGTGTACCAATTTATTTTAAATACAACCCGTTTCCAAAAAAGTTGGGTTGCTGTGTAAAATTTAAATAAAAACAGAAGGCAATGCTGTACAAATCATTTAAAACCTATATTCAATAGGAAATAGTACCAAGACAACATATAAAATGTTGTAAATGAAATATTTTATTGTTTCTTGAAAAATACATGCCCACTTTGAGTTTGATGCCAGCAACTCGTTTCAAAAAAGGTTGGGACAGAGGCAACAAATGACTGGAAATGTTGTATAATGCTAAAAAACTAAACCTAGTGGAATATCACACAACTAATTATGTAAATACACCAGGTCAGTTCACTCCTGCGTGAGAAATAGTGCAACAAAAAAGTTTCTGAAAGTAAAATTGCAAAGAGTTTGCGGATCTCATCATCTACGGTACATAATATCATTAAAAGATTCATAGAATCCGGAGAAATCTTGGTATGCAAAGGACAAGGCCGAAAATCAATATTGGATGGCTGTGATCTTTGGCCCCTCAGGTGAAACTGCATTAAAAACAGACATGATTCTGTAGTGCGAAACACAGTATGTCGCTGCATCCACAAATGCAAGTTAAAACTCTACCATGCAAAGAAGACCATACATAAACAAGAACCAGAACCGCCACAGCCGAGTTCATTTAAAATGGACTGAGGCGAAGTGGAAAACTGTCCTGTGGTCCGACGAATCAAAATCTGAAATTATCTTTGGGAATCATGGATGTCGCATCCTCCGGATAAAAGAGGAGAGGGTCCATCCAGCTTGTTATCAGCACAGAGTTCAAAATCTAGCATCTGTGATGGTATGGGGGTGCATTAGTACACATGGCATGGGTGACTTGCACATCTGTGAAGGCACCATTAATGCTGAACAATATATACAGGTTTTGGAGCAACATGTGCTGCCATCCAGATTATGTCTTTTTTTGGGAAGGCCTTGCTTATTTCAGCAAGTCAATGCCAAACCATATTCTGCAGGTATCACAACAGCATGGCTCCATAGTAAAAGAGCCCAGGTCCTAACATGGCTTGCCTGGAGTCCAGACCTGTCTCCTATTGAAAACATTTGGTGCATTATGAAATGAAAAATATGTCAAAGGAGACCCCAAACAGTTGAGAAGCTGCAATCCTATACAGTACATCCCCCGTGTCCGGGAGGGATCGGTTCTGCGGACCCTCGCGGATGTGGAAAATCGCGGATACGTGACGCACCCTTAAAAATCCCTCCCTAACACCCAACATCTAAGAAAACAACATATCGTGCGCGTGACCGTTTATTTGCATAATCGTTATGTTATGGACAGTTTACTTGATATTTTCTTGATATTTTTCAGTTTATTACTTTTTTTGATTAGCATAAAAAAGATATAAAACACTTATTAATACATTAAATATACATAATACAATGTGTTTTTAATGTTCCTGCAATTAACCGGATCGACGCTTGGATGGCTGAAATTACGCAGCTTGGTAGCAAGCCATGCTCCTTGCTTTCCCATTTCATACCACATGGAGGCAGTACGCCTCCTTTAATGATGCATTTAACCCCACTGAAATATTCTTCACCACATTTCTGTGTTTTTCAGTGTAATACTGCTACTCAAGCATCCTTTGCAGTTCAGCTGGTTGAGCATGGAGGTGGATAGGGACAAGATAGTGGATTAGAATTCTGGAACACTGATTCATAAAAACTCTAAATTGTGTTGGGTGAAAGCATCTAATAAATTTAAAGGTGAACTCAAGTCATATGGCCACCTATCTGAAATCTCTTTCCAGTTCTATAAGTCCCACCTTGCAAATGAATAACTGATCTAGGACATAATAAGCGTGATATCTCAATGTAGCCTATTAAAGCAAGGACAGTAGTGTGTCTCTCATCCAAACACCTGCTGCACACCTCCTCTGCAATGTCCCCAAGGGACAAACCCTGTTTCAAAATAATAGCTAGCAATGTTTCATGAAGTGCTATGAAGTTTTCAGTTTTCTGAAATACAGCAAAGCTTCATCAAAGCTTCATTTAATGAAATTTTGCAGCACTTTATTAAACTTTGCAGCATCTTTAAAGGAACCGTATGTAAGAAATCTATTTCAATAAATCATAAAATGGCCCTGATGTGTCACTAGACATTAAGAAATCATGTTCATTTCAAATACTTATATCACTGACAACAGTAGTCTGGCCAGGATATTGTCATTTAAAAGGGAGAGTTGCAGCCCTCAACTGATGTTGATGTTGTCATGTTGTGTTTTGGCCTGATGCGCCACCCTCCACCTATCTACCTATCACAAAGTCAGTAGTGTTTCAGGATCCGGGTTGCCAGCTCTGCTCTAACCTACCCTAACTCTAGTCGGATAAATAATGTCTAACGTTACGAAATCTAAAAGACCTCGTAATAATTCCAAAATACGTCGTGACAAAGTCAGAAATAAAACAAGAATTTGTATAGGAGATGCCTTTGAAAGATGGAGACGGCTGAAAACAGAGAAGAATTTGAAGACAGACGCCAACGTTACTAATTTTCTCCTGGACAGGTAAGATTCATCTATGTTTGACTAACTTGTACTTGATGTCAATGGACATTTCATATATTCATGACAGTCGAACAAAGTTATGCATGTTCGTGCAAAGTAACGTTACGTTAGCTCAGATGGACGTATGCTAACATTAGCAATGCATTATCAGAGCCCGTTTCTCTGTCCTTATGCTGAGACGCTGAGGAAAACAACATTAGCACGCCCATTATGACAATTTGAAACGTAATTGAGACAGAAGCCTAACTTTACCTTGGAATAAAGGTTATTGTGGACAAGTTACACATGCTGCAAGTTGACCTGTTATGACCATTGCTAATGTTATTTAGTTACTCTAAATCTTTTCTGATGGGACTGAAAACAACCCTGTGATAGCTATTGGTAATATTGAATTTGTCCCGCGTTATACTTGCTGTGGCAAATGTTTTTGTTATTTGTTAGCCTACTTATGACAAAAACTTTTGTACTTGTCTGAATCAGGCTGAAACAAGTGAGAGCAGTACAAGTGCTAACTCAAAATAAACATTATCTACCTTTTGGGCTATGCAGTATGTTAGTGTTGGTTTGGAAGCACTAGGCGCAATTCCAAGATAAAATAACTTTTTCTAATGTCCATAACACTAATAAAAAGCACAGTGTAGCCTATGATGTTAAAAAAATTTGGCCCACTTGGAACGTTTTTTGTAGCCTACTTGTTTTTCATGCAAGTTCTACAGCCAAAAATAGGCGAATGTCATGTAATCTTTCACATCACATATTTTAGTGTTATGGACGTGTGCTGCATGGTAAGTAATAAAATACAGCTGGCCGCATTCACTTATAGCGTCAGCTAAATGAATAGCTGTATCTTTGATATCGGTTACACATTGGGACATAGGCTTGTGCTTGTACTTACGTTAACAATGTACTGTCACATACGAGCATACATCTTTGCGATTATATTTGACTAATGACATTTTTGCAATACATTATTACTTCGCAAAATATCTCTTTTTCTGTTAATTAAGCATAAACATAATTAACAGAAAAAAAACGTACTGTGTACGACTCGTCGTCTCTTGCCATTGGAAGCTCGTAGAAGCAGCCTACGTTTCTGCCCAATCCTGCAGCTTGTCTGGCAACCTCCAGTCAGGGGGGAGGGAGAGGGGATACACCGCTCTACAGTATTTTTAAAGTGATTGCAGTACCAGTTTTGGCCACAATCCTACATACGGTTCCTTTAATATTTGTGCACCTTTAATATTTAATTGCATACTGTATCATCATACTGTGTCTTTGATACGTGTCATGATAGCCGAAAGTAATAGTTACAGAAAGCTTACAGTAATAGTTTTAGAAGACATTGGTGTGAGGGGTTAGATGAAGGTATACTGTTAATGACCCATGAATCCAGAAAGATTAGTGTATTTTCTTTGAAATTTCTATTAGTCAAATGTATTATTGTGTAGGTTATTGTGAGTTTTTTATATTTCATTTTTTCCCCTTAAAGATTTCAGTTTGTTTTTCAATTGAATTGTTCCTGTTATAGGTCACATTAAAGGTAGAAAAAGTTCTGACATGATTTATCTTTTATCTTTTACATCACAAGAACCTGGCATTTTAACAGGGGTGTGTAGACTTTTTATATCCACTGTATAACACAGAACCATTAATTTACAGATTTTCTGCAATGCCAATCAGACATTATTATTATAAAAAAATTTTAACAGCTAAGATTATTCAAAGAAACCACTGCACCTTTTTATTTCCTTTCCAAAAAAGTTGAAAAGGAAAGTTTTGAGTGAGGAACAGAAGCGTTCAATTTGTAGTGGTCTCTTAATTTGAACCCTTCTGTTCCTCACTCAAAACCTTCCTTTTCGACTTTTTTGGAAAGGAAAGAAAAAGGTGCAGTGGTCTCTTAATCTATTCCGGAGCTGTATATGTATGTATATTAAATACATTCAAAATAATCTAAATTAAGTTTTGCACTTTTCTTGTAATATACTTAAATGCTAATGAAATATTATGAAAGATGCCGTAAATAAATGAATTTCTTAGTAAGTAAATTTAGTATATTTAAATATACATATATTTTCTCTGGGGATTTCAGTCCTGAAAATAAATGTGGATCTTGGCATGATCGAATAAGTAAATCTGTAATGAATCTTCACTAATTTGTCCCAGCATTGGGCTGATGAATGTTAAGTAACCTTAGCTTGTGAACACATGTTACGTGACCTTTGACTTTTAATATCTGCAGGAGTTTTCTGTGCGCCTGAGAGACATCCAAAAACATACGCATGGGCATACACACACGCACACACGCACGCACACACGCACGCTATGGCCCGAGTGTGTGTAGTAGATCAGATATGTCGCCTGAGCCGGCTATATTAATAAAACCCATTCTTACTTGACCCCAGGTGACCTCTAGCTTTTCCTTGGTAATAGATTAAGACCCGGGACTCAGCCAGGTTTGTTATGAGTTAGCACCAGTTTTGACCTTAACGCTGATACAGGCTTGAGATTGATCCACTGTGCCAGAGACTCACGCTATAAGGACGTTGGATTGGGCCGTATCATTTCCATCACTGTGTAAACAAGATTCCAGAAGAGTGTCATGCGCTGAATGGGTTCGCTCTTCAAAGCATTTCAAGGGTATCAATGCATCATATGTTGTCACGTTTTTCAGTTCTCCGCAGTCCTCCTTCATGCCACACACATTATGCTCAGACATCTTCTGTTGGCTTTGATATTTATTAAACATCCACAGCCCTCAGGAGGGAGGGAGGTGTGAGACGTCGGAGCCTCTTCTGGGGTGTGAGAGGAGTATGTCTTCCAGTTCAGTCACCTCCCAGCAGATCATAAGAGAGGCCACTGTCTGTTTCCCCTGGGCCTGTTCCAGGACTGGCTGAGACACCACTCTGAGGGATGAAGACAAGGGACCCTGCCCGGTGACTCAGCTTGGCTGGCATACGTTCCACCTCGTCCACTGGGCTGACCCACTTGCAGCCAACTATATGAACCCGACTGTTCTGTGATGTTGTGGGTGTGAAGTGCCAGTTCGTCCGTCCTACTGGACCTACTGACAGCCCCAGATAGGACCATCCACCACATCTGTCCTGGGCTGTCTACCTGGGATTTTCAGTAGCACATCTGCTGGTAAAGAGAGTTACTTTTTCAGCAGACACTTGAGCGGTTAATGTTATGCGCCTTGCTCAGTGGCACACAGTCTGCTCAAGGATTTGAACCAGCAACCCTTATGTCACTGGCTCAGCGCTTTATCCACCAGGCCTCCCTGTTCCTACAGTTGGGAGAACAAGTATTTGATACACTGCCGATTTTGCAGGTTTTCCTACTTACAAAGCATGTAGAAGTCTGTCATTTTTATCATAGGTACTTTTCAACTGTGAGTGACGGAATCTAAAACAGAAATCCAGAAAATCACATTGTGTGATGACATGCGTGCATGGGTGACGACATCATGTTCGCGCGTTGCCAAACTCATAATAAACTAAGCCTCTCAGGCTCTGCTCTTTTGTTCCTGGTAGCTCAGATAGTTTGTTTCTCCATGATACTCCATTCACATGCTCAGGCAACACATTGGAGCACCCAACCCACTGCGTTCACGTGTTTCTGTGTGAGAACTGTGGGACAGTACACTGGGCCGAGGGAAAAGGACAGTCACCCTTTCCTGACTGTGGGACAGTACAATGGGCCGAGGGAGAAAGGACAGTCACACGTTCTTGATCTTTATGCAGCTGAAAGTGTGGACCGGGTCATTTTTGTTTTGGTCCAGTCACATCACCAGTTACTGAGAAGCTCCTCATCCTGCCCTCATGAACAGAAAAAGGCTTGGCTTCCCGGATCATCCCCCAGGCTATCTGAGGCTTAGGACTGCGTGCCACTAATTCCATTAGTGTTTGTGTCACATTCAGAAAAGCAATAAACTCCCTCATTGTGGTATTTTGTCTTCATAATGCAATTGCTTTGCGGGAAGTTCCTGTACCTCTCCCACTTTCTGTGAAATCACTGAGTTGCTTTGTTGGGCGGAGACAGAACCTGAACTGTGGGTCGTTTGACAGAGGCTTGTTTCAGGGATGTAAATGTCTGTGTGATGTTAGCAGCATGGAGGGTTGGGCGGTGGGAGGGGCCAGGCCATGAATGTTGCTTGGCGAGCCCACAGCGAGGGAACAGCGCAGGGGGGGGGGTGGATTATAGCCTGGAGATAAAGACAGGCCTCTGGTCATTGTGCTGCAATGCAGGGACACAGCTTCCACACAGCAGTGGGAGATCTTCCGCTGGGCATTGTTGAGACGAGAGCTGCGCGTCTCGAGAGGCTTACAGCTCCATGAGTCCTTTCGGTGGTGGAGTTAACCTTGTGACATCACTCATGTGACCGAACCTCCCCACTTCCTGTCGGTCTCAACTGTGAACCTGTGGAGTTGGGCTGCGGACTGTCCTGGTCTGCTTGGGTTTTCTTATTGGGTGGTGTCCTGAGTGTAGCTCCGGATGTAGTAGAATGGTGTAGTGTTTTGTAGAATTAATTTGAAAGAAACTCTTCGTGGTATTGCTGTTATTGCCTTCTTTGTACCATAGGGGGAGACATAACTCAATATATAATGTGCGAAGTTGAAGTTGATCTACACAGAACAACTAAAAATAATGTATAAAGAAAACACAAACCACAAACATGTAACAGTTAACTACCAAATATATATTTTAACAGCATTTCAGATAAACTTTTTTCATTGACTGTCCCTTTCCATCAACCTTGAGGAATAGTCAGGTAGTTCCATGGATTATTGACATTGTTAAGGAGATATGGAGACATGAGTTGACCTCATCCTTGGTGTGACCTGTTGGGGCCTCTTAACACACAACCCATATTCTGGTTTTTTTATCTCAAACATATACCATGACCAAGGACGACACTAACGCTCTCACAAGTCTGAAAGTTTAACGATCAGAAAAGGCTACAAAAAACCTACAGAGAGATGATTAATGACGACTGAATTCAAATATAGGTAGTCTGCCTTCTGTATTTCAAAACAAGTTAGTATGTTCTCATAATGGGTTATATGGGATCGCCTTGTGGTCAGCAGTATTGGGCCGGTAAACCAAAGATTGCTGGTTCCAGTCCAAAGAGTGGAAAAACCTGGTTGTTCTAATCTTGAGCTGGTCGGTTAAATAAAAATTTCTCCAAGGTTGTTGCTGTTGTGGGAATATGTTCTTAGCGAACCTACCTGGTAATGTAATGCAAAAAAACGATGTCATTATAATTTGGAGATGAACACTCGGACCAACTCTAGAGAGCAGTAATGAGCCATAGGAGTTTGAACTGGGTGTCTTCCGTACCGTGAAACTGATTGTTTATGAGACTTCTAGATACAAACCACAAACATGTTCATGAGACATTTATCATATCCATTTACAAGAGTATTTAGGACATTTTTATTGAAAAGGAATGCTAAGTGTGTGTGTGTGTGTGCATGCAAAAGTGTAAGTTTCTATTTGTGTGTGAGAGAAAAAAAATAAGGGTGTAACTAACCTGTCAAGGTCACTGGGGCTGAAACTCAACCACGTTATTCTTCCTCTAATGGCGTTTTCTCTGTCAGTCCTGAAAGAAGCCCTAGTTTCTCCTCGTTATTAATGTCCATGAATGCACAATGTCTTGTGTCTCTGTAGTCCTCCCCAGATACCTGTGTCCTGGCTGGAACCCCACCTCCCTCAACATAAATGGGGATCATTGTACACCTCTGGGGTGATGTTTTTTGAGACCCCTATGACTAAACAAATTGCTCTGTGACCCCTGCGGCCCCCCATACTTACCAGTGACAGGTGTATAAATTACATCAGCGCTCCCTCCCGGCCCTCCCCATTACACGCTGCTCTCTGGGCCTCTTTGTGAAGTGTTCCCCGACATGAGAGTGTCTAACCTCTGACCTCTGCCTCTCACATGTGTCCCCACCCCTAGCCCCTGGCCTTGCCCGAAAGGGCCCCTAACCTGCCCCCCCCCATCTAAAGTTGGCTGATTAATTCTCCCAACACTCAGAGACTACCTCAGTCCCATCGCTGACCCCCCCCCCCCCCCCCCCCCCCCCCCCCGCTGTGCCGGATGAAGAGGCGAGAGGAGGGGGTGGTGGGGGGTGGGGGGGTTGAGGAAAGGAGGACAGCTCTCCTTCACTCCAGGCAAAAAGACAAGGGGGGGGAGGCTGGGACTGACAGCAGCGGACATGAACAAGAGGGACACAGCACACATCACTGACCAAGAAGGTCTTAGGAGGAGTGGGATGTTGCCCATCTGTTTCATCTCACATCTCCTCAGAGAAAGAGAGAGAGGAGAACACTGAGAGAGGCCTTGAGAGAGGAGGGAGGGAGACATTGTAAGAGGCAAGAGAAATGTTTTACCCATCACCGCTAAATACTTAAAGGGGATAAGGAGATATATAAGAAGCCGTTGCGATGATGGCCTGTCTGGAAGAACAGAGTGGCCCTTGATAACGCCGAGTGGCACAATAATTCACGTTCTGTGGAGTTGTTGACTAAAACGATCAGTCTTGGTGAGAATCAGGGAGCTGTGGTCGGGGTGGCAAATGACTCCCGCTGAACAGGCTAATACTACCCCCCCACCCCCACCCCCCATGTATGTGAGGAGAAGCATAACCCTGAGGGAAGGGATGAGGTGGGGGTTGATGGGTACCTCCATGCCCCCCATCACCGCACCACGCACTCATCCAACCCCCTGCCTATAGTATCATCGGCACAGTAGAGTGAGAGCCAGTGGAGCACTGACCCCTTGCACACACGGACGCACATGCATGCACGCACACACACGTGCACAGACACACGCTCCCGCGTGCACTCCCTGTCAGTCAAGATGGCACGACAGCGTGGCCTGGCTGTCACAACCTATTATCACTGAGGCCCAGCGCACTCTCTCTCTTTCTCTCTCTCTCTCCCTCCCTCTATTCTATCTTTCTCTCTCTTTCTCTCTCTTTCTCTCTCAGCTGTTGTTTTCCTCTCTTGCTCTGCCCTCACTCCTCACGTATCCACTCTTTTCTCCGTGCTGACAATCATCTGTATGATTATGAGAGTGCCCATGTGATGGTGTAACATTTTCACACACGTACATAACACCAAAGTTCATTACCCTGAAAAATCCTTACCTTAACCCTGTCCTCAACCTAACACTAACCTCAACTTCAACCTAACCCTAACCTTAACTCTAATCTCAACCTAACCTTAACCCAAACCTAAACCTAACCTTAACATTAACCTTAACCTCAACGATCTCTCCTGAATACCTAACATTGATCCAGCCCTAATGCCTAACCAAACAAGTAATGCCTACCTCTAATTTTAACCATAACCCTGACTGTAACTTCCGCCCTATATACTTAAAAAAAAACAAATTCTAAATGTTTCAGATTTAAGCGCAGTGTGGGGACATTTATGCCCGTGTTCTGTAGTTAAGTCAGGAACAGCCGTCCTTATCCTCTCAGATGCTGATATTTCAGCCTTTGTTTATTTGGCACCATTTGTGGTCTTGGGAGATTAATGGCGGTGGCGGTCTTTGTTGGATCCGTGAACGACCTAGAGGAGGAACGTGAGAAGGGAAAGGTGAGAGCAGAGGGACACCCTGTAACGTGGCTGCCCTTTTGTCCCTCTGCCAGGTCCAGCAGCAGCATGGAGGAGACCAGATGGAAGAAGGGGGAACAGCTCACCTTTCCCTCTAGTCCCGCTGTACACAGCCTGCTGCATGAGCCTGGCACCTAGAAACAGACAGCTTCGCTGATCGGACTAATGACGAGGATACTCCTTATAATATTGATTACCGTAATGAGGGTGACCGTGATTTAGTCGCACTCAATGGCGATGGGGGTGATGACAACGATGCTAACATTTCTTCAGTCAAGACTCGGCCATCCTAGCTAGCCAGGGGTTGAATTCTTTGCCGTTCGTGGCCCAAATGGCATTCTATGTCCTACACAGAACACTACCATGGGGACATACCTGGTACACTTCATAGGGAATAGCGTTTCGTTCAGGACACAAACAGTGGAATTGGGGTGTGGCACAGATTGAACTCCAAGCAGTGGCCTCGTTCTGCATTCCAGTCTGACTGAGCATCTCTGAAATGTCCTCTAATAAAGTGGAGCGCAGATGTTTGTGCGAGACACAGGCCGACGCTGCCGTCTTCCGCCCGAGTGTCTGGAAGGGAACAACAACACCGACAGGCTAAGAGACGCCTGTCTGTGGGGAAGTGGCTGGCAGCCCCAGACATAGCTGTCCCTCTCCCAGAAATCTCCTCAGACTCTCGAGAGGAAGGCATTTCCCTTAGAATGTCACTGACGGGGCTTTCGTCTAACTTTCATTAAACTGTGATTGCGAAGCCACTCAGCCGTTTGTGGCTGTAGTGCACTGCCAGGTCTCTGTCTGTCTGTCTGTCTGGAGCTCTGTCTGTCTGTCTGGAGCTCTGTCTGTCTGTCTGGAGCTCTGTCTGTCTGTCTGTCTGGAGCTCTGTCTGTCTGTCTGTCTGGAGCTCTGTCTGTCTGTCTGTCTGTCTGGAGCTCTGTCTGTCTGTCTGGAGCTCTGTCTGTCTGTCTGGAGCTCTGTCTGTCTGTCTGTCTGGAGCTCTGTCTGTCTGTCTGGAGCTCTGTGTGACCAGACGCCTGAAAAATTCTTCCGCAATTCTTTTTTTTCTCCAGAGGAAATGAAAGCGGCGGTGGTATTTGAAGTTGACAAAGGTTGTTTACCGTCACCTCAAGGCTCTCAGATTCCTGCCTTCTATCACTCCCTTGTTGTGATAACAACTGGTGAATGTCTGGTACAGACAGATGAAGGGGCTTACCAAGAGAAAATACATGCCAGTAATGATCTTTGCCTTTGTGCTGAACCAAGAGGGAGAGAAAGAGTGCGAAATAGAGTCAACTATAGAGGAGAGCCAGAGTGAGAGACTGAGAGAGATTGCAACTGTTTTAGATAGATTCAGAGAGATACTACGGGAGAGAGTGTCATTTAAAGAGAGAGAAATAGAGTGAGAGGGTAAAACGAAAAACCAAAGATTGAAAGACAGAGATGGTGAAAGAGGGAGAGAGATAAGTTTTTTTCTCTAACTGTCTCTGAAGAGTGTGCTGGCCTCTCTATGGCATTACATTACGTGACACTTTCCAAGACACATCGGAGAAGACTCAAGACGCTAGGTACTTTTGTTTCCGTGAACTTGCCGATATCGATAGTTTGAGACTCCACCTTCTGGGGTAGTGTGCGCCACATTTTGGGTGTGACGACAATTCTGTCAGAACTGTGTCAGGTTCCTGTGCAGTCCGCGTGCGCATTCGTTGATTTTCCTCGCGACTGACGGCCACAATCCTGTGTGGTACGTCTCAAACCTGCCGGCGTGTATTCAAACGCTACGGAAATGAATACACAAACTAAGACAAATCTTGGTGGCGTTTTATTCTGCCCCCTCGTTGTGTAAACAAGCCCTATCTCTTCAGGTTTGCGGCGGTGTAGGTAGAGAGGATGGAGGGACGGAGGGACGGAGGGAAAAAAGGGTGGAGGGGAAGAAAGAAAGGTCAAACAGGTTCCCTTTTGTTTTCTTGTCTTCTTCTCTTCCCACACGGCACATTAGTGGTGATGAATCAGACTCACACGACCCTCCTCTGGCTCTCCTCTGGAACCTCTTTGAAGTTCATGGCAGGCGGTGGGCGAGCTCTTTCTCAGACGGATGCCCTTGATGACAAGAGGCACCCCCCGTTGTTTATAACACAACTCTGGACATGTCATAAAAGTCTGGCCCTGGCCGGGCAGCCTGTGTCAGTCACTAAATAGGCCAGCTGGCTCCCTCCCCTCTCCTCCATTCTCAAGATGCCACTGAGAAGTTCAGGTTCCACAATCAACAGTTTCGGACAATGTTGTCTGATATCATATGACAGGTTGACTGGTGGAAGATCTGAGCTTGCGGGCCACAGTCGCTTATAGGAATGAGAAGCATCATACAACTCACAGATCCGCAGCTTCTTCAAAAGGGGTCAACGTTCAAAGACCAATGTGACGTCTACTGTGTGCAAGTCTTAGTTTAAGACCTTGCATTTAGTCAATGCAAATTGCTGTTGGCAGGGAACATCTGTATATGCTTCGTATGTTTTTTTTTTTTGCATATTGCGTAGAAGTGCCATTGAAGAGCAACATCATGGACAATAGGCCTACTGAGTGTTTGTGAATGGGTTTGCCTTAATTAGAACTCTGTTGGAAAAGAGAGAATAGCTCAGTATACTTCTTCAGGCACAAGGGAAACGGGGATTTTCTCCCAGGGATTTTTTAAACAGCTAGACTTGGCGGGGAGCTGTGAACATGCTTCAAAGCGGAGTCAACATGCTTGCTCTTGACAATCATTGGAATCACCGGTCTACACACATCGGTGAATTCAAGAGATCAGGATTGGTGATTCTGGCGATCAAGACGGGTGACCTTTGTGCACCGCCTTTCCAGAGCAGGACAACTGTCACGGAGATTGCCGCGCAAACACCAGCAGGCCAACGGCCTTTGTCTTGGTGTCTGGTCCAAGTCCATCTCTCAACCCTCAAGTCCATGTCCACTGACCATGTCCAAGGCCGGCCGGTGGGCGGTGAGGTCTGGGGGGTGTGGATGACAACTGGACTGGACAGGGTACACAATGCTACCTGAGAACTGTGACCTGGGCACCCGGCCGTATCGACAGGGCAGATCAGGCCTGGATGGAAAGCCTCCTCGATAGCAGGACTGGAGGTTATCAGTCCATCTCTGGCCCCTTTCCAGCTCGCTCTAGTTCTGCTTGACCCCCTGCAGACGGAGACCCTCTCATTTGTCGCGGTTTCTGTGTGCCTGGCTCTCAGCGACTCTGGCTCTGTTTGGTTTTGGTGGTTTGTTTGTGTGTGTGTGTGTGTGTGTGTGTGTGTGTGAGAGTGTGTGTGAGTGAGTACTGGGAGTTTGATGTTGTCCAGGGCCTCTCCGAGATATATGCTGTTGTTGATGAATTCAGGAGTAGGTGCTGTTCTGTGAGATAACACATTGTATATTTCAAAGATTCTATCTGCTCTAGAAGCTGACCTCCCCTTCACACCAGATGCTCCTCTGATATCCACCCACTCTTTGGAGACCACTCGATTTTAATGTCTCTTTTCTCGGGAAATGTAAATCTTTCCTTAAACTAATTTTCTTCCTGTGCAGAGCATCCGGCGACTTACAGCAACCTTCCTATTTCTGCTGGACTTGGCCAGTGCCTGAAGAAGTGTTCCTGTCAGAACCTCCCAAGGAGATGCTGTGAGATTCACAGACCCGCCTGTCAAAATGTTTGATGTTAAGTTAGAAAATTGCTTTCCCTCGCTTTGACTTTAAAAGGGAAACGTGTCTCGGCCTAAGAAATGAAGAGGTGATATATAAATGCAGATGCACTCAGCTCATCGCATGCTCAGGATATGAATGGATGAGATAAGAATGTGGAGTATTTGGCTGTGGATGTTATAAACCTGCTCTGTAAACACTGTGGGTGTGAGCTGCTGTTAGGGGTGTGGTGGTTGGTTAGGGGTGTAGGGGTTAGTTAGTGGGGTGGGGTTAGTTTGGGGTGTAGGGGTTAGTTAGGGGTGTAGGGGTAAGTTAATGGTGTAAGGGTTAGTTATGGGTGTGGGATTAGTTAGGGGTGTGGTGGTTAGTTAGGGGTGTGTGGTTAGTTAGGAGTGTGGGAGGTTAGTTAGTGTTGTGGGTTTAGTTAGGGGTGTGGGGGTTAGTTAGGGTGTGGGGTTAGTCAGGGGTGTGGTGGTTAGTTAGGGTGTGGGGTTAGTTAGGGTGTGGGTTTAGTCAGGGGTGTGGGGTTAGTTAGGGGTGTGGGGGTTAGTTAGGGATGTGGGGTTCGTTTGGGGTGTGGTGGTTAGTTAGGGGTGTGGGGGATAGATGAGGGGTACACCCTGGAGTGAGCCTCTCTGTGTGTAGGTTCACTAAAGCCGCTTAGGCCTCTGAGTGTTCTGCTCTCTCTTTTTCTCTTTGGTCGCTTTGGTCCTTCTGTCTCCCTCTCTTTCTTCTCCATTTCAGCTATTCAAATAGGTAGAGTATGGGGTGCTCTCTCCCTTTTATTTATTTCTCCTTTTTGCTCACCCTATCACTCTCTCCTCTCCCCCTTTCTTTCTCTCGCTTCCTTTCTCTCTCCATTTATTTATTTCTCTCCCTCTGTCTTCTCCATTGCTACAACCAGTCCAGCTGCAGGCATTCCACTCATTGCAGCTTGTCATCCAGCACCCTCTTTAAACGGGACAGGGCTGTAGCCTGTTGGGGGGAGGCCAGAGTGGGGGACAGGGCAGCACGCCGTGGGTCTCAACCATAACCAGGCCCCCACACTTTATAGAGACACTCAGGACAGGACCAGGAGAGAGATGCTCCGCACAATAGACCCGGAATTCTAGACCGGGCAATTAGATCACGAAACTGACTGGGGTCGTTGTTTAATCATTGTTTAATACTATTAGTTGGGAAGGCGTCCTATTTGGATTATTGCAACTTAGATGTTCCATTGTGAAGACGTTCTGTGAAGATGTTCCCCCGAAGATGTTCCCCAAAGATGTTCCGTGGCGTTGGAATGCGGACAAGAGTCTGTTTGTGTTCTGTCCAGAGAGTCTCTGCGTTGAAAAGCCGAGACGCATTTACATGTCTAAACGGCTCTGACATAACCTCCGTGGATACATGACCCTGTCCTAATATGGACAGCGCACCGGGGGGTCATACCGAGGTCACGCTCAACACAAAGTTGCCGTGTCACGATTCTACGGCAGACGGTTGCTACATCGAGCCGCCAGATAGGACGCTGCAGTAAACAGAGGTCAAGCATCACTCGTCTGCTGTAGGCAAAGTCTCTATGCAGGGCTAGATCTGGGTATTTATCTGTCCTTATTCCGCCCAAAAGCTTAACAAAAGTAAATCTGCAAGAATCCCATTAAAGCAACAAGGTAGTCTAGACTGCGTGATCTTCAGCCACAAAACACTGGTGTTTATTACCATGTAACAGACACGACCATCCAGCCTGTAAACACAGCTTAATCCTCAGGAAATGTAGCGGTTTATTGAAGCATCAATCTTTGTCTGTGCCAGATAACATCAGTCAGACAGTCACAAACAGTTAACGTGCGCTATAGATCTCCACATCAAAGTAGAATCTTATTGTTTTTGTCGAACTATGCCCCTTTGTCTCTATATTGTGTATAAAAAGAAAAAAGTTGTGCGTGGATCAATCGGGATTTTGTGTTGGTGAAATGTATCAGACAAAAATATTCCTTGTTTTAGGTACGTACCTTGTTTGAATTTCAGTGTGACAAGATATTAGGGTGTAGTACAACAGGTTTCACCTTCATATGCAGATAGACTACATCCTCATCATTTGTGTCTGTTATCATGGTGATTTAATGAGATGTAAATAGGCATAGTCATCTGAAAATTAAAAAAAAAACATATTTTTTGTCAGAAGCAGTCAATATAATATTTAATTACATAACAGAAAGAGGGGCTTTGACAAACACGTGCTTTATTCCTGCTCCAATTAAACAAGATAAAGACAAATAAAGCCTCGTACTGATCCTCAATCAAACACCTCTTACGAACCTCTAAATAGCCTGCAGCGTCAAGGATTTCCCTCCGACAAGATCGGAGTTACCAGAGAGTTCTCAGAACCACAGGTACTTATCCAGCTTTTATTAGGCCTGGATCAATCAGTTTTTTTTTCTTTTCACAACTCACAGCTTCATTCATGCGAAACGGACGAAGGAACTGTTAGAGGAGATAATTAATGTCCTTATACAGGATTAGTGTCCGGTGGCGTCTGCTGTATGTCGGCCGGGAGGGAAGTCAAATGGGGAGACGTGGGGCCTAATTCTGATTAACATGGTCCCTTCTGCCTACTTCACACAACCTGGTCCCAGCCAGAGCCAGTGAGCGGGAAGACTGGCCTTCGCAGGGCAGCGGAAGAGCTCACAACACAGCCTCTAATGAAATGTCTGGCGTTAACGTGAGCCATCATCTCTCCATCGCGGTTCTCACTTCAGCCCTCAGCTGTCAACTAGACTGGACATATGGAGTTCATTAGGCAAATCAACAGGGAAGGGGGCGTCGGGGTTAGGGCTGCTAGAGAGCCCCCCCAAGATAAAAAGAAGGTATTTTAGTAATGAATTTGCCTAGAGGTCAAGTTCATGAGTGTGCATGAAGCGTGGCGTGCATGAAAATCTGCAGGGCTTATCTTACTGAGCTTGTGAGATGATGCAGTGGTGGTTAGAACTGTGTGGGTCTGTGTGTGTGTGTGTGTGAGGGGTTGGGGTGTGGGTGCGGTTGTTCTCTCTGATTGGACAGGTCTTTCCATCGTCCTGTTAGAACTCATGTAGACTTGGATGTAAAAAAGCACCATAGATGTCAACATGACACCCCAGTGTTTCAACTTAACTTCCTGGTGCACATTAATGTACTATTTGTGTGGATGGAAATTCTTCGCTGTAAGTTCTCAGTTTTTACTGTAGTCGACCCCTCCTCTGAAACCTTGAGTCGTTTTGAATGTCTGTTGAATGCTCTGTGGACTAAACAGGATTCGTTCAAGATGGAAAACATGACTTTGGTATAATTATGTTTTTTTTTTTTTTTTAAATCTAGTGATTGTATAGCCTTTGTATTTTAAAACACAGTGCCGTTTGAGAGCTAACAGGTTCCAGCTGTGATTTCGGTCCCGTCCTAAGAGTTGCAGAACAGAAGAGCTGTTCTCTTCAAGACTAATTGGATTGGGGTATATCCCATCGATCATGGCTTGCTCTTGTTGTCTGTGCGTGTGTGTGTGTGTGTGTGTGTGTGCGTGTGTGTGTGTGTGTATGTGTGTGTGCGTGCTCTGGTAAGGATCTCCCCTGTGTGTGCCCACCACATACTACTGTTCACAGGAAACTGACCCCCAGTTTTGATGATGCGGATCAAGGGAAAACATTGCGATTGGTCAGTTGTGAACCGCACTGCTTTTGATTCGAATGTTAAGGCATTTTGATGAGGAAACCACGGTTGTCAACATAGTTAAACTTGTAGTAATCTGTGCTTGGTTTGAACCTCACTTGAACTCTCGGATGTTTCGGGTTGAACGTAGGCATTTGATGTGAATGGCAAGCATGTGTCCTGAGAGGACTCAGCATATCCAAGGGACTTCTTGATGTCATTTGGTAGAAGTGAGTTGTGATGTCTTTTGATGGTGCATATTGCTTTTGGACAGATTGAGGGGTCGAGGGAATTTAGATCAGCTCTGAACTTTGTCATGGCTACCACAAGGCCCATTGAGATCAATTTACAAATGGAATTATTAAACGCTTCAGGGACAGCCTTCGCAGGCCAAGCAATGTCAAACATAGGATCAACGTTACTTTTTATGGTTCTGAGAAATTATTTGTCTTCATGTATTCGACTGATATATTTAATCAGCTAATTAGTCATTTAAGCCATCATCAACTCATCAAGCTACTGTCACTGAATCGTACATCAATCGTAACCTATCAGAACATCTTATTATTGGCTGGAATGATTTCAACACCCGCCCAGGGCCATACACAAAGCACATTCTGTGCAATAACAACGGCAACCAGCTGATCAGTATCGGTCGCTGACACACGTCCATAGGTTAATGGTTCAATTGAATGGTCATTCCCACCTTTTGGACTATGTGATGACAGGACATCCTTCGGTAATGAGGCTGTAGTTTACAGCAGACATCTGGTGTGTCTGAGCCACACGATTGTTTTTTTGTGGTGCTGATTAAGCTGATTAGCTATTGGACCACATTCCTGCTAACCTGATACACACACTGTGAATAGTGAGTGTGTGTGTGTGTGTTTGCCACGCAGAATTTGACACCTCGGTCGATTCACTTACAAACAACTCTAAAAGTAAGAGTCTAGTACCTTCAACATCCTAGATTAAATAGCTCACTTTCTCTCAGCAAAGTCCTTCAGAAAGTTCAGTGCAGAAAATTTACTCTCTGATTGGTTGCATTCGGGTGCCAGGCTTCATAATTAAGAAGCCGTGAGTCCATAGTGACTGTTGTGACGCTACGGTAACATGTTGTCTGGAAGGTACCAAGGGGGAGTTTAGGGAATGGCTCAGAATACAACGACAGGTCAGAGTAGTCTCGGCAGCTCACAAGCTCTTTAATATCTAATGCTAGGTTGGCTCCTCACTCCCTCTCAAATGTCAGACGAGCCCCCTAGAGCACCTGAGACAACACTGTGAAAACAGACATCCGCTAGATGTTTCTCTAGATGTTTCTCTGACTTACCTTACTGATCTCTGGATTGATCTGCGGCTGAATGAGCTGCCCAGTGATTCCAGTTACTGTAAAATATTAGGAGACGGAGAAGATGGGAAGGAGGATTCACTGTTCATACATTGCAAATGTGAAATGAATATTTTCCATAGGGTTTTATCATGGAGCAGAATATTTTTAAAAAGAGTTTAAAGCTCGAATTTAATATAATATAATTAAATAAAATGTGAATAAATTGACGCAATGATATAATATAATAATAACGATCAAGGTGAATACTGTACAGGCCACGCTTTATGACATTGGTTGCGTGGCCATTTTTTTCCTCATGTTAGTCTCAGACCACAGTGTGAGGGTAATATAGATTTGATACTCCGACGTCTCAGGTGGAAATCAGCCTCTGGTCTGTCGACACAGCTCCTCATTGTTGACTAATCTCACGCCTCCTCTTTGAAGGAAGTTAGAAGCATCATGAAACCCGTGAAGATGAACTGAATGATTGTTCCTTCACATGGTTCAGTTGTGCGCTTTGGGGCTTTTTTCAACAATGAACAAAGAGATGGTTGCAGCTGAACTGTACATGTTGTGAAGGTATTTGCCGGAGTGTTTTCAATCCGCGCTCTGTGTTCTGTCAACGCAATCCAGCATCAAAGGGAAGCCAATGACGATGGCACTAGGCACCGTCAGGGAGGGCGTGGCCATGGTGTTCTCATCACCAAAATGTCCCCCCTTCGCCCCCCCCCTTCGCCCCCCCCCCCCCCAGCGAGGAAACGGGATGAGGATTTAATAGGCACCGTCGACAAGTGCACGTTTAAAGGACGGAGGTGCTTTGTGAGCTCAAGGCTCAATGGATCCATTTACCTCAGAGAGGGATCAGTGGATGTGATAGTGAGTCAGGTTTGTTGTCAGAGAATGACACACTAGAGTTTCAGATGAAAACGATAAGAGGGACTTTCCCCCTTTTTTCCCCCGAAACAAAGACTTGGAAAGCAAGATGCTAGATGTGGGTTTCAAAGGGAAGTGTGCCATGTGGTGTTTACAGTGTGGGTTTTAGGCTGGTGTGATGAAGGCCGACATCAAGGTTTTGTTGCTGTTTCTTGATGATGCAGATCAGAAACAATTTTCTTGTTATATTTACCATTTAGGTTCACTACGAGTGCACTGCAGAACGTCTAGCATGACAGCACAATCTATTCCATTGTCATTTATATAGAAGTCAATGGCGTTCGGCTATTGTCCTTGACACTGGTCAAAAGCTTTGCGCGAGGGATCCTTGCCTGATGGTCTGAGGCAAACAAATACCGCTAATCAGGATTACACAGAGGACATAAATGAATTCTGAGACTTTGATAGATGATTACTCTGTGATTAGATTTTAATGGCTTAATGTTGCCAGCAATTAATCAGATAAAGAAAAAGCTGGAGTCTTTGTGCTGATTTGACCAGCGGGGCCGCTCCGCTGCTGGGGATTGAATCTATTTAATTAATTCTTCCGTGTTTGTTCCACAGGCCGGTCGGACGCGCCGCCTTTCAATTAGATGAACAATTAACCAGAACAACAATCCGTCGTATGTGCTGTCCTCAAGAGAAGAGGAGAGGAGAAAGGAGCTGTAATGCAAAAGAGAAGGAGGAAAAGATTAACCATGGCATTACGCTGTTAGGGATTAAAGGGGGAGTGTCCAGTTTAAACAGTCTCATTGGATCATTCTTACAACAAACAAACAAACGCTAGGTAATACTTCCTATTGTGGACCGCTACAGTACCTCATGCTGGTGTCTGGGCTCCTATGTTGTAGGACTTACACATCAAATCTAGGCAATGCTCTAATAATATTGAAGGGGTAAATGATATTGTAAGGGTATGTGTGTATATAAAAGTGTAAGGATGACTAATTATTTAAATAGGATTTGGTAAGATCACAGTATTAATGTCACAGGGTGTAGGTCTTTAGCAATGGGTGAATGTAGTAAAGTTGAGTACTGGTCTGTCTAAGACTTGAAAGAGGAGATGAGGACTCAGGGGGGTTAGAAGCACCATTCCTGCTGTCCCCCCTCTTTTTTGGAGGGAGATAAAGGTTTGCAATGCGTGCTGGCGTGTCCAAGCAGGCCCAACAAAAGCCTCTAATACCGATTTAGAATCTCAATCCTCTGACACATTTCTGAATGCTTTGACAGGTCAACAACCATGCAGCAATCTGTTCCCGAAAGATTTATTTTCCTCAACTTAAGTCGCTTATTACCTAGTGCGAGCAGGAGGAGTATTGAATCAGCAATAGGAGCATAATTAGGAGCAGGAAAATCCCTGGTTCTAGAAATACTCTACATAAATGAGAGTCTTTCTACAGTTTCTGCAGCCTAGTTTCTATTCATTTATTTGTATTTCTTGTTGTAGATTAACTATGATATTCAATGGATATGTCAGTTAAATATTAGTAAGTCCAAAATTATTCTAGTTATGGTAAGTAGTTTTCGAGCTACTGTACAATGTTTGATCCGGTGTATCTACTTACCATGACCTCATGGCTTTCAGACCGATTCAGCCCATCAGTGACGGTTCTGCTAACACTCAGTTCTTGACTTAATAGCATGAACTACTTTAGACAGTTATAACACCCTGACATGATAAGTTCTCATCACTCTGGCATAATAAGCTCTAGAACACCATGTCATGATAAGCTGTGGATAGAAATGAGAACAAAAAGGTATTTCATGTTTGTCCATGTAGGTAAAACCTGGCATGACTTCTTGAAGACCTAATGGGAATGATGACCACTATATTAAACAGACTGGGGGTTTGCTAGGGTCTTGTGGGCGGAGATACTGTAGCTGGGTGACTTAGACGCCCAAGGTTGTGTGATCAAATCCACTTACACACAACGTTTTTTGTTTTTTGCCTTTCCCCAACTTTAAGCTGTTACCATCACCATTTGAATACCTAACCCTATCTGTAATACCTAACTGTCACCTTGACCTTAACCATTCAAAATGAATACTTAATCCTAAACTTAATGCATAAACTTAACCTAAATTTACAATACTGAACCCTAACCATCCTTGAGTTGACCATGCTTATATTTTCTCAGTTTTTCAGTCCTTCTCTTCACATGTAGATGTTTACCTTCACATGTAGCTGCTTGCTTTGACTTTGTACACATTTGTCCCTCCCTGGACAATGTTCAAATTCTGACATGAGATTGAAAACGCATGAGGGCAGTTGTTGAGATATGATGAGTATTTACCTTGCTAACTGCCTTGCTAGCTCAAGAATGAAATGACACATATGTTTTAGCAAAGAAAGGTTTCAGCTAAATGACTATAAACAACTAGAATTCAGCTTACTATTTTAGCAATTTAAGTTATTTAAAACATAGCTTGTCAATAATTAAGTGTAGCTGGACAGTAAATTCTGTAGTTTACTATTAAATACATCTAGCTGGTGGTAACTAGTTGCATAATGTAACCAGCATTTTGGTTTTCCAAAGGGATTGATTTTCCTGCTAGCTGGCCTAAATAGTATCAACTAGGCTGCAGGACACCCCTGGCTCAGTCCTGCAATACTATTTGCTGAATAACAATAACATTAAAAGCAGGACAAGGCGTCCACTCTCACTGTGACCTCACAAGTTTGGGCTTCTCCGTTACTCCTGAAGGTGTGGAACCTGAAATAAATAATATACAGTTGAACTAATTATCCTACATTTGAAGAGTGGAATTCCATCTTAACTTGAAATGTGGACTTGTATTCATCTTTCAAAAAGGTTTCCAGAGGACGAAAGCCGATTTAATGAATACATCTTCTCTCAGATCTTGGACCCTAGTCATGACAGCCCTGACTTAGCATGCTCTATCTCCGCATTTGTTTTCTTAGATTTTTTCCCTCCACCTAATTCCTGTAAGATATGAATGGAAATGGGATTATAAAGCAGCTCAGCAATTAAGCATCTTTGCAGCCCTTCAGTTTCCTAAGCTGCCTGACAGTTTGCCTCCTCCTCTTTCCTCCCAACTGCTCCCCCAGAAGGTCCGGGACCGATGAAGCCTCCACCGAGCCCCAACCGTTCCCACCTGCGGAGAGCATAATGTCCTAAGTCCATCTTAGTGTTCTTCCCAAAGGCTTTGGCCAACAGATGGTTCCTAAAATCCCCTGGTTTCCTCCGGCCTTGAACATGTGTTCACTGTGCCCTAAAAAATAAAACTCAGATATGTTTTTTCCTAAAATCTCCAATGTCTGCCGTATAGTCCATAAAAAATTAAGGAACTTAACTTTATTTACCTTCTTATACATGTTGATAAAACCATCATAGATTTTGAACTTGTTGTAATCTCCTCATGCATATTCCTCAGCCAAAGAATGAAAATAGTTGTGCTTATGCTGACAGGAACATTAATATCCTAAAACTGTCAAGTCAGTTCTTACGGTATACAGTACCTTCTCTTCACTTAATGTTGGAAAATTATTTAATTTCGGGAAAGCGTATGTGAAAACTCCCTATGAGAAACCCACACTGGTTCAAAACAAAGCTTACACTGTAAAATGACTTGTGTCAGGTTAATGTCTTCTTTTTTTAGTTGTCCATGTGTCCTGCCCAAATTCCCCGGTGGACTGTATGCAGGACCTACAACAGCTCAGGCTGAGGGCGGGGCATTCATGTTCTCTTCATGGTGGCCGGTGCCTATCAGTCCCATAGTGCAGGTTATATTCTGCGCCTGAGTGTGCGATATTCTTCTGCATCCACATTCGACAACGCCTTAATCAGACGAGGCCCATTGCAGATGGTGGATAGATGTTAAACTTACTGTTTAATGACCATTTCCCACTAACCCCTTGACATCAGACAGCAACATTAGCCCAGAGGCTCCTCATCGAGCTCCAGAATGCAGGCGTACATTCAGCCGGTGTAAAAGGTGATCAACCCTTATTGTCGCGCGGCACCGAGGCGGCGCTAACCCCGGAGCGCGGATCAAACGGTGGATGACGGGCCTCGCTGGGATGACGGCGACCTGGCCTCCAGCTCGGCGTTGCCCCCGCGCAGACAATAACGGTGTTGTGAGCGGCCCTAATGGCTCATGATTAAGGAGACTCACCGGGTTGTTTTGCTAATGACAGGGTTCAGTGACGACACCGGCCCGGCCCTGCCACTCAAACGGACCCGATGTGAATGCCGTCATTGTCCTTACACAGGCTGCAAGAAGCAAAAGTTGCCATTGTGTGGTTTTCTAGGTCACAGAATACATATTTATGTGACTGAAAAGATTTAGTGAGAGAGAGAGAGAGAGGGACAAAAAAACAATTATTTACTCATCGTCTTTGAGGTCTATTATGCTGTGTTATTGTGCTAGTTCTGCATTGATAAACTGACAAGAAGCACAATGGGATCCCCCCCCCTCCTCCTCCTCCCCCCGCTAACCAACTAATTCATTATCAGTGGTTGAAAATACCACCCACTCACGCGATATGTATTGTTGTTTATTAGTCATCCGCTCACCGTCATGATTTGGCGTTCCCCTTGCCGCTGCATGTACATCTGAATCTTTCACCGTTGACACCACTGAATTAAATCTCCGAGATGGATTGTTGTTTAATCCAGTTTCTAAGCGGTCAGGCACAACTGCACCACCTGTCAACGGTACGCGGTGAAAGCCTGGCTCCCGCGTCGTCGGCTCCCACGGTCGCCTTGTTTCCCGACGGCGTGGTGCGCGAGTGCACGGCCCACTGAAAATGCAAAGCAGCGCTTACAGTGATATCGGGCGGGGGGGGGTGGGGGTGAAGAAGACATTACAGGTGCACTGAGCTCCCTAATTCCCGACACCTGTGAGGGCACGGAGGCAGAGACACACTATCCCGTCCTTTCACCAACACCTGTCAGCAGTCTGGGCTTTTCAAAAGGAACCTGCTACCCTTCCCGACACCCTCCCAACCCCACCCCCCCCTCCCACCCGACCCCACCCCACACCCAAAACAGACATTGTCTTCTCAGGCCACCTACTGAAAGCAGGGCGCGGGCGGCCATCATTAATAAAGGTCTGTTGTCAAGTGGGGTCGACGCTCGGGGGGGGGGGGGGGCTCAGATCGCCGTTTCGCGTCCTCACGACTGGTCGCTCTCAAGGCCAGGGGAAGGGAAGGATGGCCGTCCAATAAAGGAATTCGGACGATATTGACATTTCTGCACCACGTCTCCCGGGAGGGCGTACAGATGGCTGGGGGAGGGAGGAGCGGAAGGCACGGTGGTAAATACCCCGCCAGCGTGCTAAGGACGTGTTATAATGTTCCTAAAGCCCCCGCTTGACGATGAGGCAACATGTTGCGCTCAGTAGGGGGCCATGTCAGCGGAGAAGCAATTTTATTTCCCCCCCCCCCCCCCCCCCCCCCACGCTGGCAGACACGGGGAGATGCCCAACAGCATGGGTCTCGGCTCACACTTCGGCCCAGGCTGTTGCCCGGGCAGCTCCCCCGTGTCTGCCAGCCTGGGTGGGGGGAATAAAATGGCCCTACAACCTACACACGCCGCCCTCCTCACTATTCTCAGTTCCTCCGAATGGCAAATCCCGTCCCCCCTGAATTTTTTTTTTTTCAAAACGTTTTACCACGTAGCGCGATCTCTGGCGCGTCTTTTGAATTTGACCGCAGGCTGAAATAAGCCACGACAGCCGGGCTCCTCCCGTGGACCGTAATCAGAGGCTCCTGTTTACTGTCCACCGAGGGGTGGAGAAGATGAGATTTTGGGTTTACTGCTGCTTGAGTGCATCCTGTTGTTCACGGCTGACGGTTATAGGAACCTAGCAGGGGGGCCGGTCAAACGATGTGACCGCGCCTCCGTCCTGCAGGAGTGCATTAGATGGATGACCTAAACAGCACACGCTCACACACACACACACACACGCACACACACACACACGCAAACAAACACACACAATCAGCTGGCTACGCATGCAGTGCGTTTATTGAGCTCCTAGGAATAAGGCTGTGGCCATGCAATGGATTACCTCTCACAGCAGTCACTTTGCCGAGATTCGAGGGGACTAGGTGAATGGTCCACACATTTCTGTGGTGCTATTGTTAGGAAAAGTGTGTGTGTGTGTACAGACACATTTCCTGGTTGCTTCTCTTGCTTGTTTCCGTAGAGGGTGCTGCTGTGTAGATAAGCTGCTTAGAGGTTGTTTGTGGTTGTCCTCAGATGGCCCCGTTTCTGGGCTCTCTGTTCCCCGCGTTGACAAACGGTGTTCGCTCTCTGTTCAGTAAGCATGGCAGATTTTAGTGTAGTTTCCTTCCGACGCTTCCACTTCAGCACCTCGTGCTTTAATTTACTCTGAGCCACTTAGACGGTCAGCCTGCTTCAAACAGAATAGTTTTTTCTGACTCTGTAAAAAAGAATGATACTACCCATAGGTTATTAGAAATATAGTTGAATATACGGACTGGTACCTGATGCATTCTTATTTCTTAACCCCCCCCCCCCCCCCAATAATATGTTACTCCCTTTTGCTTTTGATGATGTCGAAAGAAGAAGTGACCCCATTGGGGCATTAAACGCGTCTGCTCTCACTCTCTCTATGCCGACCTGGTCTGCCAAATCCCCCTCTTTCTCACTCTCACAGAACACCCCCCCCCCCCCCCCCACCCTGATCCCAGGCCTGCCAATTTTTATTTATTTATAAATCACCAGATAATAGGCATGGCCAGTGGCCATTGTTTTGTCGGGTAAAGTGTTTAAAATGAATTTAACCGGTAAGGCCGAAGAATACATTTCGTATTATGCATGTCGGTGATGTACAACGGTCCATTTGCAAAAAAAAAAAAAAAAAAATGATGCCAAACTCTGTAATCAAGGTCTCTCGCAGAGCCTGTGTCCCACACAAAAGACTTCATACAATCCCAGACGTTAGCTATGCATGCTTTTCAGTTGCCTTGGCTAAGGGGGGGTGTGTGCCTCGCAGAGACGACATGCATGCGCACTTTGTTTTATTGCTTTTCCACAGATGCTTTTTTGTTCGCATTTTCAAGCTTTGTCAATTCTACTCTTCCTCTCAATGAGCTGACTGCCTCCCCAAAAAACTGAGAGAAGGTGAAAGAGAGAGAGAGAGAGAGAGAGAGAGAGAAAGAGAAAGAGAGAGAAATGGAGTGGGGTGCCCTTCGAGAAAAACTTTTTTTTTAAACACAATTGTGACTTACGTTTGGGTTAGCGGATCAGGGTGTAGCTGGATGAAGACCTGGCTGAGACCAGGATGGCTGGATGAAGACCTGGCTGAGATGTAGACCAGGATGGGCTGGAAGAAGACCTGGCTGAGATAAAGACCAGGATGGGCTGGATGAAGACCTGGCTGAGATGTAGACCAGGATGGGCTGGATGAAGACCTGGCTGAGATGTAGACCAGGATGGGCTGGATGAAGACCTGGCTGAGATGTAGACCAGGATGGGCTACTACAGGCATGTAAAGGGAATCTGCAGCTGGTCAGTTGGCACCAAATCCCAATGCAAAACTAGTCCATGAGTAAATATATACATTTTTCTCAGATCTTTTCCCCTGTCAATAAATCAGATTTCTGGTTTTCATGGTTTTGGTAGGCGCCATGTAGACCTAATGGTTACTATTTGTGTTATTTGTCCTCTGGAGTTCAAGGCCAGGAGTTTCCGTGAATCCTTCTTCCGCGTGGAGCATCTCATCTATTTGCGATGGGTTTAATGATGATTTGTACTAACTCCCGTTTGGATCCGGGCGTGTCAAGGATCCATCGTGTATGAAAACGACGAGATAACGCTGGATGGATGGAACAATAACGCTTATAAAGCTAATAATGTTTTAAAAAGTGGGGTCGTGGGAAAAGCGCAGTCTTGCCAATTAGTGTGATGGTGCAGATTAACCCTCCCCACTCCACATTGTGTCATGGGCCCCTATTAAGGATGGGATTGAACAGGGCCACAATAGGAACGCCTCAACACAGAAACAAACCTCAAACTCATCTTTAGGGAGTGTAGTGCCTGTGTGTGTGTGTGTTAGAGTTCTGAGGGAACAGGCTTTTAGTTATTACAGCGAGTTACAACAAATTCAATATATACTGGGTACATTTATATGAATAGTCTTCATTAGCATTTTACTTATTTAGCTGAAACTCCAGTGTAGACTGACTTCCAGTTAATGCATTCATCTTTAGGTAGCTAGATAACCTGGTAATAGTGCTTTGAAGTACACCCCAAAGTAGCAAAGTCACTAGCAGTGGGGCAAACTATGTACAAACCAGTAGTATTTCATACCATATACGGTGAATCTAAAACAGGTTTTACTATGCCACAAAATGTCCTCAGAGAGCCTTGGCGTGTCCCTGGACAAGTGTCTTGTAGAAGACAGAGGCATGATCTATGGAACAGGAACACTTTCTGGCCTAACGACATGAAGGACTGAACAACCTCATGGCTGAAACTCATTGTAGTTCTAGAACCCCCGACAATGTTAATGTCTGATGTTCCTGTTCCAGACCACTGGTTTCTGCCTAACCTCTCATACACAGGAACAGAAGTTTCACACTTAGATATTTGAGTTCCAATTTCGGGGACCAAGACGCTGCTCTGCATGTACATGTCAAAGTGTGTATCTGTTCTATTCCAGGCACCGATCACTTACATCGAAATTGTCCGTTTAAAAATGCTGATACCTCAGAATAGAATACTGTGCATGGATGAATGTGCACTTTTCAACACTGTTCTTGGGTCTTCCATTGCATATGGCGGTTATGCCAAGAGAACTGATGACGTTTGTATTGCGACTACAGCACAGAGATACCTGTATCAGAGTATAACCTCGAGAGATTTAATTGGCCATCTGTGAATATGTTTTGTCTTTCTTTTTTTCTCAACCTCGGAATATTATTGTTTTTCAGAGCAGTACAAAGATAAGTTAATACAAACGACACCGCATTTCCCCCAAACATTCACCATCACGGACCATCGCTGCAATTTCAAGGACAATTCTGACAAATAATTATTTTCCCTAGCCCTTTATTGTATATGCGTATCAGTCTGGAGATATGAGGTGGGTCGATTCCCATGGGAATAAGCACTTTAAATGGCCTTCTGTCAGCTGATGTGTCTGAGTTTGAGGGTCAACAGTATTGCTCACGAGCAGTCATACCCAGCCACCCCAAAAGCAACATAGAGCTCAGCTCACTCCTGGTCCTTCCCATGACAGAAAGATGCTTCCCCACTGAAGTAGGAAGACCAGTCTTTGCCCCGTGAGTGTTCAGCGAGAAGACACAAAGACTACAAAGCCTCTCTGATGTGTGGAATGCCTGGTTAATGTTTTGTAAATCATTTCCAAGTCTAGATAATTCTGAGGATGTGGGCGAGGAGTTGTTTGTTTCATATTAAGGACATCTATGGTCTGGGGCCCACTCTTCTGTGGTACTGGGTTCCTTTCATCATGTTTGGTGTGAGAAGAGTACAAATGATTCCCGCTTTAAGACAGTCTGGTCCCAAACATACAACAAAGACTGAAGAATGAACCATATATATATATATATATATATATAGGTGCAGTGGTCTCTTAATTTTCTCCGGTGCTTTATGTATGTTATATATATATATACACACATACAGTATCTCACAGAACCCCTCACATTTTTGGAAATATTTGATTATATCTTTTTATGTGACAACACTGAAGAAATGACACTTTGCTACAATGTAAAGCTTGTATAACAGTGTACATTTGCTGTCCCCTCAAAATAACACACAGCCATCAATGTCCAAACCGCTGGCAAAAAAAGTGAAAATTTCCAAATTGGGCCCAATTTGCCATTTTCCCTCCCCGGTGTCTTGTGACTCGTTAGTGTTACAAGGTCTCAGGTGTGAATGGGGAGCAGGTGTGTTAAATATGGTGTTATCGCTTTCACACTCCCTCATACTGGTCACTGGAAGTTCAACACAGCACCTCATGGCAAAAATAAAAAAGTATTGTTGCTCTACATAACGTCATATCCAGAGGTTGTCTTTGGGAAATAGACGTATGAGTGCCTGTCAGTGCTCAGACCATACGTCGCACACTGCATCAAATTGGTCTGCATGGGTGTCGTCCCAGAAGGAAGCCTCTTCTAAAGATGATGCACAAGAAAGCCCGCAAACCGTTTGCTGAAGACAAGCAGACTAAGGACATGGATTACTGGAACCATTTCCTGTGGTCTGTTGAGACCAAGATAAACGTATTTGGTTCAGATGGCGTCAAGTGTTTGTGGCGGCAACCAGGTGAGAAGTACAAAGATCAGTGTGTCTTGCCTACATTCAAGCATGGTGGTGGGAGTGTCATGGTCTGGGGCTGCATGAGTGCTGCCGGCACTGGGGAGCTACAGTTCATTGAGGGAACCATGAATGCCAACATGTACTGTGACATACTGAAGCAGAGCATGATCCCCTCCCTTCGGAGACTGGGCCACAGGACAGTATTCCAACAAGATAACGACCCCAAACACACCTCCAAGATGAACACTGCCTTGCTAAAGAAACTGAGGGTATAGGTGATGGACTGGCCAAGCATGTCTCCAGCCCTAAACCTCATTGAGCATCTGTGGGGCATCCTCAAATGGAAGGTGGAGGAGTGCAAGGTCTCTAACTTCCACCAGTGATGTCGTCTTGTAGGAGTGGAAGAGGACTCCAGTAGCAACCTGTGAAGCTCTGGTGAACTCCATGCCCAAGAGGGTTAAGGCAGTGCTGGAAAATAATGGTGGCCACACAAAATATTGACACTTTGGGCCCAATTTGGACATTTTCACTTAGGGGTGTACTCACTTTTGTTGCCAGCGGTTTAGACACTAATGGCTGTGTGTGGAGTTATTTTGAGTGGATGTCACGGTTGTGGTTGTGGTAGGACACAGGCGCAGAGTCAAAATGGTGGAAGCAATCCATGGTTTTTAATGAAACAGAAACAAAACACTAGCAGCAACCAGTGACGTAGGGCGTTCAGTACAAACTAAACCAAAATGAACCACAACGGGTGTGGCTGCACATAGAACATAAATCGGGTCCCCAATTGGAGGCAACGATCTACACCTGCCTCCAATTGGGGAGACCAAAAGGATCAGAGGTGGCTAAAGGCACCACCTTCTGTCCTGTCCTGACTATGGCCCCAGCCCAGTGCAGAGATGGCTAGGGGCATTGCCAGGGCGTGACAGTGGACAGCAAATGTACACTGTTATACAAGCTGTACACTCACTACTTTATATTGTAGCAAAGTGTCATTTCTTCAGTGTTGTCACATGAAAAGATATAATCAAATATTTGCAAAAATGTGAGGGTGTCACAAGGGGTGTACTCACTTTTGTGAGATACTGGGTATATGTATTTATATACAACTAACATTCTGAGGCGACGGTAGCTTAGTGATCATGATCCCTGAGCTAGTAAGGTAAAGAAAACTGTTGTTCTCTCCCTGAGCAAGACAGTTAATCTTAATTTCTCCCAAGTTGTTGTTGTAAATAAGAATCTTTTTTTTATATATTTACCAGGTAAAATTATGGTGAAATATAACGATGAGAGCAAATCCCAATTTTTCTTGAATGTTGAAATGATGCCCCGTGCCCCAATCACCAGGGTGCTTTAGATCTTGATCCGGGGTAGATATATGGCCTGTAGTTGTTTTGGACCAGATTGAGATACAAGGGTTAAGCTGGCAGCCTAACATCTTAGTGCCGGGATCAATATTTGTTGACAGAATGGCTGGAAGTGTGCTTAAAATGCAAATGTCAGGGGTGTTGACCTTTTTGACCTTTCAACCAGTTTTCCTTAATGTGTTTTTACTTCAGAAGCTCCAAAAGAATGGTCAAACATATGTCAAGTGTGATTCAAGGTCAAATGGACCTGATCCTGACCCAATAATAATCTACTTTGAAAGGATCCAATGTCGGCCATTTACTGTGTTTAACCAGTCCTTTATCTTCTGAGAATCTTCTCCAGGTCAAAGGACTTTATTGGACCTTTTAAACAGTGAACAAACTGTGAGTCAAGAGGCAGAAAATATGTGCAAATATGCCAAAATCAACAGGTCCTGAGTTAACTGGCACCACAAGCATTCACGAAAATATTTCCAACATTGTCCACTTTGAACTTGACATAAAACACTTTCTTCTTTCGCGTCTGAATTGGTTAAAAATCCAGTTGAATGCAACTATTCAGAGAAAAGACCCAGAATAGAATACTAATTCCCTATACTAATACCAAAAAGCCTTATTTGGATTGATTATATTTTAACATAGGACATTGACCTTGTCTGCCTGTACCCCCATCCCCACCCCCATCCCCTCCCCCCTCCCTCTTCGGTGCCTCTTACCCTCTCCCCTTACCCACAAGGCTGCACCAAACTGGGGTCTACAGCCAATGGAGACAGGCCTCTTTTTATACGTTCTTTAACGGTCCACCAAATGGGTTTGAGCTTTGAGGTCAAGCGATTAGTCTCTCAGGTCAAGCCCGGCACCAGCATGCTAACACTGATTACACAATAACGGCATTCTGCATTGAGGCCGCATTTGCTAAGTGTAAATGGCTGTAGGTGGTGAACTGATCGATTTGAGAAACAACCCTTTTCTTATAAGCTCCCATTCAGCTCCCCGACAAAGTGTTTTTGTGTAAAACCGTCAGTAAAAGGAAAGAGAGGTTATCAGATACTTGAAGTCAGCCACCATGGCTGAAGAGAAGTGGGGTTATTTCAAAGCCTCCCTGTCCTTGGTCTCCGTTTCGTTCCTCTGAGAGAGAAATCACACGGCCTGACTGGAGATGGCTTTTACCGGCTGAGATTACAGTAGAGTAGCGCAGGAAGAATACGGGTCCTTTTATTCATGTTTGTCTCTGCTTCAATCGAATACAACCTCCTCCCCTCTCACCATGCTGAGCCTTCCATGCACAAGCTTGTCAGCTTTTCAATAGCCTTTGTGTTCGTTTGGATTCAAACAAGATAGGCTGCCTTTGACTCCTCTGTTCCCTCTCCTAGGAGAAATATTTTACCAGTCACACAATGAGGAATGTTTGGGATCACTGGCTACTGTAAAAATCCACTTTGGATTTTTAATGCTGAATGACTTTATGTTGAAAAAGTCTTATTCAGAAGGGCAGAGGGGGCCTGCATCAGGCAGTAAACAGTATATTTTTAGAAACCATTATTTGCGTAGTCTTTTAAGGAGTTTGGGGATCAAAAAAATATACAGTATAATATCACAGTATGATATTGTAAACCCATTTTTGACTTTGAACGCACTGCAGTAAAGCCGCCTTGGGAGTGTACAGTAGTTTCTATAATGTGTGGTGGAAATGTATAAGAATTTAATGGATCTTTAACTGCTAGACCCTTACGAACATAAGTTAGAAAACCATTTATCTCCTTTCTGGAGGTGTACTCTGGATGCATAGCTTTTTGCTGTAATGGCTGGATTGTGGATGACAACATGAACATACAAAATACTGGAGGTGACATTCATACAAGCATGATAGTAAATAAAAATTCAATAGTGTTAAATACAAATACATAAATTGCATAAGTCTAAGCGTATTTTGCTGTGGGGAAAATAACAGATTCGCCAACTCTTTTCCATGACATTTCCATTGTTTGGTTGGAATTCTGTTAACCTATTTATCGCATCTGTAGTAATGGTAAGGTTTGGAAGTCGGGTTAATAATCGGTGTGGTTTGATCCTCCAAAAAAAGAGAACCTTACATCATCTCTGTATAACAATGCGCTGCTACGTGATATACTGTAAGTCAAGGCATAGGTAGATCTAGTAGCCTCATTATTCTGACTGATGGAACTGTACAGCTACCATGTCCATTCCCAAGCCTCCTGTACTAAGGATCCTTTCTCCTCGGTAGGTCTGGACTGAGCAGAGTGTGCGTTCCCTCTGGGTCCTGGGACCTAATTAATATTGTTTGTTAGGCCCATTGTAAACAGGGACACTAAGGTCACTAACTCAACCAGCAAAAGGAGTTTTAAAAGCCCTGGAAATGCATAAATTATGTAAATATGTCTATTGCCTTTACTAGGTATTGTCCGCTTTATTCAGCGGAATCTGTGAGAAACTAAGCGCCCAGGTCTCTAATGACTTGGCCTAATGGTTTCAGATAAACACCATAAACACCATACAGAAATGTTTTAGTAATCTCGGTCTGTGGGCTAAATTCTTGACATTATTCTGTGAATGTAAAACTGAGATGCGTGCGCACGGTCATGTTTTTCTCCGGGCTTCTTGGAGACATTTCGATCCGACCACGGCATTAAAACTGTCTTCAGTGTCATTGCGGTATTCACGGTCGTTTTAGATTTACGAGTCAATCGAAAGTGGCCGTATTTGTTGCCTCCCTCGTCAGCGTCGCGTTGTTCCTGTCGACCGGTTTGTTGGCTGGGTTGGCCGGGGCAAACGGGTATGGTTAATGAGCACCAGACTGCAGCAGAGAGGCCAGGACCCAGGTCCTGTCACACACTGGGGAGAATGCTCAGCCCCTTTACACACACACACACAACCCCGGCACAACAAAGGAACAGGCCATCTTGTGGTTCACCACAATCGCTCTAGAGAGAGGATTTTGGATCAGTAAGTACCAAAAAAAAAAAAGAAGGAAGGGATTTATAGGCGGGTGAAGAGGGCGAGGAGCTGAAGGGTGTCCTGTGAGGTGTGACCTTTGTTTAGTTCCGAGGGGCTTATGTTCTTGGGCTTCTCTGCTAACAATCAGTGAGGGAGCGGCCTTCCACAGGCTGGGCCTCCCTCGTCTCTTCTGTCCGCTCTCAAAGTTTTACCCTGTACTGGGAAGAATGGCTGCCATTGTAAATATAGCACCTCTTATAGATCCTTTACCAACCTACAAGCTTGTAATGGACTAATCTGGGCCTCTCCCTTGGGACTGAGGGAATTCCAAGAGCGATGAATTAAATGACTAGTTAATGGAATCCCGTATTGATGCTCTTGTTAGCCGACGTAAGCAAAGACCCAGTGACGCGGCAACAGCCAGTCCCAGACATCGCTGGGGATTCCTGCTTCACCACTGACAGCCTAGGTCATGGTTGTCCAGCTTACAGAAGCTATCAAATTTGCTAATACTCAGTGGTATATTGATTCATGACAGTAGTTAAGGTTAATGGCCATGAATCAATTTCATTAGTGTCAGACCAGTCAGACACTTTCCTGGACAAAACAAATAATGTCCCTTATGTATACCAGTTTATGTGTAACTGCTAATTGCTTTCCTATGGTCTTATTGGCGTAGGTTTTAGTTTCTTGGGACATGTGTAACTTTTATTTCAGATTATTATGAAGTGCGGCTGGACCATGGCTTCAAAGCCAGTTTTCCATTCCCTTGAATACAGAATTGGCAGATTTCCTTTGTTATGACAAACAGAATTTGTGCTATCATTATTTATAATGAGGTCCCAAGGTATTTTTACTCATTGACACATTGACAATGCAGACTGTCAGCACCCGTCCGAGGTTGTTGTCATCTGCTTCCTGTGAAGTGTTTAGAAATCAGTGGGCCTTCCTCCATACTTAAACAAAAGTCTTTGGACAATTTCGTTAATAGTACATATATTAAATTTTCTGAAAAGTTTATAATTTGACCGTGTTTTCGCAGTGCATAATTAATATATTTTGACTCAACTAAGCTTCAGGATACATTTGCTGTTAGTTTTAGTTGTGTTCCAGATTACGTTGTTCCCAACAACACGATAGATTAGCATTTCTGGTGCTTTATGATATTGCCTCTATTACTGTCTCTGCCAACCATATTCACTATTTATTCATAATTATGTTTAATTAAGGTAACATTCACATGTTCGTGGCCAAGAGAACTGACTCCAGAATGGACCAATACATAATTTACCCTAATTTCTAATTAGGCACAAATCATTATGAAAAAAATAAAATATGAAAATACATACAAAATGCATTTTAATGAATGCATATGTAAGTAAATGTGTCCAATTACTTCAGGTTCCTTAATCAGTGGTTCTCCCTATGTTGATAAGTATACCCGCACATTAAAGCCAACAGTTAAACCTCAAGTAATTGTAACCCCCCCCCCCCTCCCCCCAGTTATTTACTGTCTGTAATTTCATTATTTGTATTTCACTGACACATCAATGGCTAGGAACTTAATAATTTTTCAGAAAACACCAGGGGAATTCCTTGAATCTTGGAGTTCAGAAACAGGTTCATGGAATTGAACTCCTATGGTGGGAACATTAGTGGTGAAGCCGTACAATCATTTCCCAATATAATTCTAATGTCATTGACTCATTATTCAGCAATCTGGTAAACAATCTTGCCGTTTGGGAAACCTGGGCTGGACCTGGGTTCACTAAGAGCTCCCACTCAGAGGCGTTGCTAGGATCAATACATTCGGGGCTTAGCCCCTCACCCCCGGGACAGAAAGTACAGGATTTTGAGAATGTACATGCTATTGGCCTACACGTCTACATTGTCATGACACGCGGTCAGAATTATAGATATAGATGAGGGGCTTTTTTTTCTTTGTTCAATTTGAGTTTTGGTGGCTATTCATAACCAGATGCCCAGGCATAAACAACACCATTGCTCCCGTTCAAAGGTACTAATAATCAGGGTACTTGATCATCACCCTTGATAAGCTTTCAGGAATTAGCTCCTTGTTTTCTCTCATATTGTAAGGCATGGACGAGGACATCTAGACTTGAAATGGACAGGAGGCTTTCCTTCTAGAAGCAAAATTAGTCAAATTCTGGGTTGATTCCTGTTGTTATATACAAGTCTAAAGCAGTAAATTCCATGAGTGCAAAGTATACAGCTCTGGAAAACATGAAGAGACCACTGCACCGTTCTTTCCTTTCCAAAAAAGTCAAAAAGGAAGGTTTTGAGTGAGGAACAGAAGGGTTCAAATTAAGAGACCACTGCAATTTTTTGGGGGAAACAACTCATTTTCCCTCATTTTCCCTTTTCCAAATGCTTACAACTGTAGTCTGTGGGTGTCTGACCTCTGTTTTACCGAGACTCTACTGAATATAGTACGTATTTTATCATTTCTAAGGACTATATTTGTGTACATGATGAGGGTGATTTACCAAGGACTCCTTAGCTTTTCGTTGAGCGTGTGGGTTTCTGAGACATAGCAAGTAGGTGTTACACTCAAAAGACTTCTTAAGAAGCTGAACAATTTTAAATGAAAGGTTCTTCAGTTCGTTTAACTAACACTGATGTGTATTGCATCAATAGTCACTTCAGTGAATAGATTGGAAAAGAACAAAAACCAGAAGAGACATGATTCAGCCATTGAGAAGAAGAGAAGACCTCAGCCTATAATATGAGGGTGAGGTTGAAAAGAAAGGAGTTCCTATAGAAAATATATATATTTTCATGGTCTGTAGGTGGCCACAAGATTAAAGGATCTGACCAGTAACTAAAAGGTTGCTAAATCAATTCCCTGAGCCAGCAAGTTGGAAGAAATATGTAATTCTGTCAATGAGCAAGGAATTGAACCCATACTGTGGAAACCACATTTCAGAGTTGGAACAAGGGGACAAATGTCCCCTTTCGCCAAATCAGTGGAGTAAGATGATGAAAGACTATTTACTCACTGTCCTTAGAAAAAATGTATCGATGGTGGCATGGCAGATAGTCTACTGGCCTGGAGGATGGAATAAATAACCAAAATGTTGCTGGTGCTGAAAGTATCGAACGATCACCTGTGAAAGATTAATCCCAATATGGCGCACTATAGAGCTCTGGCCAAACGTAGTAGACTGTGTAGTTAATAGGGTGCGATTTTGGGACACACCCTCACCCTCATGGCAACTGGACCAGGAAGTCAAAAAAGACAGGGAGGGCAGAGCGGGGGATGTGATCGGGAGGGGCGTGGGTTGGTCGTTTTGGAGGGGTAGGCGGGGCTATTGTATAAAACCATGCAGAGGTAGTACAGGGATATGCATTAACCATGTCGCCCAGGTTACAGACATGATGCACGGAACCAGATTTGATTTATCAGAATTAAAAGGTGTACGACTTGGACGCAGCATCAGGATTTGAACCGACTCGGGCCTGGCCCTAAGAGCGTCAGCCAGGCGACGGGTCTTCCATCTCACAGTACGGCATGTTCAACGTCCAGCCGAGCCCGTGGTGGCTGTCTGGGTAAAGTGGCGGATGAGTGCCCTGAAAACGTAAGCCTCGGCTAGCCGGCGCGAAGAATCAACCTGCTGTGTCCTCCCGCGTTCCATCCCTCTCTCTCCTGCCCGCTCTCTGTCCCGTTAGCCGGACTGACAGAGATAGACCTGACGTGGCAGGAGCAACAGCCGCACAACTGACCCGTCGCTGCAACCCTGACTGCTGGGCAGGTAGCTGAATCTTTGGACTGAGCCACCGCCAGGCACCATGCTGCACTGATTCTTCAGGGGCCCGACTGTCACTCAGCCCGACCCTCTGTCCACGTGTGATCACACAACCCACCCTCCCCCGACACTCTGGAATACTGGCATCCCGGGTTCTGTCCCGTCACTCTTCACCGCGGAAGAATGTTCTAGAACTATTTCTGAAATGAATTCTAATGCCATGCTAACACGCTGCCCTGCTGCTCTGGGAGGATCATAAATCCTTATTTAGTCCCGTTCGACGTTGAGAATGGGACCAGTCAAGACGGTGTACAAACAGCAGGTCTTGTAATTAACATCAATCTCTTCCTGGAGATTTTTTTCCCCCACCAGGACGATATATTACCCAGCAGGCCACATAGGCATGTCATCCGTCTCCTCTACCGTCCACACTTTACCACAGCGTAAGATGGAGAGTGTAGCTGGGTGGCATCAGTCCATTTATCAAAGCAGACTCCTTCCTTTGTCTGGATGGCATATCCTTCCTATCCTGCTGACAGAGAATCAGCGCATGCAGAGATGCCGGCTGTGTCAAGCCCATTGGGATAAGCTGAGCTGCTAGCACGTTAGGGCCCTGATTAATACGTTCAGTTGACCATTTGCATCAGTGGTGTGTGGAGGGTTTCGTACAATTTTAGAAGCGTGCTCTTACATCCTCATATGTCCTGTGTTACCATTGGGAACAACAGTACGCTGTGATGACCCATCCTTTGATATCAGGATGTGCCGCAGGAATAAAGGCTTGAATTCATTTCTATCATTTTCCCTGTCACGTCCTCATAGAGCTCAAAGAGTAGAAAGAGCTTCTCCTTGCATCACACACAATGACTGGGAATTGATTTTTCCCTGGGGCTCTTACAAATGACCTCTAAATTATTGTCCTGACGTTTTTTGTTTGAATTGGGCATTTGTACTTATGAGTCATCTACTGATCAATTAACAAATGAGTTTAACTTACAAAGTTAGAGAGAATAGTTCAGTACAGAGGCCTAGATTTACCATTAAACCCACTAGGAAGTTGTCATGGTTTAACCTGATTTTGAGCTGATGGTTATAATAGGAAACTATTTTGGGGTGGAGGGCTGCTGCTTTATTTTGTTCTCCTGGTGGCCCTCATGCCTGCTCGTTCAGCCCGAGGTGTCCAATAACCCAATTTGAGTTGACTTTGCTTGTCCCGGGAGAGCTGCGGCCCGGGGCTGTAGAGTGGAATAATTCAAGGAACACAATGAAGTCAAACATAGCACACACACACAGACGCGAGCGTGTGCACACACACATATACAAACACAAAGACACACAAACACACTCAAATGCACAAGTGCATGGACACACTCAAATACAATGCTTGAGTGAGTTGATTCGGTTCATTTTGGGTTGCTGCGTCGCAATATCTAGTTCATGATCAATATGGAACTCATCCATTATATCCTGCCGAGATGGAGCATTCAATCCTTTTATGGCTATGATCAAAATACATTTTCATAATATTTTTGCATCGTCAGTGAAAATTATTGAGTATTGCTGAATGACAACCTCTGACTATTTCAATTTAAGTTTGAATAATTAACTGAATAGTAAACTGTGTGATGTATAATGTGTTATGTCCTATAATGTATTCGTTTTTCCTCACTTAGGGACATATCTACTAGTTTACTATGGCATAATGAATCTGCATAAACGGGGAAGCAGATTTTTACACAGATAAATTATTTTCCTGAGATTAACAAAACATTCTGAAACGAGAAGTATAGCAATTACACTGTGATATGAATTCCCTCCAAAAACTAGAGGTACCTGACCTGCCACCAACTTGAAACACATCATCCTGAGATGTTTTGAAACATTCCTTGCTTTGTTTTAACACCATTCATCAGAAACATAAATGGAAAAACTTTATCAGGAACTTAAAATCCTAACATTAAACTTAACATTAAACACTTTTAGTTTTGAGGTTTTTTTAGAGTTAGATTTCTCATTTCTCTGATTAACATTAAAACACATTGATTGATATATCTGCTCACTTGGCATTTTTGGTTGAGCACAGATTTCAAGCCACCTGTATAACTGCTCTTTTATATGTGAAGGGCTCCATACATACGTCCAGAGTGCAGAAAAACTGATCTACTTATAGTTCTTAAAAGTCCTTAAAAAAGACACTTGGCAAGATGAGGTGTACAAGAAGATTAAAGCTAGACTTCACAAAGGTTGCCATAATTTTTCTTAAAGGGGCCATATGTATTTTAGTACTAGCGTAAATACAAGCATAAATGACCGGAAGACATCTGCAGTTGATGTGTCAAGTTAATGTTAAAATTTTTGTTTTTGTTTAAATTCAGTTTTGTATACTTTAGAGGCAGGTTGGTATACAGTTCCCCTTTAATTTAATGTATTGTCAAAATGCCAACAGAAGTCTACATTAACATGGTTTTACATTCAGACACGCTTCAAACACAGAATCTCAGGTTGGGTGAACTACTTTTCATGATTTTATCACAGACAGTCACAGAGCATAGACGTGATTCACTTTATTGATTCTTAAATGGAGAAAGTCTGCTTGAATACCACATCTGCGCCCATTCCACACTTAATCCCTTAGTAATTTTGTCCCTATTTATTTTTGTCGATATTGATTGATATCTTGATTAATTGCCAGGCAGCGTCAGACCAGGTGCTGAGTGTGTGGAGATCGGGGATGCTGTGTGCTGTGAACTTCATGCTTCATTACGAGCCAGGACCGACGGCCTCAGAGCGAGCAGTACGCCATTGTTGGACTTGGCAACAGCTTATAGCTCCCTGGGGTTTGAGGCATAAAAGGGCTTTCTGTTAGTGGCCCGAGTGCTTATTGTAGAAAAATTGTTCCTCAAAATAATTAGCATAGAAGAAGGCAAAATGCATAATGTTGGGCAAATGACAGCTGCTTAGCTGAAACAAAGGGCTGTAAAGTGGCTTTTGGTGTGAGCTGCACTTCTCATGGAAATGAACCGTTGCCTGCCTTTTGGGGGCAAAGGGATATATCTATGTGGTTATGCTAATCATGAGTTCATTCATATCAGATTATTTATTTGTGTATTTAGTTACATATTCATTTGTATTCAAATGGGATGGATAGGCAAGATTATTTTCTCTCTTTCCCCCTCTCTCTCCCTCTCTTTTTAACTCACTGTCTTTCTTTCTCCTTCTCTATTTATGTATATATATATCGTGAGTGTGTGTACATTACTGTTCACAAGTTTGGGGTCACTTAGAAATGTCCTTGTTTTTTGGCCATTAAAATAACATCAAATTGATCAGAAATAAAGTGTAGACATTGTTAATATTGGAAATGACTATTGTAGCTGGAAATGACAGATTTTTTATGGAATATCTATGTAGGCGTACAGAGGCCCATTATCAGCAACCATCAGTCCTTTTCCAATGGCACATTGTGTATGCTAATTTTTTAAGTTTATTATTTTAAAAGGCTAATTGATCATTACAAAACCCTTTTGCAATTATGTTAGCACAGCTGAAAACTGGATCTTTAGACTAGTTGTATATCTGGAGCATCAGTAATTCTGGTTTTGATTATACACAGCAAATTCTAAAGTGTTCTGTTACCAGTGTTGTGCTAAAAACTGTGTAAGTGTTAAATATTGAGTGTTAGTCTCTGAAGGCTGTACACTCTGAGTGTTGAAGTAACACTACCAGTAGTGTAGAAATTGAGTGTTAATGGTATTTGTCACTTAGCAGTCTTACTTTGGTACCAAATAATGTTATGGGCATGTGCAAAGTGAATTACGTCAGCAATTTCAGAAGGTTTTAACTTTGAAATCTATGCCATCTTTCTTTTCGCGTCATGTCCGATCATGCCCCAGCGGCATTAAGGTATGATTTTGCCAGTATTCATTATCTGCTAAGTAGTATTTCTGTCAATTATCTGCAGGAACTTAATTCGTTGTAAAATTAAGTACTTTAAAACTAGAACTTTAGCACTTCTGTTGAATGGACCATAATTTGTTGTAAAATTAAGTACTTTAAAACTAGAACTATAGCACTTCTGTTGAATGGACCATAATTTGTTGTAAAATTAAGTACTTTAAATGAGAACTTTAGCACTTCTATTGTATGTAATGATATTTGTTTGTTTTAGGGCTGTGTTTGTTGTATATAGTCTCAAACAATTTGTGTTGATTGTATAGCTTTGGTGCATTTAAAGGATCTTAACTTTATCAATTTCACAGAATGTTCAGAGAGGTTTTTGAAATCTTTATGGAAAATGTTAACTTATTTTGTTTGTTTTAAATATGTGTAGTGTAGTAACCTGAAAACTTACCTCAGCTGACAATGTACAGTTTTGCACTTCTGTCAAGTTTATGGATAACCTATTGTGCTTAAATTCATTGTTTAAAAAAAAATAAAAACTATGTAAAAATCCTTATTTTTTCACTTTGAAAGTGTTGAGGTGCATTACTCACAGTGTTAGAGAAATTGCACAGATTAGTGTCACGTTACTTTTTAGGTGTTGAATATTTAGTCCAAGAGTGCTAAGTGACAGAACTCAAAAGTGTCATTAGTATATGGATTCACACTTTAAGAATGCTATTATTATAACAATAAGAGTGTGAAGGTTACAACACTACTTTAGTGTTGATTTTGACCCTTGACACTGCTGAATTGTTGTTTTTCTAAAACCCTGAGTGTTAATCTGACATCACTTCAAAGTGTTGTATTAATCAACAATTTCAAAGATGTTGATTTAACACAGATTTTGGTGGTCTCATATACCCACTTTGAAAGTGTTGTTTATAACACTCAGAGTGTTAATGCTTTTTTTGCTGTGCCGGCTCAAATTGGCCAGGAAAAAAGAACTATTCTTGTTCTGAGAATTGAAGACTCTTCCATGTGAGAAATTGCCAAAACACTGAAGACCTCGTAAAACACTGTGTACAACTCCCTCCACAGAAAAGCACAAACAGGCTCTAACCAGAATAGAAAGAGGAGTGGGAGGCCCTGGTGCACAACTAAGCAAGAGGGCAAATACATTAGAGTGTCTAGTTTGAGAAACAGACACCTCACATGTCCTCAACTGGCAGCCTCATAAATAGTACCTGCAAAACTCCATTCGAAACATTTGTAGTGAAGAAATGACTCTGAGATGCTGGCTTTCTTGGCGGAGTTGCAAAGAAAAATGTATATCTCAGGCTGGCCTGTAAAAAGAAAAGATTAAGATGGGCAAAAGAACATAAACACTGGCAGAGGTAGATTGGAAAAAATTGTTATGGACAGAGTTTGATGTGTTCAGATCACAAAGAAGAACATGCGTGAGACCAAATGAACCAAATGAAAGTATGCTGGAGGAGCAAGGCCATGTGATGGTCTGGGGGTGCTTTGGTGGTGGTTTGCACAGGGTTAAAGGGATCTTGAAAAAAGAAGACTATCACTCCATTTTGCAACTCTGTGCCATACCCTGTGGACGGCACTTGATTGGAGACAGTTTCCTCTTACAACAGGACAGTGACCCAAAGCACAGCTTCAAACTATGCAAGAACCATTCAGGGAAGAAGCAGTCAGCTGGTATTCTGTCTATAATAGAATGGCCAACACAGTCATTGTGTCTCACACCCTATTGACCTCTTCAGATGACCTCAACAAATAGACAACTATATTGCCAAAGTTCTGCAAGACTGTAATTGCTGCAGATAGAGGATTCTTTGACAAAAGCAAAGTTTAAAGGACACAATTATTATTTCAATTAAAAATAATTATTTCTAACCTTGTCAATGACAATATTTCCTATTCATTTGCTATATTTCCTATTTGATAACTAATTTCACGTAGGTTTTCATGGAAAACAAAGACATTTCCAAGTGACCCCAAACTTTGAACAGTAGTGTATATATACACTCACAATAACCGCTGTTTTATTTAAGAAATGGTTTTAATAATTCATGATTATTTTAGGATCCACAAGGTACTGGTTTCTACATACCAGATGGGCAACTCACATATCCTAACATAACCTTTCAAGAAGAACATCGTAAAATATTCCCCCTTGATCAGATAACTAGATTCAAATTCCTCTGGAATGGGGTTATTTAAGTCATTGTAGGATGAGGTTGTGAAATGGAGAAAAATGTGTAAGTAATTTAAAACTCTAACAGCATGTGTTTATTCAGAGAGCATTCGGGAAACCTGTGTGATTCATGAGCAACCCAATTCCGATAATTTATTTCACTAATTTGTCTTTTGACCTATCAGATGAGCTCTGAAAGAGATCTGATGTGAATGGATCAGATGTGATTAATCAAAAGACCCCTTAGCGGAACAAATATCAGAATTAGAATGCCTGTGTAAAGGCAGCCCATAAGACCTGACATTTCTCCAACAATCCACACTGGATCTGGGCCATAAGTGTTTAGTATGCTAATATATTCTCCCTCTAATTCAACGCTGGATGCAGAAACAAAAAAGTGAGCAGTGCTGCTGTGATTGTGAGCAGATCAGGTTTCAGCGTCTGTATAGAACTAATTACTGGTAGATTATTAATCACACACAGGACAAGTGGCATGACTGACTAACTGACTGGCTGACTGACTACCTGACTGGCTGGCTGCCTGACTTCCTAGGTGGCTGACTTCCTCGTTAACTGACTGACTGAGGAGCTGACTAACTGACTGACTGACTGGCTGGCTGACTTCTTCGTTAACTGACTGAATGAGGAGCTGACTGACTGGCTGGCTGGCTGACTTCTTCGTTAAACTGACTGAATGAGGAGCTGGCTGACTGGCTGGCTGGCTGACTTCTTCGTTAAACTGACTGAATGAGAAGCTGACTGACAGGCTGGCTGACTTCCTCGTTAACTGACTGACTGAGGAGCTGACTAACTAACTGACTGACTGGCTGGCTGACTTCTTCGTTAACTGACTGAATGAGGAGCTGGCTGGCTGGCTGACTTCTTTGTTAACTGACTGAATGAGGAGCTGGCTGGCTGGCTGACTTCTTTACTGGCTGAAATCCTTATTAACTGACGGACTGATTTGCAGACTGCCTGACTGGTTGACGGAAGGACCTGCTAACTGACTCTCTGACTGGCTGACTCTCTGACTGGCTGACTAACAGGTGAACTAGATGGCAGGCTGACTCTCTGACTGGCTGACTAACAGGTGAACTAGATGGCAGGCTGACTCTCTGACTGGCTGACTAACAGGTGAACTAGATGGCAGGCTGACTCTCTGACTGGCTGACTAACAGGTGAACTAGATGGCAGGCTGACTCTCTGACTGGCTGACTAACAGGTGAACTAGATGGCAGGCTGACTTTCTGACTGGCTGACTAACAGGTGAACTAGATGGCAGGCTGACTCTCTGACTGGCTGACTAACAGGTGAACTAGATGGCAGGCTGACTTTCTGACTGGCTGACTAACAGGTGAACTAGATGGCAGGCTGACTCTCTGACTGGCTGACTAACAGGTGAACTAGATGGCAGGCTGACTCTCTGACTGGCTGACTAACAGGTGAACTAGATGGCAGGCTGACTTTCTGTCTGGCGTAGGCACATGAAGCCTACAGTAGTCCTGGACTGAAAAATCTAACCGACTGTAGATCTCCACTCAGCTTGATTTTTGCGTCCATTTAGGCTCCATCTGTGTCCATGGAAACGACTACTAAGTGTTTAAATGACTGATGGATGAATGAACTGACTGACTGACTGTCGCACTGACTGTTCGACTGACTGGCTAGCCGGCAGACTGACTGGCTTGCAGACTGATGCTCTGACTGGCTGGCTGCGTTATCCGAATGCCTTGCTGACTGGTTCAATGACAGTCTACCTGAGGGACTACCTGAGGGACTGACTGACCAACTTGACTAGCTGGCTGGCTGGCTGTCTAGTTGCCTGACTGGCTGGCTGGCTGGGAAATGCCAGAGAGGAAAGAGGAAAACATGGCCGTACTCAAAGTGGTCAACTCATTTCTTTAAATCCCCAGGGATCATATAAAGTTCTTTAAAAATTGCTTGTATGATAAAGACTGATGTAGTAAAATACTCAATTTCTCCACACCTTCACATGTATTGATATTTCCATGTATGCAATCTTTAGCCATACCTATGGCCCAAATAACCACTTTAAAACAAATGCACCCTTTGATGTTCACATGAAACAATAAACTCCCAAAGACATCCATACTCCAAAATCTAGTCTTCAATCAGGGAAACGTCGCTGTCAATATTGGGCCAACATGACAATTTCCATTACAATAATGTCATTCTGTATGCACTTTAGAGGTGTCTGTCAAAGGCCTGAAGAGATGGGCAGCGTCGGTTCCCCTGCCCTCTGCTTCACGCTCTTTCCAAAGTTGAGCTGGCGCAGCAGCAGCACGCCCATTCTCCCATTGTTTCCTGAGCAGAGAGCCAGGCGCTTGGTATTCCCGGCACAGGCCGGCCGCTCCAAAGATCGGCCTGGAGGAGGATAGCCAGGGCATTAGGAATCCGGCCTACTGCCACTCTGATTGTCTCACCGAGGTTACCAACTTAATCTTGGTCTCTGGTGTATGCAGCCATTGTGCCTCTTCCGTTTTCCAGGCGTTCTCCTCCCGGCTACCGCGTTCGTCAACGCCGACGGGAGCTCGTTTCACTCCTTTTGAGTTTCAGTTGTGTTGACTCCTTCTGTTTTTCTGATGTCTCCACTGTGGTGTTTCTGTGTGTACCGTGTGTTCGTGTGCACTCCACCGCAGCGTTGAGCCAGGCAGTCCACTCGTTCATCGTAGGAGCTGATGTTGGGAAAGTGACTGATTCATGTTCAAGAATGAGCCCTGGCCCTTTCGAGACACTGGAATTATGCGGGCGCACTGACTAATGTTTCATCCAGAGCCATTTGACTGGGAAACACTAAAACCATTTGTGTTTTGTGTGAAGTCATACTGAATCATCAAAGACCCAAGAGAGGCCTCTCACCTGTTCCCTCGTGAAATAATCCCTTTCATATCTGTGGTCCAGCTGGTTTCTGTGCTGTTGATTAGAAGGCATGCGAGCGATGGGGGGGGGGGGGGGGGCAAGAGGCCTTTTCTTACAATATAATTGATTGGGAAAGCACTGATAGGATGCCAGTTTATTTTCTTAACACGACATCTGTCTGAAGTGCTTCTCCTTGAAGTCTGTCGAGAGCCTCTTCTGCCCAGATAGCCGCTCCGCTCAGTCGTACGTGTCCGAATGTTCAATCAGAATCCACCGTCGCTCCTGCGGGGGACCTGTCGCCTAGGATGGACAGTGTTGACCCAACGTTGTTCTGTCTCTCCAGGCCTCTTTCATGCTGGTCTGGTGGTTGTGTGATGGACAGTGTTTGGCTATACTAGCCTCAGTGTGATGGACAGTGTTTGGCTACACTAGCCTCAGTGTGATGGACAGTGTTTGGCTACATTGGTGGGGGTGCAGTGGTGAATGATGGACAGGGCAATAGTGGGGGACAGAGGCTCAGTGTGCCGGGTCCTGCCCGTGGAGCACACAGACTGCAGTCACTCTGTTCTGGCGCCATGGGGGGTTATGGGGCTCTAAGCCCCCTACAAATCTCTCAATTGTGCTCCTTAACACACACGCACATCAGGAACACACACACACACGCACACACAAACACGGACAGACATATGCAGGCACACACCGAGAAACTCAGTCACTCCCTCCCTCCCAGCCTCCGTCACTCACAAACAGGCCCCAAATGATATTTATCGGACCTCCCTCACTCACTTCTCCAGAGACTGAACTGACGATGGAATCCATCCACCGTCACGTATGGGAGGTTTAACTGATGAGGTCGGATGTGTTCACTATCACATGTAGGAGATGTAACTGATGATGGTGAATTCGTTCCCATTATCACATACAGGGAGAGGGAGTGGAAACAAGAGGAGCCAGAAAGAAAAGCCCTGCTTGTGAGCGGAAGAGACACGTCTCACCATCAGTTTCACAAGGCTCCTTGCCAATATTTGTTCATGTTCCCTCAACTGAGATCTCTGCCCGGCCGAACGTTGTATGAACACAAGCTGCGAGTGATGTCATTCATTGAGCCGGAGGACCGATGTTTGAATCCTAGTAATGAATTGTGAATGGAAACAGATTAGGGGGGAGACAGCAACACCCTAGCTGGCTTTTTGAACGGTTGCCATCTCCCTTTGAAAATGGCGTGCGGAGCCGAGCACTCTCCACTCTACACATGTTAGCACGTGCACTTATCAGGTCAGGCAGCAATCAGTCAGGCTGGAAAACAAAGGAGGTTAAATTAATACATGAGACGTTGGCTGAACTGTTTCGGCAGTCTGGACCACCATTGTGAGCAATTAGTTATGCAAATTATACATATGAGACGGCTTTGTGCCGGTAGCATGTTGGAGTTATTGCTAAGGCTGGGGATATGGGCCCTGAACACAGGGCTCCATTGTGTGCATTTCCTCCACGGTGCAGATTTCTTATGATCACAAGAGCCCTGAGTCATTTCGTAAACGCTGTCAGTGTGCTCTGTTTCTGACCGGTGCTCTGCTTGGTTTGTGTATGGTCAGTCGGTCAGCATCTTGATATTTTCCACAACGATGTTCATGTGAAAAGCTAAGGGTTTGGGATGGATACGTTTTGCCACGCTGAGATGCTTAGACAGGGCTATGGATACAAGGACTCACTGTCACAATATCGAATGTGCAGTTTAATCCATGCTTTTCTCTCCACACGCTTTGTTTACCAACTTTGGAGTTGACATTTTGTACTCTGAGTAAGTCAGTTAAACCTGACTTACTCAAGGCATTCATCAGTTATATTCTTCAAGAATCCAGGGATAAATATCCTTCACTTAAAGGACCAAAACTGTATGCCTCAACTCCATGCCCTTTTAAAGCCAACACTGAAACAACATGGAATCCACCTAAGACCAGAATAGCATTTTGGTCTTCCCACATTATAATCATGTGCATTGCACAATCTTTTTGCAATTGCCTTTTTAAATGATGAAGTCACTCATACCAGGAGATTAGTGGGCTGAATGTGAGGCTGTGACCTTAAAATAGCAGGCATGCTCTTCTGCTGACTCCAAATTGTTTTTAGCATCGTCGAGCAGGAACCTATGAGAACGAACTTCAATAGAGATTTTGACCGCTGAATAAAGAGAACTAATAATACTTGAAAGCAATGAACACGCAGATTGGCTTACACGTTTGGCTCCTGTGTGACTTAATGTGTGGACAGCTTTGTAAAGAGGGTATAGAACCTTCACTCACACGACGTAGCTTTATGTTTTCCATGTAATCAAATGATTACCAATAATTAGGAATGTGGAATTAGTTCATCTTCAGGTGTGGGAGCCAAATTCCATCAGTCATTATGACAGGAAAGTATTTGTTCATCCCGGTACTCGGTCCCGTACAATAATACAACGCTTGTGTGTGTGTGTGTGTGTGCTTGAACAGCGGCTGTAGGGAATAAGATGCACTCGCTTGCACAAGCACACACACACACACACACAAGCCCCTTGCACACATTAGCCAGGGCACGGCAAGGAACTGGTCCAGCTAAACGTGGAGACAATCAGTAGCTCAATCAGGCTCCAGCATTACAGGACACAGCAGGAGCGGCGCTACTCAACACATGCCCAGGAGGAGCACCCCGGAGGCCCCTAAATCCCTGGAACTAATCACTGTGAATATGTGGTCCAGAAGTATGCCCTAAGGAGACGTGAAACCAGCAAGGCAGCAGTACAGGAACCCATAAAGGAGGCTGGCAGGCAGCACCCTACAGAAAAAGTGCCAAAAATGCACTTGTTGGAAAGTCTTTTGCACCGCACCTAGCTACCCCAGGACTCAGTGCATGCTGGGACCTGCCCCGGCAGAAGTATGTGTGAGTGTGGAACGGTGCAGATCTGAATCTCTGGCCCTCTCGGTGAGGCAAGGGAATGTTCTGACTTCTGCCCATGGAACTTTGAACATTTCTCTGTGGGATTCTGTGGCTTCTAAAATTAGCCATAAAGATATCAACTAGAAAAAGCTGGAAAGATACGCGCTATTTATGGGAAAGGCAACATCCGCAGAGCTTTTCTGTCCTCATCGCATTCCGTCAGGTGGCTCAGGAGTCTGGAACGTACAATCATCTTAATAATAACAATCATTCTTAGTCATTCTTATTTCAGAATAATGTATTGCATAGTGGAAATTCAGTAAAGTAATTGAATAAGTCCATTTGATTATGGCGCAAATTGCAAATCTACTTGTTTGGTATGCTTGGAACTAATGAAAATATCAAAACCAAAATGTCATTCAAGAAAAATGTATTTTCTTTCAGGCAAGGATTTTTTTAATGCAATTCAGATAATCTAATATACTCAGTCCTTTACATCCAACAAATGTATAATAATTAAATTATTCTAATTATTATCACTATTATTGCTATTATTAATATTATTGTCATGTTAGCATGACCCTTTTCTCTGATATGTGACCTAGATAAGAGGATCAGCCTCTAATCAGGCAGAAGATTGTCTGCAGTGTCTGTGAGTGACTCAGGTTACAGATCCACTGTGAAATGGTGGCCCAGGCCTTCACAGGATGCATGAATATTCATGGGCAGAACGAGCAGACGTCATTCTCATGAGCTCTGAGCAATATTAATATTCTAATGAGGCCAGGGCGGGAGGGAGGGCAGAGGAGGCTGCCTTCACTGCCAACAAGCATCCTGTATCAATATTCATGAGGTAGGAATGCTGTATGTGTAGCTGCTCCACGTTTCCAACGGCAACCAGGCAGTGTGTGCTATGGGGGGGGTCAGTTAACATCAATGCCAACAGTAAACGCAACACACCATCTGGAGCGTTTAGCAGGGCAATGTAGCAGCCACTCTAGCGGGTCTGAAAAGTGAAAAGGAACTGCCAGAAACCCCCAGAGAGCTTATTTTAGAACACGTTACACAAGTGGACCGTCGTATCACCTGTCTAGGAGGATGTCCAGGATCAGCACCGTCTAGGTCAATAATTCAGCATGCTTCTTCCGGGTTAATTGAATAATTTAATGACGCTGTGGCGTTCATTTTTTGTTGTTGTTTCCCAATCAGGGAACGCCTCTGTTCCTAAAAGCTGGGGTTTGGAAAAACAATCCTTATAGAGGTCGTCCATTGCTCCATCAGATGAGTTTACAGTAGCAATTACTGTCAACTGCCTTGCTTGATGACAGGATCGGTTACTGGTCGGATGCTTTTGAGCTTACCTGCTACCGGCCTCACGTGCTCCCAACAGGCTGGGCAAAACACTCGTTAGCGGCCATAGCTGCTGTGATTGATAATGCTTAATCTTCCAGGTTATTTTCAGAAGTGAAGATACGAGCAATGCCTATGAGATCATTCTGTTCCCATCGTATCCAACTAGCCCAGTACTTAGAGCAGGGCGGCTGAGCTTTTTGAGACCAGGGCTGAGCTGAAGGGTCTTGAATGCCTGGGGCCTGACTGAACAGGAGCGGAATGTGGAAAACTGACACTGCATTACGATGGATGGCTAAAGGAAAGAAGCTATAACTAACAACTCGATTATTGTGTTTGAATCCAGTGTGTGTGTGTGTGTGTGTGTGTGTGTGCGTGCGTGTGCATGTGTGTGTGTCAGGGTTGAATGGACGGCAGTTCTTGTGTTGCTTTGATTGGGCTGTGAAAACACAGTCATCATTGGATACTTCGTCCTGTGTGGCCTGCCTGGTCTGTCTATGCGTCTCTTCAGCGGACCGTTTACAAGTCAAACATTTTGTCTGAAAACATCACTGGGTACAGCGGTCTGACAAAGAGATCAGCTTCACCTAATGAAACTCTAGGAAGATTAGATTTTTTAGTTTTGAATCAAGTGTTAAAAATAAAAAACAATATCTTGAAATGTACATATTTTGATAACTCAAACAGAACATTCCAGACATTCCCTGTAATAAACTCAAAACAGAGCCAGAGATGATGCCCCTTCAAAACACATGACTTTCAGTGGCCTTTATTACCTAGTCTATTTAAGATAAGCCACTGGTAGCTGGCATCATTTTTCTTACAAAAACGCTTCAAAACTGTTTCCTGTCGGAGAACAATTTTGGGTTCTGTGTGTTTTCATAAATATATTTCTGTGTTGATTTAATCTCCAAGAAGAATGTATTTTAGGTTGCTTTGGTTGGTAGCCTGTAGTCCACAATCCTATTTGGATTATCCAGGAATTTTTTGATTTTAAAGGAGAATGTCTAAATGTCTAAGTGTCCTTCGAGGTTTAATTCCAGACTGCATTCAGTTCATTTTGAATACCACAGGCATCTCATTTTAATTTACCAAAAATGTGTCTTTGTTATTGTGATCAATCAACTGTTTTGAAGAGAACTAGTCGGAAACATTTGACTGCCTGGAGAGATCTTTCAGGAGTTTTACTTACCTTCTTAAACATGTCTTGAAGACAGATCTGCCCAGGTCTGCCCTGGAGGCAGATATTTATGTGATTATTTGAGAGGGAGATTATGTCCCAACTCTGAATTCACTCAGTTGAAGTTCAAATGTAAAATGGTTAGGGTAAGTGTTAAGGTTAGCATTAGGTAAGGGTTAAGGTTAGGTTTAGGGTTTGCTTGAGGGACAAGCACTTAGCCTGGTCAAACATCCTCTCAGAGCATTTAGCTTGTTTGAAAAGCAAGCCCTACCCACTCCATCGAGTCAACCAATGACAGTCATTTGTGCCTTCAGGAAAAATAAATGTTTGACTAAGTAAAACCTGCGTTTCCTTGAAGCAAAGAACATTAACTTGTCAATGTCACACCCACACGTCTCTCGGCTGAGAAGGGATGATGTAGTGATGAGGTTTGTTGAGGGTGAGGATGGAGTTAAGAGGAGTGAGGAGGGGTGAGGATGGAGTTAGGTGAGGAGGAGGTGGTGGAGGAGAGACAAAAGAGCCAGGAGGGACTTTAGTGGGGTCACTAAAAGTCAACACATTATGGATTTTCAAATATGGTCCCTTGTTTTCAGCTATAGAGCCACATGAGAATAACAGTCGGTTCCAGTCAAACCAAAGAGCATTCCTATTCTACAGAAGACGCCATGTGTGAAATACTTCTGGGTTGTGGGATAACTGCAGTACAACCTTACAGAAAAGTCTTGGGGCGTGCAAGACTTATGTGGTCCAATTCTTCAAACAGGAAGTCACAGCAATATTTGTGGTAAAAGGCATATTATTTTCTTTGTACATATTTTGTATGCTTTATTGTGAAGGAACAGGGGAAAGGGTAGAACAGAGAGTCTCTGGTGACACAACTGTAGCCCAGATGAACCATGCTACATGTACATGTACCAATGACCGGGGGGGGAGGCGGGGCAGTGGACCAGAGACATAAAAAACATTACAATCTAACAATTCAAACTGACAAAGACTTTCACCACTTCTCAGAGCAGGACATCCTTGGGTTGACAGGCATGTATTTATGAGTGATATATTATATTGCAGTTTTGATGGGCTCAGCTAAATGAAAACCTGCTGCAGCTTGTTGTATCACAAATTTTAGCCCACCGATTAATTGTGTAATACTTTCAAGCTAATATGGCTGTCTAGAAGTCGAGGAGAGGTGGCTCAAATGTTGCACTGAATGGTGAGCTATGTACCAAAACACCTGGACTGTCACCTGGGGTCTGAACAACACACTACATTATAGGACATATTCCCTTCACTCTTCTTGGTGAACTGTACTTTCAACTCTTAAAACTGCTAGTTTTTGCCGCCTGCCAGTAGCTCAGAAAAACTGTATCTCTCAGTTATTTCTACCTATTCGTCTCCCTCTTTCTCTCTTTTTCAATGTATATTTTCTTCCCGCTACTATCTTTCTCATTCACTCTCTGTCTTTCTCTCTCTCGCTCTCGCTCATACACACACACACCCACACATACAACCAGACGATAATACTGACTCATCCCTGCCAGATTAAGAGAAACTGATGGGTTTTATCTGAAACATACTATTTCACCAAGCTGACAAACACACTCCATTCACTTGGCAGACACTAATGGATACATTAAAAGTAATTATCTTGCTGATGGATGAAGGAGACAAAGCGTCATGTTTTTAGGCTGTCATGTGTGGTCTCCTGGCATGGGTGTGTGTGTTGTGTTTATGAGTACGTAGTCCTGCCCTGGTTATTTGTGTCAGTGTTTCGGACGTGTGAGGTATTTTGTTCAACCTCAGGTTGACACAGAATGGCTTGGGTCTTTAACGACAACATAAGCACTAAACAAACAAGGGCTTTTTCGGTAACCGGATCTGATACTATCAGCTAATGCTGTGCAAGTTGTAGATGATTACTTCTGTTTACCAATCACAGAGAGTGTGACCTCTGGCCAGCCACTTGACCTCTGGAGTCCTGCCCGGATCCACTCTGCACTAATTAGTGCTGCTTAGAAAGGCTGTGTGTGCGTGTGTTCATGTTTGAGTATGAGGACTCCAGAAGAGGCCACCCACTGTATATCTTATATATTTATGTAATCCTCAGAAAGACTCGGGTTTCAACTAAATGCAGAATAAGAAATTTATTTGTGAACAATTACAAAGAACAAAATATTTTAAAATCATATTTATATCTTACATCAGCTGTACAGAGATGACATGTTTGATTCTAAATGACATGTTTGATTCTAAATGATTCTGGATCACAAACTGAACTAGAACACCTAGGAGTATTTACGTCGATGAAAAAATATGAAATATTTCATTTATCTATAGATACAAAATAGAAAAAAAAGAGATTGAACTGAAAATGGAATCCCTAATATATACCCTGATGCAGTGTTTAGGCCTCTTTACTGGTCACAAAGTATTTTACAAAAAATATGATCTTATAATAGCAACAGAACAAAAAAATATTGGCCTCTTTGGTTCCATCATTAGGTATAATACATTTGAACAGAACTCAATTTGCTTTCTATAAAAATAACTTTTTTTAATGGCAGTTTCTTTATTTTATAACTAATCACGCAACTTTTCAGTGCAAATATTGTAAGAGTCATTCGCTTTGAAGAAGAAGCGAAATATTACATTTCAAGTATTGTTAATACAGTGGGGAGAACAAATATTTGATACATTGATGATTTTGCAGGTTTTCCCACTTATAAAGCATGTAGAATTCTGTAATTTTTATCATAGGTACTCTTCAACTGTGAGTGACAGAATCTAAAACAAAAATCCAGAAAATCACATTGTATGATTTTTAAGTAAGTAATTTGCATTTTATTGCATGACACAAGTATTTGATACATCAGAAAAGCAGAACTTAATATTTGGTACAGAAACCTTACGTACAGAAACCTATGTTTCCTGTAGTTCCTGCCCAGGTTTGCACACACTGCAGCAGGGATTTTGGCCCACTCCTCCATACAGACCTTCTCCAGATCCTTCAGGTTTCGGGGGCTGTCGCTGGGCAATACGGACTTTCAGCTCCCTCCAAAGATTTTCTATTGGGTTCAGGTCTGGAGACTGGCTAGGCCACTCCAGGACCTTGAGATGCTTCTTACGGAGCCACTCCTTAGTTGCCCTGGCTGTCTGTTTCGGGTCGTTGTTGTGCTGGAAGACCCAGCCACGACCCATGTTCAATGCTCTTACTGAGGGAAGGAGGTTGTTGGCCAAGAAAAGCATCCCCAAAGAATGATGTTTCCACCTCCATGCTTCACGGTTGGGATGGTGTTCTTGTGTTTGTACTCATTCTTCTTCTTCCTCCAAACACAGTGAGTGGAGTTTAGACCAGAAAGCTCTATTTTTGTCTCATCAGACAACATGACCTTCTCCCATTTCTCTTCTGGATCATCCAGATGGTCATTGGCAAACTTCAGATGGGCCTGGACATGCACTGGCTTGAGCAGGGGGACCTTGCGTGCACTGCAGGATTTTTATCCATGACGGCGTAGTGTGTTACTAATGGTTTTCTTTGAGACTGTGGTCCCAGCTCTCTTCAGGCCATTGACCAGGTCCTGCCATGGAGTTCTGGGCTGATCCCTCACCTTCCTCATGATCATTGATGCCCCACGAGGTGAGATCTTGCATGGAGCCCAGACCGAGGGAGATTGACCGTCATCTTGAACTTCTTCCATTTTCTAATAATTGCGCCAACAGTTGTTGCCTTCTCACCAAGCTGCTTGCCTATTGTCCTGTAGCCCATCCCAGCCTTGTGCAGGTCTACAATTTTATCCATGATGTCCTTACACAGCTCTCTGGTCTAGGCCATTGTGGAGAGGTTGGAGTCTGTTTGATTGAGTATGTGGACAGGTGTCTTTTATACAGGTAACGAGTTCAAACAGGTGCAGTTAATACAGGTAATGAGTGGAGAACAGGAGGGCTTCTTCAAGAAAAACGGGCAGATCTGTGAGAGACGGAATTCTTACTGGTTGGTAGGTGATCAAATACTTATGTCATTCAATAAAATGCACATTAATTATTTAAAAATCATACAATGTGATTTTCTGGATTTTTTGTTTTGGATTCCGTCTCTCACAGTAGAAGTGCACCTATGATAAAAATTACAGACCTCTACATGCTTTGAAAGTAGGGAAACCTGCAAAATCGGCAGTGTATCATGTACTTGTTCTCCCCACTGTAGTTCATCACTAACACAAAAGGTTCAGTTTGTCTGGTGTCCGTGGGTCAATACTATACATTGCATAGCTCATGCGGCACTTATTTTCCAAAGGACTGTGAGCATGGGTCAGTGCACCACACTGTACTCTAAAGGCATTTCAATCTGCAAGTGCTATTCAATGTGCATTAGGAAGTGCTATGCTGCACCGATACTAAAACAATATGGCACCTCTGTGCTGTTGTTTCACTGCCTAAAACGAGAGGGAAAATAGTTGCGCTTCAGCTGTTGAACCTAGACTCCTCCTTTTGAAAGAATTAAGGATTCGGATACGACATTAGAAAGGGCGAAAGTCTGTTCTCTATTGTCAGCGTTACATGTCAACGCTGAAACTCCCAGATTCACCGTTAACCTTTAGATTTTCTGTCCACTCTTCCGATATGCAGCCAGCTTAAAAACAGAAGCATTTTCGTTTTCTAGATTCTTGGCCGTGAGAGGAAAGCAGTTTGATATAAAAATGGAATGTTGTCACACATCAACAAAATGTATGACTTGGAAGTTGGAAGTGCTGAAGTTGTACAACAGGTGAGTTGTCAGTGCTTTAACTATAGGCTTTGCAGTTACACTTTATTTAAAGAGGCATGGCTGGAAGTGGGTGTTGAGTAAACCTCCTTCATTACTTTTCTCAGGCTCTTTCCACCTTTGTCAGAGTATAGAAATAGAACTCTCAATTTTCAGAATAGGAATGGCAATCTTGGAAATGTACATAGCACAATAAGTACCATTTATTTCAAATCCCTTTGATAACGACACCTAAATTAGTTTGCAAACAAATGTTTACAAAATGGGATTAAATCATGTGTTCATATGTTGGCAGAAAGAATAAAGGCTTCTACCATATAAAATTATTAATAAACATAAATATATTTACAGGTGTTTGTGCGAGCATGTGTGGAAAATTAGTGTCTGGAGGATGTGTGACTGAATGAAGTTGTGTGTGTGTGTGTGTGTGTATGCCTCATAACTGTCCATAAATATTACTTTGCTTTCTCAAATAATTTTTGTCATTTTCTTCTTTACAAAAGTTCATGAAAGTCCCCCCCCCCCCAGGTGAAGCGCAAGCGCACGCCTCAAGCGCACCCACACTCCTCCACAATCATATTGGGCACGTCTCTTTTGACGATGTTGTACTCATCGTCGAAGTAAAGCATGGACATGGTGCTGAGCTTGGTGGGGATGCAGCAGGAGTTCATGGAGCCGGGGCCCAAGCCTCTCATCCGGTACTGATTCACCACCGCCGTGTGGAAGGAGGACGCCGACCCGGGCACCCCGGCCATGTATGCCGGGCAGTTCCCCTCGCAGTAGTTACCGTAGTAACCGGACGGCGCGATGATCCAGTCGTTCCAGCCGATGAGGCGGAAGTCTATGTAGAACTGCTGCCGGCAGCACAGGCTACTGCTGCCGTCGCACTCCAGCCCCCTCTTCCGGATGCGGTGCTTGTTGTCCGCCAGCCGGGCCTGGACGACCAGGAACGGCCTGTGGGACTCGTCGTCCTGGTTCACCAGCAGCGGCGACACCGACGCGTTCTCGCAGCCCTCACAGCGCACGTCCAGGTTCTGCCGCCGTTCGCCCGTCTCGAACGCCGTCTGGACGGCGTCCGTCAGGGGAAAGGTGTGCCAGCCGCTTCTCTTTAGCTCCAGGCGCTTCTCCACCAGGTTCCACCGGCTCCCCAGGCCGGGCTCCTGGTAGTACACCTTGACCGTGACCTTCCTCCGCAGGCCCTTCTCCGAGGTGTTGGGAAGCAGCCGGAAGTACAGCCACAGGGTGGCCTGGGTCACGTACAGGTGCTGGTTCCCCTCGTTGGAGATCAGGAAGAACAGGCTGGACTTGGACGAGACCAGCTCATCTGGGAAAGACAGGAAACGGAACAGGCAAATGTCAGTTTGAAGACTAGACTGTCAGTGTGGCGATGCTACAAAGAAGGCAAACAAAAATGAATTGGCGAACTCCTTGAATAAAAATATACAATACTCAACATATTATGGATAAAGGTTGATTCTTTGGTCACGTAGAGCGGAATTTGTATCTCTTCTAATCTCTTTTATTGGGCAATGTGCCTGTGAAATCCTGACCAAAACCACGGGCTATTCCAAGATTGGATTGCTAGTTAAATAGTTTAACAATAATACCAGAGACAATTCAGCAGTTAGGAATTCAATTTACAATGGCGTCCCTGGTCACAGCCTGTCTTGCTCTCATCTCTATCTTGCCTGGGATGTTGAGAGGTTTAGGGGTTATACCCTGAGAACCAGCCCTATCAGGGCAACTCAGCCTCAGTATGTAATGTTCATCAAGGAACAGTTCGGTCCTTTCGATCAAAAATGTATATTAATATTAACATGCCCGCTCTTTGACACTAAAACCTTTACCAAGTGTTGAAATGCATGGGCCCGGTCTGGCCCACAGCAGGACTTCAATGACAATGCAACATTAGCAGGTCTGGAGTCAGGCCCGTCATAGAAAACCCTGACAGTTACAAAGACTGTACCACTTGAAGTTGACCCTGGCAAGGGCTTCTCTGTGGTTCAAAAGCTTTGCTGTGAATACCGCTACTATTTGTGTCGGGTCAGAGTTAAAACTCTGACCCAACTCAGTACCCAAGACATGACATGACCAAAGCAACTCCTACCATACTCCAACACACTCACCGATCAGGTCAGGCGCCCTCCACCACTGTGACTTTGATCCAGACAAGAACTCAACTTTGAACTACATAATTAGACCTGAGACGGTAAAATGTTTCCTGAACTTAGGCGGTTCCTAAAGATACGTCTTGTTTTCTATATTGTGTCCTTCTCCAGACATCCGGTGAGGGTCTATCTGTCTGTCTCTCAGCCAGTTTGCCTCCCCTGCCCTGATCGGCCTCCCTGCCGCCAGCAGCGAAGGGGACCCTACCTGGGCGGGCCAGGGCCCCAGTAACCAGCTCTAATGTAAGCTTCCTGCCTGGGCCTGCGAGTCTCCACCTGCTTTGCCTCACACAAAACAACACAGGTAATCTCCACATCGTTACTCAACTCAAAGACTCTATAGAGACAGCTATAGACCACACTGTGATGTCACCACGAGGACCGGGCCCAGATTGGCAGCAACACACATAGCTGAAGCGCAACGACTCCAGGCTGAGAGTAACGCTCTGTTCACCTTTTGTTTAAATTATGGACTTTCATACGTCGATGTACGGCTGTGTCGGGGGAACATAGCTACAAAAAACCTCGGCCTTTGCGATTTCCACTACGAATGAAGAGTGAAGTTGCCTCAGACTGAAGAACAGGAATGATCCCTGAGAAGAGACACCCCGTTAGAAAGCGATTTGTCAGGTGAACAACAGGGAGCAGCGTCCTTCTCAGGAATGGAAAGAGTTGCAGAACAACAATCTTGAAGATGCTATCGCAACCCGACATTCTTGTCGAAAAAGGCGCCTTTGTAAAAGCAGCCGACTGACCCACAAGCACGACAGCCAATACACCACTGTGGGGCAACAAAACAACAGGTCCTCATTAGAACCGGGGTGCCCGTCCCTCACACCCTGAATTCTAATATGGAACAGTGCATAGGGTTCACAATTCCGTTTCACTCTACATTCAGCATGCACGATCCCTACACAAAGCACTGACCTTGTGTAGATAGTCTGCTCTTTTAAAGCAGCCCATTGGGTAGCTGGTGGTACCAGGATTCTCAGCGGAGGAACATAAGTACAATCACATTATTTTGGGTGCCATTCAGATGATAATTCCACATGACTAAACAGATTGGTTATATTTATACTGTTTTTTTTTTTTCCCCCCGGGGTGTTTGTGTGTGTGTGTGTGGGGAGGGAGGGGGGGTGTCATTAATTGGCTGTGTGTGAGATGAATTATCCTGGGTTAGTTTAGGTCAGCTTACCAAATCAAGTGGTGTTGGAGAGATGCACAGCTGGCTAGAGTAAATAGGGGGTGACTTTACCTGTCAAAAGACTAAGCAGGACTGGACCCTGGATAAGTGACATGAAAGAGCCCATGATCACCGGGCGTCCCTTGAGCAACAAATACACTGTGTATGAGATCTGTCTGTCTTAATACTGACACTATGAATGGCAGAACGCATTAGGTGGAATCTTGATTTTTTTTAATGGAAAATCAATGGGTCTTGGAGCCATCCTGCAGTTGTACACGTGCACTGGAGGCCAAAGCTTAGATTGCTGGACAACCCTAGGTCACATGGCGGGAGGAAATTTACTGTGAAATGTCAAAATACGTTTGACCACTATCTTTGACCACATACTTTTATTCTCTTTAAGGAAGGGGTATCTCATCCCATTGCAAAATGTTTGCAATTGCAGACCAATTAATTTAAACCTGCAATAATTGCAGGAAATCTACTTTTAAACAACACACGTTATCTCTGCTGTCAATTGGGGGCCCCTGAAATACTTAGCTATGAGTTGCGGGCCCCCAAAACCAAATATCACTTAGGGCCTCCAAAGAGCTAAGGTCGGCCCTGAAAATAAGATGCAACCGGCCAAAGTTTGACTGGAATACACGTGGGTCCAAGCAGGTGGCATCGTTGATCATTTCCAGTCCCCCTTAAAGCATCTAAGCAAATTGTTATGTGAGTCTTGGTGCCACGACCGGCTGCCCTGGGTAAGATGGGCAACTGTCAGGGAAGGCACTGAGGCACAGAGAAGGCAACCTAACTGAACCTACACAAATGGAAAACACAACGTTTTGGACTGCTTATATATATATATATATATATATATATATATATATATATATATATGGAGAGGATATTTATTTTGGATTTGTATATAGCATAATTTTTTTATGTGACCTGTAAAACATATTCTCTTTCAATGTTCTTCAGATATTGTGAGGTTAAAGCTATTTATGAATTTCTGGGGGTGTGGTTGGAAAAAATTTGCCCGAGGACACACTTTTTTTGCTCTTGCAGACAAGCTCTATATATGTAAATATATATAATATATAATGTTCAAAATGAAAAAGAAAAACTGTACCTGCATAAGCTTATTTCTGATGTGTCCTTCCCTTTAATTAATCTTGAAATAAACCATTAGAAATACTGCGATTTAGCTACTAGCCTACTTGTGATTTTCTTGTGTTGACATCGCTGACCCTTTCTGCTCCTCAGGTGAATAGCAAAGCATCACCTTGATGAACCATGTGTTCCAAACTTTACGCACCGTAACCAACTTGGCCAGCACATAAATGTTTTATCGGTGCTTCTCTTAGACGGTATAGGATTTAGAAGTACACACCTGTCTCTGCAAAACTGATTATCTCTGAGCTTTCCTCCAGCACCTCGTTGGCATTGCTGGTCGCGTGTCCATCCAGATTCGGGATTTCTACTCTCCCGTCCTCCCGCACTTTACCGGAGTGAAGTTTCCGTAGCGCAGTCACCATCGCCGCCTTCGGGATAGGATGGGTGATGTTGGGTCTTTCCCTCATTTGTAACCTGCTCAGGATATGCCTCTTCACCGCCTCCAGAAAGTCAATGTCCACCCGTCCCGATTCCTCAGGCTGCCCAATGCCACACGAAGTGCAAGTTTCCTGAGCCACTGTATGCGTTTCCGTTCCCGGCAAAGAGTTCCAAGATCCCGGGGCCGCTTCTTTGCAGCCGACATAGAGCACACATGCCACAAATAATGCCGCTCTGAAGTTACTCATTTTCATTATGAAAAAAATGGATTACGTATTGATATTTTGAAGTGCAATATAACAGAAAACAATTACTTGAATAGGCAAAAATAAAATATGCAGAATATTTCTGTGAAATGTAGTCTATTCTCTTTATAAGGAGTCCAGTGTTTTATAAAAAAGCGATTTCGAGGGAAAAGAAAGCTGTAAAATCCCGTTAGTCCGTATTAAGTTGTAAGGAGGATTCAATTTGACTTACTGCACCAAGTCCGACTGCTTTACCCTTTCAAGGTATAAAAACTGGTAGGCTACCATGTATGTAATCAGTCAATGGAATTTCACGCCATGGTTTAATTGAACTACAATCCGCAATAAGCATCATCTAGAAACGATAGACAAACTAGAAGAAAAAAAAATCACCCATCGGTTGATGAATGAAAGTAAAGGTATATTCCATAGGAGAGTAAGCTGAAATTTAGGTCAAATAACTTATATTGCAATATGCAGTTTGTCACTTGCTTGGACGTATTCCTTCCGTTTAGGTTCCTGCATATATCCTCATAAAAATCAAGCTTAATTGGAATTAAATTGTCGATATGAACCCGTCCTGCAGTAGGCTATGAACACGAAGAGCTTTAATGATCGGACGAACCTTTCCCTGGCTATCGCGACTTACTAGCACTCCATACTCTCAAAGTTTTTATAGGAGTTAAAACCACGTGGGGCGCCCCACCAAGACTCCTCGTATTTGGTAGGAGATTACGCATAGGGGGTTAAAATATGAACGAAACATAGTTATAGCCCATGGAAAACGAATTAGAAGAGATACAAACTCCGCTCTACGTGACCAAAGAATAGTCCTTAATGCATCGGTTTACCCATAATATATTGAGTATTGTATATTTTTACGATGGCTGTATATTCACTTAAAGTATACAGTACTTAGTTGCATACAAACCTAGACCAGAGCGAGGTTATTTCCAAAAGACCTGGCCATGCATTGTTATATTTCAATTACATGCTGTCCAAATGTGGAAATGTTGAACTGTTAATTCATCAAAAGTGGCATAAAAAAAAAAGAACACTGTCATCATATAAATGTTCTTGTTGCGGGAACCATGAATGCATAGTCACCATAAACATATCATAAACCTACATGTATTGGCAACAATACTAATAAATATTTACAGCCGAAGAAGTCCTGCACCACCTTATACATTTTCGAACTGACAGAAAATAGTGACCAAATCAAGGCAGGCTATTGTTTTGTCGCTCAAATGTGAGTGAATATATAGGACCACAGTCACATAATACCGTTTGCAGTTGGCAGTTAACACAGAAATCTGTGAGTGACCAACATGTTTAGTATTCAAGCATTTACAATGCGACCAGTGGCATATGTGTGACGGATCCGATGAAGTCCAAAGTAATTAAATGCTGCCACCTATGTTTTAGTCTAAACGTTACACGCAGCCGCGCGATAATAGCCATAGGCCAGATACATTTGCCTATTAAGTTAAATGCAAGCCTAAAATACCTGCGTTATCATTGTAACCAATATGTGCATAATTTCACCCTTGAAGGCTACTGCATCACTGCAGCACCCATGAATACAAACATTGGGTTCAGTAGATTTTTTTTTCTGCCTTATGAATAGCCTAACCCCGCGACATGTAGACTATAAAGTCTTTCAAAACGGTTGAAAAATTAAAAAGGCAATTAACAGCATCGTTAAAAAAACATGCTGGTTAATACCGCGCGCTGGGCCAGGGTTTTACGTGTAACACATCTACATATTTTATGGCAGTTTAGTGACACCAATGAGGTTTGTGGCACCCGTTCCACATTACATCACGTCCTGTTAAGGATTTTTTTTTCACAACGTCCGGGAGTGGTCAAAGATATCCGTATTTGCGGCTGGTGGTAAGTGGAACTTGCCCTTTACTTTAGCATTCCCAACTTTCAAAGCTTTATGCCGGATTATAGCCAAGAAGGACAACAAGCTAAATACAAGGTGAGACCTTTATTACCGCCATGTGCCTTTGTAAAAGTATATAACATTGGACATTGATATCCGAAGCAGGTTTTGTTGATCTTTTTGTTGGTCAAACATACCGCATTTGTGCTCACGTTTGTTGATTGATGTCCATGAAAGCCAATATTTGGTTTTATTAACGTTATATATCCAATCGAGAACTGTTCCGTGTGAAGAAGAGGCGTGTCTTCGGGTGTATAAGGAAGAAAGTATCAGAAGCCTCACATTAAGTGTCTTCGGGAAGTATTCAGACCCCCTTTATTTTCCATCACATGTTGTTGTGTTATAGACTTCATTTATAATTAAACATTTTTGGCCATCAATTCACGCACAATACATTATGACAATAGGAAAACCTTTTTTTTTGGTATTTTCAATAAATTCAAAAGAAAATCATGTACATAAGAGTTCAGACCATTTATTCAGTTCAGCTTTTAGAAACGCCTTTGCCACAGCTTTGTGTCTTCTTGGGTTTCCCTCTACCTGGATTTGGGCAGTGTCTCCAATTATTACTTGTACATCCCCTACAGCCCTGTCAGATGGGATGGGGAGCATTGGTGAACTGCGATCTTCAGGTCTTCCCACAAAAGCTCAATCAGATTCAAGTCAGGGATTTGGCTGAGGCACTCGAGGACATTCACAGTATTATCCCCAAGCCACTCTTTGTCTTGACTGTGTGCCTCGGATTGTTGTCTTTCTGAAGGATCACCCAAGTCTGAGGTCCTGTGCCCTTTGTGTCAGGTTTTCTTCAAGGAAGTAGAATTTTGCTCTGTTCATCTATCCTTCACTCCTGACCAGTCTCTATGGCCCTGCCCACTGAGAAGCATCCCCAGAGCATGATGCTCCCGCCACATGCTTCACCGTAGGCATGGTGTTAGCCAGGTGATGAGCGATGCCTTGTTTTCACCAGATGTATAGCTTGGCATTCAGCCCTAATAGTTTGATTTTAGTCTAATTTGACCAGATCATCTTTATTCCTCATTCTCTCTGAGTCCTTCAGATGATGTCATATGCCTTTTACTCAGAAGTGGCTTCGGTCCAACCACTCTAACATGTAGCCTATAATGAACATCTATGCCTTGACACTTCTATCTAGGAAGTCAATGGAGCGCTCTTTGGATGCCATGATTTGGTTTTTGCTCTGACATGCACTGTGAAATGTGGGACCTTATATAGACAGACATTTTTCCAAATCATGGCCAGTCAACTGAGACTGCTACAGGTGGGCTCCGAGTTCTAGAAACATCTCAATGATTGATTATAGGACGCAGGACGCATCCAAGCTCTTTTGAGTGTGCAAGTAAAAGGGTCTGAATACTTACTCCATGTACGTGAGATTTTATTTTCAGTAAAATGGCACAAATTCCTAAAAACATGTTTTTGCATTGTATTGTGTGTAGATTGATGACAAACTTGTGAAGTAATGGGATCTAGATACTTTGCGAATGCACTGTGTTGACTTGGATCTGTTTTATATTGGAGGAAGTACTAGGTTACAAAGGATATACACTTCTAGTTCCATCTGTATTTAAATAGTCAAACAATATGGGGAAGTTTATGCCTTTTTGGCCATATGGTCCAGCTAGCAGTGTTTTAACTTAATCAAGTATATACAACGCTCAGCTTAGGTTTAGTAGTGGTTCCCGTTTTGTATGTAACAAGTTTCAGTACATCATGTATTATCACAAGTTTTTCTCTCATTACTGTTTTTAAATTATTAAACATTTGATGGCCCTTGATAGTTTCCCAAAGATTATATAAAAAAAAAAAGAAAACAGTCCAGCGCCTCATTATTGTAAAATCAATCCATTTTCTGATGTAATTATTTCCTAAACCTTTCAACCTGTTTCCTATGTTTGACCTGCGCTGCTGTAGAGACGGCTGGGCCTACAACATGCCTGTGTTATCACTGTAACCCATATTTTGCCCTTGAAGGCGGCCACATCGCTCCTGCTCTCATTAATTAAATTATAGGGGTCAGTCCAACAGGTTTCTTTCCACATAGTCTACATTTAAAGTAACGGACATTTGGGCACTGGTGTAAGTAACTAAGTAAAACAAATCTTTGAAGTACTACTTGAGTAGTTTGAGTATCTGTGATTTACTTTTGACATTGTTAAGGACATTTACTTTCATGCAGTTACATTCCAATTTTTTGACTCCATACATGTACAGCGACACCAAAAAGTTTCCAACTCTAGTCTGCAAGTACCCCCTTCTGCGTGTGTGTGTAAACTGTTTATAAACCACATGTAGTATCAGGTATGACTTAGAACTGTATTCCTCAATAATCAGTTTAATTCATTAATCCAAACATGGATAAAGAAGCTGCAGCTTCTTCCTCTAAGGCATCTAATCAAGTATGACAATCGGGTTATTTTGGCAACTTTTTCATTAGCCCTGGCAATCGTGTTGCCAGAATTCTCACGATTTTCAATTCACATTTTCATGTTTTTCCGCATGTCCAAGTTTTGGAGGTGCCGGTTTTCGAGGAGGACGTATCTTGTTAGTATCCAGACCCTAAGATGACAACCAGCAAGAGTAAGAACCAGAGCTCTCTTGTGCTGCACAAGGTGATCATGGTGGGCAGCGGAGGCGTTGGGAAATCGGCCCTCACTCTGCAGTTCATGTATGACGAGGTAAGAGATGACACACAGGTCTTCAGGACACGCAGGCTGAACCTGGAAGAGCAGCTAGCCTGGTCTCCATTTCTGCTTTCTCTCGTTAAATAGTTTGCAGTTCTGTAAATGGAATAACTTTCACGTCCTCCTCGTAGTTTGTGGAGGACTACGAGCCCACCAAGGCAGACAGCTACAGGAAGAAGGTGGTGCTGGACGGGGAGGAGGTCCAGATAGATATCCTGGACACAGCTGGCCAGGAGGATTACGCTGCCATTAGGGACAACTACTTCAGGAGTGGGGAGGGCTTCCTTCTAGTCTTCTCCATCACTGAACATGAGTCATTCACCGCCACCTCCGAGTTCCGGTATGTCTAGTCTGATAGGAGCACATCACACTCAGTGACCAATGACAGACCCACACTGTACTCAACTGACCAATGACAGACCATGCTGTACAGGGCTGCATTCAATTTTTTTTTTTACATTCTGGATTATTATTATTTTTTAAATGGTGCTGTACCAGTTGGGGGGGGGGAGCAAGGTATTGGTTTGCGGTTGGGGGAATGAAGGGAACGTTTGACAGGACAAAATATTTATGCTTAATTTTGCCTAATGTTGTTTTTTTTTTCAATTTGAGGTTTTCTGACCCTGGAGGAACCCTGTTGCTTTTCAAATGCCCTTCAGGCCACACTGTCACACCCACAAAACGGACCTAAACATACCTCAAGTCTCGATGCATCCATTTCAACAAAACAAAATGTTTCGGTGGCAAAAATGTGTTCCCTATAGGGCAAACCGAACAACCCTCAGTTAGGGATGCACCGATAACAGTATCGGGCCTGATACTGGGCTCATGTACTCACAGAAAAAAAATTCAGTAGGAAGAGAAAAACACTAATTAAACACAAGCAAATTGACAAAATATCGTGGGACTCAACACAGCACAGAGTTCAAGGAGTATGCTAACGCTAGCAATGCAGAACCACAACAAAGCTACCTCCAACACTGGAGAAACGAAATAAAATGTCCAGAGAGCAGAGTATAAATGAAAGAGCAAAGTATGAAAAGATTCAATGAATCGCGCAGTTTACTATCGCACGAGCTCCAGGGCGAGCAACGACGTCTAGTCCTGCACGTTCAGAGTATCAAACTAGCTAGTCAGAGAAAAGTAACCGGCTGTGTCTGTGCATGCACACGTTTGCGTTGAACGGTCAGAAAGTGGCTGTCACATTGATATAAAGAGAGCCATCGTCAACCAAATGTAAAGGTAGCCAGCGACAATCAAGGGTAAGAAGCTAACTGTCACAAATCGATGGCTACAATGAATTAGCGTCATGCAGGCAACAATACTCCATTAATGCGGCTTCGGCAAAGGATATTCGGTTTTCGTATTTTGCCTTCAAAATAAAAGTCTGCGATGGGTTGTGTATTGTTGATTTTTTTCAAATAAAAAAAAGATTTTGGGTAAAATATAAATTAAACAAATTTACTATTTAAATAAAACATATAAGGTAGATAATATTATAAGTACTTGGTATCTATTCGGTATCGGCAAGTAACCAAATATAAGTACTCGTATTCGGTAGGAAAAAAACTGGTATTGGTGCGTCCCTACCCTCAGTACCCCTTGACCTGGCCTGTTATAGATCTGCACATTCTGATATGTGCCCCATTACATCATCACAGCGTTCCGCTAGATCCTGGGTGAGAACTGGCTGTGTGTGTGTGTGTGTGTGTGTGTGTGTGTCCCCTTCCCAGGGAGCAAATTCTGCGTGTGAAAGCAGAGAACGATACCATCCCTCTGCTGGTGGTCGGGAACAAGTCCGACCTGGAGGACCGCAGGCAGGTGTTGGTAGACGAGGTCCGGTCAAAGGCTGAAGAGTGGGGCGTTCAGTATGTGGAGACCTCGGCCAAGACACGGGCCAACGTTGACAAGGTATGCAAACCTACCCGTGCTGTTTCCCAAGATGCAGTGGGAACCACTCGCCTTCGTTGAGGTCCTTGACATCTCCATGTGCAGACAGTGGATTATGTATACGTGTGTTTTTAAAGATGTCCGAATCAACAAGCAAGCGTGATTAAAAAAAACCTTCATTGTAATTCACATTTTATTGAAAATTCAGCGATGTAGTTGAATGACAATTGTGTTTTCTCTTCAGGTATTCTTTGATCTCATGAGGGAGGTGCGAAAAAAGAAAATGTCAGAGAGCAAGGACAAGGGTGAAAAAAAAGGCAAGATCAAAAAAGCTTTCAAATGCTGTCTGCTTTGATCTAGGCCAGATTGTTCAGACACAGAGAGCAATCAGAACAGAGCCTCAGCATAGTGGACAGTGTGGCAAAACATTTACACACCTTTTGCTATAAAATGAGAATTTCTTATTGGACAAGTTCACTCATTACCATTCCACTGAACTGAGCCTTTTCACTTCTCACACTTGTGTCCAAACTATACAGTTCCTTTCTTATCGTAGCAGCCAGAGTGGTGACCTTATCACTAATGCGTTTGTAATGCTGACCAGTCTTTGTGTCACAGTGGGGACTCATCCAAAGGGTTCTAAATAAAGTGCCTCAAACATGATAATGTAGACATTTTGACAGCTCCTATGAATGATGTGTGGTAGGTTATTGGTCAAGCTTGCCTCGTATGCCCCCCCCCCTTCCCCTCTTTTCCTGACAATCAGTCACTTGCACACTAAAACATGGCCTTGGTTTGATACCCAAAGGTAGAAATAAACAGGGCTCAGAGATATTAGCTAGTCTGTTTGATACTGTTTGCACTGCAATACTTTCACTACTGTAAACTATTGTAACTTGTTTTATTTATGATCCATTGCATGAATATAACCCAGTCTCACCCTATTGATAATTCAAAATGTTATCCACATGTTCTGTAACTACGCCACCAAATCTAGCCCACTGCACTTTTTCCACAAGCTGTAAATGTTTCAGTGTAATCTTGCTAATTCTACAATTTAAACTGAAGCATTAAAAAGTTATTGTTTTTATGCACACTCAATACAGGTTATATACATCTGTTTTTGTTGCCAAATAAAAATAATTTTTGTAATGAAATTTCAGTGTCTGTATTTTGAATACAGCCCATGAACTTCCTGAATTGAAACAGAAGTGACCCCAACCCTCAGTCTGTCAGTCAGTTGCCAGGTCATTCAAGTGTGAAGGTGCTGTTTAAAATTAGCACAAAAAAAGACTGAGCTTAAGAATGGAAGAATGGGTGGGCTGGCCCCACCCCTCCAAAAAATAAAATAAAATAATGGCCTTTAGGATGTTATGGGGTTGTCTGTTTGTGGTTTGTGATTAGTTTCTTTGATGTGTTTAGAGGGCACCAGAGCACCAAAAGGGTTTATGTTTATGGGCCCTATAAAACACCATTCCGGTGCTGTTCAACTTGACTTTGAATGAATGGAACACAGAGCCCTTATGTGACCTTCAGTCTGTTAACACTCTGCTGCAAATTCCCAGGGCAGGGTAATATCCAACAGGGCCAACCGTATCAAAATGTTTTTGCTACACACAAGTGAAACAGTTCAGCTAGTTTCACACCCGTTTTAATGTTTTCTTCCATTTGGTGCCTAATGAATGTGACCCAGCCTTAGATCCAGCCACACACAGATGGCCCACAGACTGCTGGCAAATCTCATCCCACACCCAGTCCCATCCACTAACACTACACCTTGGCTGCATTTAGACAGGCAGCCCGATTCAGATATTTTTTCACTAATTGGTCTTTTAACCGATCACCTAAGAACTTTTCACATTAACTCTTTCACATGCTTGCCTGTCTAAACGGAACCCTAAGATCTGAGAAATCTCAACCCGCTCTGAATTCTGAAGTGAACACTCATTCTCAATTGGAAGGCAAACAATCCAATGGATCAAGTCGTTCAGTCACAAAAAAACGGAATAATAAGATACTTGCTAATAAGATCAGACCCAATAGACTCTAAACTCTAACCGAAGACAGAATTTCCTCTCAACTGTAATGTCTGCCTATAATCTGAAAATAGCCTATACTAGCATATTAGCTGTAGGGTCACTGACTGTTTTGAAGTCTGAAACTGACCATTGCAGAGAACCTCAAGAAAATGATAACACCCACCCCGCCGCCACAAACGAACAAAACCAGATTATATTGTTTGTCCCCAGCAGAGGGAACTATTGTGCATGTCACTATGCAGCAGGACTCCTCCCAGTTGACCTGGTTATTAGTGTTGTTTACTGTATACTACATACTGTATTCACAGTCAGGCAGTATTCATTCTGATTTACTGCAGTTGTGTAAACCCAGTTGCTGATTCGTTAATACAGAACACAGGACAGAGAATGTGGAGAGGCAAGGAACACTTATCCACATTCCAGCCATAAGAAAAATGTCAAAATACTGTTTCACATCAAACGCTTCAGCAGAAATTAGACTTTACTTACAGAACATTGGCACTTTACTTGACATGACATTCTCCTATTTATAACAAAAAACAATGAGCAGGCAGAGCCCAGTGGTTGAGAAACAATGGGGAATCTGGGGGATATACCTGCCTTTACAAGTACTGGTACAGTAGTATGAAAAAATATTTTCCCTCGAAAGCCAAACATTTTACATCCCCTTTCCTAATGACTGAAAGATTGATACATTCAATTTCTGTACAGCTTCACAACAACAAACAGTACATTTGTACATCTTGCTCGATCTTTAAAAACATATTTCACTAGTTCACAGATGAAGCATATATTTACATCACAGTTGTGCAGAATTTCTGATACCAGGAAGTGCTGATAAAGTGAAAATGCACTGTGCAATTAAAACAAATGAGCCAGGTCTCTCTAAAGAGTGTGACCTCAAAGGTTAACCTGGTTAAAAAAAACAAAAAAAACATCCAGTGCCTCAGTTCATTTCAAGATGTTTGAGGGTCCATAACCACGGCCTCCATCCCAAATGGCATCCTAGTCACTATGTAGTGCACTCTATAGGGAATAGGGTGCCATTTTGGAAGTGTCAAAGGCCCTATAGCAACTTGAGAGAGTTGACTTAACATGGATTTGTCAATAAAACATGGACTTCATCAAATTACTTAAGTCCACGTTGAATAGATTATCTGTGGCTTTGAGTCACTCAAACCTCAGTTAGCCTCAAAAGCCCAAGTTTGAAAGTGGCTGTGTTCTTAAAGCGTTCCGCGATATTCAAGAACACGCTTAAATCTTTGAGCCACTTTCACTACTGGCTGATATTATACAAGAGTGTCAGTGCATCTTCAAGTCAACTAATCTCAAGTCTGAGTGGGGGCCATAGCGAGTGATTTGATTGGACCGAAGTACCGCGTCGCACATAGTGGCCTTTAATCAGCCACTTCTGTAAACACGTGACTCTCAGTAGACACACATCCTTTTAAAACCACAAAACATGTAAACATGGTCAGCATAGTACCACAGAAACCCACCGCTGAAGTCTCCGAAAAATTAGGTTTGGTCAAGCCAGAGACATTTTTAGATTTCAAGAGCACATGTCACCTCAATTGATTTAACCAGAAATCATGGTAATAAAATCAGTTTTGCATTTTTCAAATGGGCATAAGAGAACCGTATGGAGGATAATCTGCTTTGTCGGTGTACAGAGCTTCCTGTCTGCCATTTCCATTACCCCCCTTTACCAGGACCTTTACACAGCACATCTATTGCAATGCTTTCCCATACCAAAAGCGTTTTCTGGAACTTTTCTGCCCTTGTAAAAAAATAACTTTCTCACATTTTAATTTAAGGAAATCTTAGTTTACAACATAGCAAATTTACAGTAGTTAAATTACAGAAATGTAGATTATACCATAACAGCTTACATTTCCCATAGTGGTGTCAATATTCCATGGAATATTTATTAGCGATAAATTAAAAATTATTTTTCCTTCTAATCGTACAGTAGCGAATAAGCTACATGTCGGCAAAAAAGGTGCTGTCAATTATCAAGAAGCAAGAAGGATCTCTTATAAAAATATCTTAAGCAAATCTATAGCATATAGACCTTATCGCTTCTCAACACTTGGTTGAGGATGACCACGCTATTGATGCTGAAAGCTCAATGTGTACGTACAGTAGGCACCAAGTGCCTGAAATCTGGATGTACTGTAACCTGGTACTGTGAATACCGTTTGCTGAAAACCCAGAAGTTCTTAAACAAAGAGATGTGAATACCTCCGGCTCATAAATACTATTTAAAGATCTAATGCAATGACGCTTGTTAAACAACTATCCACAGTTCAGAAGAAATCCTGTGATTTCATGTTACTTGATATAACTAAACCTGCAAACAAATACCACCCCTTTCATCCGCTAGCGGTGCAGGTTCTAATTTACCGTCCTTGTTGAGCCGTCGGAATAAACGTTAAATAGCTGCCTCAAAAATAAAACATAAAAACAAGTGCCCGAGCTCAACGACTAGTATTATCAGTCAACGATATCCTACAGCCTCCAACCATCCAGCCTTGAAGCTGGTTTGGAACGCCAATGTAAAGCACGTGGAGTTGTAAGAATTTGCACCGGACGTTATGCTAATCTGCAGACAAATTCACATAAAACCCATAATACCCATCTGATTTGAACAGACAACCTACAGCCTCGGTGAGAGACAATGAAACATAATCTAGACTAGTACCATACACAGAGGGTCAACTCACTTCTGAATGAAGTGTCAGTTTATGAACAATAGGTTTGATTTAAAAAAACAACAACATGTTGACACTTACATAAGACAAACGGGGATAGCGTTTTGTCAAGTAGCCACTGATAGGAGAGTTGGTGATGTTTCTGATGGGTTGACAACAAAGGTCAGTTCATGTCCCCAGTGTTGGCCTGTTGATTATGGAGGTTGGTCTGAAGGTATTTGACAATACAGTAATGTTATCCAATCTACTGTTCTGTCTCTATCTTCTTGATCAATTGTGAATATCCCCAAATGGCCAAGGTGCATAGAGATGGCAGTCCCCATCTATTTTCCACACATCATTTCATCTGCAAAATCTACAGTATTTTACATTGCTGTCCATTACAATTTGTGTATCAGAATTAAACATGATCCCAATTAGCTCCCAAACGCCAGCAATTTAAAGAAACAAAACTAAATTGTGTGGCACATTTAACCGTGCGATGCAGCAGATTTTTAAGAAATCTGTTCCTGGCGCCAAAATGATATTGTCATATCTGAATTTCTCCATCTGTATGCACATTTGCCAAACCGGTTGATAATTGTAACTTATTTTTCTTCCCCTGATAATTCTCCAAAGTATTAATTTTCCCATCATAAAGTGCAACAGTGCTTCAATCCCTGTCCCAGGCCAGTTTAGCTTCCAATGGTTATCAGTAGTCATGTCAATGATTGTGACAGAAGTCACGCCTGCCAGACTCAACCTTTTTCGATGTGGGAAAATATACTGAGATTGAGGAAGTCAGACAGAAAGGCTCGAGAAAGACAGACTGAAGGACAGACAGTCTGTGTGAGAAAAGGGTGGTACTTGGGCTCGTGCTTCCTTTCGTCTGTCAGTCAGTCAGTCGATCACTCTGAGGGCTGAAGTGGACTCTGTCTCAGGCTCTGGCTGTGCCGGCGTCAGGGGCTGGGTGGGCGTCAGGGGCTGGGTGGGCGTCAGGGGCTGGGTGGGCGTCAGAGGCTGGGTGGGCGTCAGAGGCTGGGTGATGGTCAGGGGCTGGGTGGGCGTCAGGGGCTGGGTGGGCGTCAGGGGCTGGGCGGGCGTCAGGGGCTGGGCGGGCGTCAGGGGCTGGGTGATGGTCAGGGGCTGGGTGGTGGTCAGGGGCTGGGTGGGCATCAGGGGCTGGGTGATGGTCAGAGGCTGGGTGGGCGCCAGGGGCTGGGCGGGCGTCAGGGGCTGGGTGATGGTCAGGGGCTGGATGGGCGTCAGGGGCTGGGCGGGCGTCAGGGGCTGGGTGGGCGTCAGGGGCTGGGTGGGCGTCAGGGGCTTGACCAGTTCCTCCTCGTACACCTTGAGGATCGCCTCACACACAAACCTGTACTGGCTCTGGAAGAAAACAGACCAAAGAGACAGAGGATTAACAATGGAGACCAGTAATGGTGGACAACTTCACTTCCTGTATTTACGAAGCAATAGGTGTGGTGAGACAACAGCTGAAGCAATTTGACAGAGGTCCTCCGTTGTTCTCCTGTAATCTCATTTCTATGCATCACTCTCTAACACAAGTGAGAGGTCATATTTGCAGTGTGTCTGGCATTTGCTGTGTCTCTTTTCATCCTAGGAATTTCTTAAATTTCAGAAAAACACGTTTTCAACTGTGCACAATGTTTAATCTCAGATCAAATCAATCAGAAGCTCCTCACGGGTGTCTGGATCATCATGGCCCGCTGGTCTCTCATGGCCCTGACGATGTCCAGTGGATAAACTGGCCGATTGGACTCAATCAGACACATGGCCGTTTCCATGGTGATGAGGACCCCCGTCCGACCGATCCCAGCGCTGAACAGAGGCACAGAGGGAAAGGGGCAGGAAGGGATGAGAGTGAGGCTGAGGCTGAGTGAGGCAGCCATGAGGGAAGAGGACATGCCCTGAACCAAACGGGGAGGAGGGAACTCAAACTCATCTACTTAGCCTTTAACTGCTGTTGCTACAACAACATGCAACATTGCTTTTCTTCAAGTTAACAGGCAGATGTTTAGGTACTTACACTGCCACACATTTATTGTGTGATGCACTATAGGATTCCTTGGAAGACGTAGATGGCTCATTTGTTAAGGTGTATTTGTGTGTGATCCTGGTTTTACCACAAATGTACTACAAATCCCAGACGGGACAGAAAAAGACAGTGTTAGAATTTGGGTGGCACTAGGGTGTAGGCCTTAGGGTTACATTTAGGCATTAAGGTTTTGGTTTCGGTGAAGGTTAGGGAATTTATCCCCATATTTTGTCTCCGGCTCCCAACAAGGATAGAGAGAGAGAGGGAACCGGGTTTTACCTGCAGTGTACTATCACAGGCTCCTCCTTGACCTCCCTCTTGCTGCGGACCAGGCTGACCAAATCCAGGAAGTCAGTGGAATCATCCGGGACGCCGTGGTCGGGCCAGGCCATGTACTGGATCTGGGTCAGTGGCCTACTCTCACCAGTCTGAATGGGATCAACCAACCAACCCATTCAATCTTATACTTTATACATTTAAAGTCCCTCAACGGTTTTACCGAGAGCAAAAGTGTTCTCCTCACCTCAGGGTGTCTAAGGGTCATCCCTCTGACCAGAAACGCTGTGTTCCCTTCTTCCGTCTCGCAGGTCACCTGCACGCTTCCATAGGTGGCGCTGGTGCCACTGGTGGGCCAATACTGATGACACTTCACCTGGGAAAGAGAAGGAAAAAGACGTTTGCCTACCTACCGTGGGGGATTCGTTTGGAATACAATCCCAGACCCAAAAGGGCCATCGGGTGGGGGGGGGGAGCAGAGAGACGGGACCCCGGTTCTGGGGCGGTGTCATACCCGTCCTCTCTCGACCTGCGTGGTGAGCATGACAACCACGTCAGAGCGCTGCTCCCAGGTCATCCTCCAGAAGTCCGAGCAGGTGGAGGGCAGCGGGCCCTGGCACGCTATGTAGCGGTTAGTCAAGCCGGACCCTGGGATCTCCATCTACGGGCCAGGAGAAGGGCATCGGTTATGGCATAAGTATTCACCCCCGTTAGTCAACGGTAGTGAGTCTGTTGGGGTAAGGCCCTACCGGCTCTGGACCAGCCCCCCTGTGGGATGAACGCTTTTGAAAGGCACTGTTTGGCTGCATATTGGCCAGTGTCATATTTGTAAGCATCTCCAGTGCTTCCGTCTTGTTTCATTCATGTCTCAGTGTTTGCACACCTACTTTAGGAAACGTTGGGTATCAAGGATAGCTGTAATGTAGTTTTGGGGGTGTTTGTGTCCGCAGGAGATATACATTGACTCTTCTAAGGAAAGTGTCTGGTCAAAGTGGAGTATCAAGAAAAGCATGGAAAAAGGCCCTCACGTTGATGTAATTTGCATTGATATAGTCCCCGTCCTCGCCTCTCAGAATAACCCGGGTTGCATCATCTACGAGAGGGAGAGAAGATACAGGAGATGGGGGGATGAAATGGAGGGAAATAATGCTATGATGAAACAAACCAAATATCGGTTCAGTATACTCACATGGTGAAATATCTCGATATCGATTTTTGGAAATGTTTTGAGGTAATTTGGCGCATGACATTGACAATCCAGGCCTTTTCCGGTAGAGTTGCTGATAGAAAAAAACAAAAAAACATTGGGTAACAAGGTAAAGTAACTGGTTTTGATCAGGTACAGTACACTCCTGATCTTTTTCTATGGTTACTGTTGCTAGGTTAATTTAAACCGAAACTGTCACTGATAACTGGTTAGTGGAACCAAACAGGAAACGATTTGAACAATAACAGGAAGCAATTTACTTTCAACTTCCTCTTTCTAAGTCTCTCATTTCTCCAAATCTCTTCCTTCTCTCACTTTCTTTCACCTGTCTCTCTAATAAACGACTTCGAGGATCAGCATTAGATTAGCGGAAGAAACAAGCAATGTCAGAAAACATCTGAACAAGCGGAGTAGTAAATGTCATTGTTTGGACAATGAAAGAAACAAGCACGATAAGACAGCATTCAGACTAACATCAAACTGTTGCTGAACAGCCCCAGTGCTCAGACCCTCTTTCAGCTGGAGTATGGAGTCAGTCAGACTGGCCGGGTCATGGTCTGGCTGGGCCTGCTCCTGGGGAGCTCTTTCTGGGGAGTACTGGTAGTTGGACTCGGTGTCTCCATCCTCCAGCTTCTCATCCTCCACCAGGTCATACATGGCTGGAGAATGACCGGAGCAATCATAGAGTTAAGGAATATTGAACATCAGTTGGAGGCAACGGTCAGTTGAAAAAGAGACTGCAAAAATAGCACCAATGACAGGGCATGTCCACATGCCCAGGCTGATCACACTGTCGCAGTGATGCTTTGTTCATAAACGGGTGCTTGTAGTGGTGCTTGTAGGATCTGTATTGACCCATTACAGGACGGGCCAGCTAAAGTTTTCCAAACACCACCGTGTAAGACACAACACAACCGGACAGACTGTCCCCATGTCCTCACCGTTCGGTCGCACCAGCAGGCTCAGCTCTCCCGAGGGACTCTCCTCGCAACTGGTCTTGATCAGCATGACGACCTGATCGTGGGTTTGTTCCGAGATGTCCAGACCGTTGATCAGAACCACCTGGTCTCCCTCGTTCAGCCGGGGAACGCATAGGTCAGCCTGGCCGGAGAGAAGGGACGGCATTACAAGAGGACCCGTGGACTGGCCACAACGTCAAGGAGACCTACATTCAAAGGCCCACAATGCTCGGGGGCTGGGGGGGGTCACGGACCCCAAGGCTAGGAGGAGACGTACCGCGGTTCCAGGGGACACTCTGGACACGATCACAGGCATCTTCTGGTCCGAGCCACCCTTCACGTTGAATCCAAATCGCCCCTGTTCGTCAGGGCACATTTTAACCAACACCAGGTTGTCGTGAGGAACCAATCCGTTGGGCTGCGTGGCGGTGGCGAAACAGCGAGGCACAAAACAGAGACAAAAGCTTCAGTAGGAAGAAAGAATAAACGCGCCCCCCCCCCCCCTGAAGTAACCCATTGGTCTCCCAACGACGGCGCTGACCGAGCGTGGGAGCGACTGCCATACAGGTGTATAGGTCAGTCTCACCATCGCCTTGTCCGAAAGCGGGGTGTCATATGGATCGCTGACGGGGATGTCGAGCTCTTGCTGATACTGAGACCGGCTCTGGCTGGACAGGTGACCCCTGGTCTGCTTAGGGGGCAGAGCAGGAGGCTGGCCGTCGACCGTCGAGTCAGGTGACCTGGACATGAGCACATCCGAGTAAAAAAAAACAAAAAACGTTTGATTTTAAGGCTTGAATCAACATTTGGAACTATAACAAAGGTGTAAACTGTACCAGTGTTTCTGTAAAGGGATGAGTGATGGGGTTGGCCAAATGAAGTGACTCTTAAATGCTTAGATACAGTGCCCTCCGCTAAGACTGGAACTCATGGTAAATATGGGAGAATTTTTTTTCCCATTTTTTTTCTCTACAGCTCATTCGGGTGTGTCATAGAAAAGTGGGTAAACACTTGCGCAGTCTATTATTTTTCAGTTTCATATTTGTTCATATAGAACAATTTGCAGATAACATTTTTCACTTTGACATTATGGACTTTTTAGCGCAGATCAGTGGAAAAAACCCATATTTACATCCATTATGATTTCACGTTGTAACACAATAAAATGTGGACATTTCCATGGGGAGTGAATACTTTTTAAAGCCACGGTGGCCAACAGCTCGGACTAAACATTGACTTCACAGTGGAATCTAAAGTTAAGGATCTCTATGTTATACTTTCCTTTCACACAACTGATGGTAATCATCTTCTCTGTGGATTCCTACCACTTCTGTGTTCCAGTTTCAGCCGTACACACTGTGACAGCTAGTCCTGAGTGCTCAGGGAGGCCGTGTGTGTCCTAGCATCGCGTACTGCTTTCAGCTAGATGGGCTCACGCTATTTCCCTAGTCGGATAGCGTCCGTGTTGTTTAGCCTGCTGTCTGCCTCGGAGCAGCCCTGAGCAACAAACTCCAACAGAGGTCAACCGGTTGAGACAGCACTCACCAACACAAACAGTTCCTAATGCTCTGGTGGAAGGGCACGACTGACATCCACAGGAACACAGAGGAAGTGTAAAGAATTATGTCCACAGGAACACAGAGGAAGTATAAAGAATGACAACCACAGGAACGGAGAGGAAGTATAAAGAATGACATCCAAAGAAACACTGAGGAAGTGTTAAGAATGATATCTATAGGAACATGGAGGAAGTGTAAAAAAAATTATGTCCACAGGAGCATTGAGGAAAGGTAAAGAATGACAACCACAGGAACACTGAGGAAGTATAAAGAATGAGAGCCAAAGAAACATTGAGGAAGTGTTAAGAATGATATCTATAGGAACATTGAGGAACAGTAAATAGAAAAAAGAGCAAACAACAGAGTGAAAGAGGGAAAGAGAAAGAATAATCCAGCGTATGCATCCCATTTGAGGGTTAGGGTACAGCTAAAAAGCAGTGAGATGAGAAAACAAGATCCAAGCAGAAACCAAATGCCAAAACACCTCAAATGATTCTGCTCATTCTCTAATAAACATGCAGGAAATACTGCGTTATTATAGTTAATGAACATCGGGACTGGGAGAGGTTATGGCATATTTCCTTGCTGATATGCCTCAGACCACTCTGACCTATTAACAAAACAAGCATTAACCATTCTGAAAAGCCTCAGCCCCCAACCTACTTATGCAGCTCTGTGGCTACAGCCTGCCAGCCGAGTTCAAACCTCATTATGGAAGCTTAAATGACAGCCATGAAAGAACCCTGTTTTGTAGTCTCCAAGCGGGCCGAGTTTGGGGCTACAGCGCCGGGGTATTTACATAATGAAAACAAATGGTTTATAAAGACATAAATGAGAGGGTCAAAGGTTGTTTTGTGTGTGTGTGTGTGTGTGTGTGTGTGTGTGTGTGTGTGTCAGGCAAACGTACGGAGTGGAATCCAGGCTGATGGAGTTGGCTTGGGTGGAGGAAGCGGACTTGTGATTGGAGAAGGTTTTGCAGGGGGAGGCACGGTCGTGGTGGATCACATGGTCCAGAAGGTGTCCCACGGAGGAAGGCCGTTGGCGGGTCCCCTCCTGTGCAAACATGGAGCTCCTGCTGGGAGGCGGAGAGAGAGGGAGGGGACACGGGAGGTGTTTTAGTCTGTGGATATTTAAACTTACTGGACGGAGCCCTTCGCCTCGACATAAGAGAATGTGTACCGCGGTCGAATTACCTCCCGCTCAGAGGTATGAACTAAAGACTGGAATGACGGGCTTAGGTCAAGGGTCAAGGTCAGGGTAACTCACTGGTTGGGGGTGCCTGGCGGGGAGCGCGTGGGCAGGCTCTGGGTCTCCAGCAGTTCATCAGACAGAGAGGCCCTGGAGGTGTGGCTTACAGATTCCCAGTCCATCCCTCCACCAATCAACCTACGCACCAGCGGCTTACTGGGGGACCTGGAATTTCAGTGACACGGAGGTCATCGTTATTGATAGAAGGGCAGAAGGTTAGAGATTCGGGAATTATGTTTGATCAGGATTGAGTCATTTTACATTTAAGGAAGACCTTTCCCCAAAATCAGGTTTGTTAAAATTGCTCTCATATTTCCGATGTAAATCAATAAGAAACATCAACACTTCATTTGGGCTTCAGAATTTCCAAGCACAGCGTCTACAAGCTCTCACCTAGCGAACGCCCGGTCTCTGACACCCTTCTCCTTGCCGTACTGCACAGACTGAACCTCCGTCCTGCCACTGGTTGCAACACATCAAAACATCAAAGGCTTAGATGCAATGGAGCCATTTATCACCAACCTTAGACCTCACATGTTCATTCCCAGGAATAGGAGAGGAGTCCCCTCAATGTTTTTGGGAGCACCCTGGAATCAAAGACCTAACCAAAACATAGTGCTGCACATAGTGTCTTCTTTTTAGAATATCTGCAAATGTATATAGTGAGCAAGCAGGAAGTGGTATGAAAAGGAAACACCCTGCTGTGGGAAACCACAGCTGTCTAAACTCTGTCTGATTAGTATTCCATCAGTCATATGGCATCAGCAAAGCTGAGAGGTCCAGATTGGTGGGTCTCTACTGGCAGATGTAGGAGGCACATAACATATTCCTGTGTTATGCAACCCAGCCCACACAATATCCTGAGATACGCGGCACAATAGGTCAAATAGCACCATCATGTTTGGTACGAAAGTGTAAATATGCTTTGAGAAAATGATGTTATCTTGAGGGCAACTCGAATAAGGACGGACTGGATCAGAACGGGGGTCGGGGGACATGGAAATGATTGCATACATGATATGTTTTCTTTTGTGCGGTTCGGATGGACACATTCATACAGTAGCAACACCGTTAGGCCATCATTCCCAAAACACAGCTGAATATTCCCCCGGTTGAAATGACTTGTACCACATCCAGTTTTGCCTGCTAGTATCACCATGTCCGATTAACGGATCACTGATTCTTAAAGTCAGTGTATTACTTAGTGTGGGTTTTCCTAGGTTTAGGCTGACAACCTTGGTTGACAATTACTAATCTCAGCATTGAGCTCCCAATCTGCTAACGGCTAATGTCTGGACAGAGAATGACACCACAAGGGCCGAAATGGTACCAGGACTCGGCGCTTCACTCCGGCCCACACACCTGTAGCGATACTTGGAGCCCAGCTGGAAGTAGTGTGTGAAGAAGTTCTTTTGCGGTGGCAGGGGTCGGTCCAGTCGGAAGAAGGTGTGGTGCTCAACGCAGGCCTTCCACAGGTTCTTGCAGGCCCTGTAGTTCACCATGCTGAAAGCCGACAGCGCCTCGCGGTTCTCATGCTAGAGAAGGATAAAGAAAGTGTTGTAAGCGGGTGTGTGTGTGTGACAAAACCGTCGGCACAAAGAGCTCCAACATCATGCCCATCGCAGCAGTTGTCGTGAAATAGTCTCTTTGACACTCGAGTCTAGACACAGTGGCTTGTTCTGTCGGACTTCTCTACATGAGTTATGGAGCGCCACAACACTTCATCCAGACATCAAGTAGCGCGCAGCTGCTTTAAAAGTTCCCCTCGGCTTGGATTGTTCAGCCAGGTGTTTGTGTGTCTTCCGCAATAACAGCGCATCAAGCCCTAATTGGCACACGCATGCATCATGGAGTGCATCGTGTATTCCCCAATATATAAAAATGGACAGAATTTAAGCTCTCTCAACCATAGCAGTGCGGTAACCAAAGACGAAGTCAAGACGTACTTACCAATTCTCTCCGGAGTTGAATAAAAAACTGTCGACATTTGAACGATATCTTCACAATGTTCAGCCTGAAACGAAAAGAAAACGTGATATTGCCACCCATGGTAAGGAATCGTCCCGTTCTTACGAACACAGCAGATGTTTTACACAGAGTTAATACGCTACACTACCAAGAACCCTCCGGTCATTGCGCAGACTCTCTTTCAGCGCGACTCAAAGCAGCATCGAATCGAATGCCTTGCTCAAGGGCAAAACAGCCTATTTATTTTCTCCTTGAAGGATCGGGAATCGAACCAGCAACCTTACCGTTATAGACCCAACACTGTCTACGAGGCCATTTGCACCCCTGGTGTTTTCACACATGCAGTATCTCCTCTATTCTTTCATCTGAAATTCATAATGCTCTGCAGTAGTTCCATAGTGGCTGCTGACCCATTTCCCCGGTTCCTTAAAGCATGACTCAGAGAGGGGGTCTAAATATAGACTGCACTGTCACAACCTGACATAATTCCGCTCTTATTCGTTCCTACAGAAGTCTCTTTTCATGAAGATGAAATCTTTGGTGTACCGCTTCACCAAAGCGAGTAGGGCAACTCCAAACGGTGGGCGTGAATTGACATGCTGACTGTCAACCACGCAGAATTAACACTATCGATTGGTGGGCGTAATATTTAATAATAATAATAATAATAAAAAAACTCCAACTTCACATTCCTATAGGCTCCTCGGTTTGGAACCAAGTGCATTTAGCAAAAAGCATGATGTACATTTAGTGCAAGTTAAAGGGCGAAGATGGGTTCATGATAATGTTTCTCCATTTATCTTGATATCACGCCTGCACTTTAATAAACTCTCCGGTTCAGCAGGGAGACCGAGGAATCTTCCAACACACGCATGCTCACATACTGAGAATCTCTGTTGTCCATCCTAACCGGGAATAATGTCATACGGCGTAAATACTAATCACTTTCGTCACTGATTATGTCATCTCATTTACATAGGCAGGTAGATCTATTTTGATAACTTTGCCTATTAAACTACCTGTTTAAGAGAACCACAATATGACTGCTTGTAAGGCGTGCTTCATATGATTGTCTCTGAACGTTCCACTCACCATGGAAAGTTGCTGATTTGTACCCTGTTCTCATAGATCACAATCCCCGTTGACATCACTCCTATTAAAACCTCCGTGTTGCTTTGATCCTGTAACAGAGGTGACAGATTTTGGCGTCCGATGGATGGGACATGCTTAACTGAAGCCCCCCTTCTGAGAGGCAGGCCTAAGTCAGGCAATGGAAGAAGAATCTGACTAGTGAACTCAAAGTCAAGAAGGTTGACTGGGAAGAAAAGGGAATGCGTCACACCTCTTCTACCAGGGAACACTCACCTTTGCATAGTGAAATTCAACTCCATAAAGCTCTATCGTCTGTGCTGTGTTTAAATAGTTGAACTCGGACTGGGCAGGAGACAGACCTCTGAAAAGAATATATAGAGAGAATGAGTGATCGAGAGAGAGGAAGATTGCAGGGCAGTAGAAAGAGAGAGCACAAGGTGGGGGGTGGGGGGGGCAGAAAAAGCGGAAGGGAGAGGGCGAGATCTTATTTGGCTCCACACATCCCATTGATAAACTGCAGAGTAGGACGCCCTCCCAAACCCCTGACAGGCTGAACAATGAGACTCCTTGTTCTGACCTGGCCAGAAACATTGAGCTGCCTTAGGTGCAGTGAACGAGCAGAGTCCATTCCTGTTCCATCTACAAGTCATTTTAGATTTTCAGGGCATTTCCTGTTACGCTCCTTACTTGTGTTGCTGATGATGCTTGGCGACCTCTTTCTCAAAGTCCTGTGGCGCGTTGGGGATGAACGAGTATTCGGAGAGGTAGCCAGGCAAGTGCTCATCCTGATTGTAGTCCCCTATTTCAGCTGCAACACAGCACAAAGCACACAGTGTGTGAGCGTGTGTGAACGTGCGCGTGAGACACACTGGGTACAATGAGGCCTTTATTGGTCTCACTCTCCGAGGCCTGAACAAACCCAGCTTCCATTCACAAATTTTCTTGTCAAACTTCTCCATTCTGTTCAAACGGAAATAAGCAGGACTTTTGCAGCTTGAGAGGAGGCAAACACTTGTCAAGGTTTTAAAAAGAGACGGACAGAAAGACAGGCCATCCTGTGTGTTGAGTATTTTCCATACTTAAGTTGAATAACAAAAAGGAAACAGACACCAAGGAAATTGGTGGTTAAATGGCTCAATGTCAATGACATGAAATGCAGTGAAATATATCTAAAGGAAAACATAAATACATGTACAGTATCTCACAAAAGTGAGTACACCCCTCACATTTTTGCTATTATTTGAGTATATCTTTTCATGTGACAACACTGAAGAAATTACACTTTGCTACATTGTAAAGTAGTTAGTGTACAGCTTGTATAATAGTGTAAATTTACTTTCCACTCAAAATAACTCAACACACAGACATTAACGTCTAAACCGCTGGCAACAAAAGTGAGTACACCCCAAAAGTGAAAATGTCAAAATTGGGCCCAAAGTAGGGCTGCACGATATTTCGTTTCAGCATCAACATATGTATACACCTGCAAAAGTCACATTGCAGAACGTGCGATTTAGTAAGGTAAACATATCAGTCTAAAATATATATCTTTTTTAAATGTTAAACTAGCATTATATCTGTCTGACATAACGTAATCTACTCCGATTTACGGGTTATTGGATACACAGTTTATTACTATAATTATTTTAAACACGTTGCTGCACGTGGGTGACATGCAGGCTCTGATTGTGCGTGACGAAATGATGAGCAAGGAAAAGGGAAAAAAGACCGAAATGGAGAATTTGGTTGCAAAAAGAAATGCATCGTCAATTATATGGAAATATTTCACTTACAGACAGGATGATGTTGACCAAAAACAAGAGGCAACACGATCAATTTGTTCGATCATTTAAGTCGGCACCACAAATCTTCGTTTTACGAGTGCAAAGCATCTCAATGCCCTCCAGAGGAAAAATCTATTACGGATGCCTTTGCCAGTATTACACCAAACGACAAAGGTTCCAAACGGCAGAGAGAAATCACAGATTCAATAACATTTCACGTCGCCAAAGACATGGTACCAATTAACACGGTTACCAAAGAGGGTTTTAAAATCATGACACGGTCGCTTGACAAGCGGTATGTAATGCCAGCACGAAACTATTTTTCTCTAGTTTCCACCCCAGAGCTGTACGAGAAATGCAAAGCGCAAGTTTAAACAGAGCTGTCACAAGTGGAATATTATACAGCAACAACGGACTTGTGGTCCAGCCGGACAACGGCGCCCTACATAAGTCTGACCGTACACTTTATTAATGAGGACTTCCACCTGCAAAGTCGCTGTTTGAAAACTGCAGAGCATTATACAAGTGAGAACATCGCAACATTGATGAGAGAAGCTTTAACTGATTGGGGCCTATATGAGAGTCGTCTAGTCTGTATTACAACAGACAATGCCGCGAACATGTTGAAGGCTGCCGCCCTGAACAGGTGGACCAGATTGCAGTGCTTTGGCCACAGACTGCATCTTGCAGTTGCTAAGTTATGCCCAATTGCGCATTCTACTTTACTACTGTTGCTATTTCTGTACTATTACTGTTACATATTATTAACTGGCAACTTGTTCTGAAATATAACAGTTGTATTATAGAGGATGGGGCTGGGGAAGAATGAAGGATACAGACTGTCAGGTTGATCGCCAAAGCTCTGAATGCCAGGGCTGATATCCTATGGCATTAATGTTTCATATCTATATATCTCTGCTATATTTTTTATGTTTAAATGTTGCATTTCTTTACAATAACAAACAATGGAATTAAATGCCCCTATACTTTGGGTTATCATTAAGTAATCATTAATTGTTAGTGCTAAACTCATGAGATATAAGTTATGAGAATGAATGTGTTTTATTATATGTCTTTAAAACATAAAGAAAGCATGCTGAAACTCTACATTTTATCTGTAAATAACTAATTGTGTAATTATTTGCAAAAACAGTTTTATGAGCAATTTATTTTATAAATAATTTCTTAAAGTAAATGTATTAAATGTGTATAATAATAAATACTTTATTTTGTCTTCGTTTTCTCCCTTAGAAAATGAAAAAGGATGGACGCATTGACCGTGCTGCAGGTGTCTGCAAGAAGCTGGTGGGTCGCTTCTCTCACAGCTGTAAGGCCAGAAGTGCTCTTGAAAGAGCCCAGAACGAACTCAATCTACCTTCACATTCCCTCATATCAGAAAGCCAAACAATATGGTGTCCCAGACAGAAGATGATCAGCAGGATACTAGAGCAGCAGAAGGCTTTAACTCAGGTCCTGTCTGAGGACAGGAAGACACAGCATCTAATTCTAACTTGGCAAGATATGGATGTCCTAGAATCTGTCTGTAAGTCACTGGGCCCGCTGCTGGACTTCACAGACGCACTCTCAGGAGAAGACTGTTAGTGTCTCATATGTGAAGCCAGTTCTTCACCAAGACCTTAAAAACTGAGATGTTGCACTACATCAACAAGAAATGTAGAGATGAAGCTACTCAGGAGCTGCTAGATGCGGCTTCTTGTTTTGACCCCCGGTTCAAGGTGGACTCCATCCATGAAGACAACAAGCCCCAGGTCAAGGCCAGAGTGGCACCAGAAATGATGGAACGCCAGGAGGAGACGTCAAGCAGCAGCACTGAAGTGGAGCCTGAAGTTGCGGATACAACCCAGGCAAAGAAAGTCCGTGGGAAGTTTCTTTAAACAGAGCGGAGCTGCAGCAAAGTGTGATTCCTCTCTGACCCACAAGGATGCTGTGGAAGCAAAATTAACCAACAACCTGCTAACACCTTCCATAGACAAAGAGGAAGATCCACTTGCATGGTGGAAAACACAGAGTAAGCTTTCCACATCTTGCAAAGCTTGCCTGCAAGTATCTATCCATTAACCGCTACACGTTCCCCCTCAGAGACACTTTTTAGTACAAGTGGCAACATTGTCACTTGCCAACGGTCATGTCTCAAGCCTGTAATGGTGAATAGACTGGTATTCTTGGCCAAAAACCTTCAAGTTTGAGTGGGCAATGTATACATGCTAAAGTCAAGTTATTATATTTGAATAGATTTACTAAATTATTCTACAGTTGTGAGAAAGATATTTATTTATTTTACCCTGTACTCTGTTTAGAAAGAAACCAGATTTTATACAGTTGAAAAGTTAAATTTAAATAGGCATTTGTCATGATGATCAACACTGTTTTCCTTTGGCACTGTTGCTAAGAAAAGTTTATTTTAAAAACAAATGTTTGTGAAATACAATGTTTCTGTGTTGATATTTATTATTCATGTAAGTTCATTGGTATTTATTAGTTAGGTTTTGATTTTATTACTGCAAATTATTTGTTTTTTATAAACAATTTATTTTGTTTTTGTAAACCACTCAGGATTGGTGTATAGCTGCTCTTAAATAGAGCTTTTCAAGTCATCTGGTGAAGACATCCTGTTTTTTTCCATATCGCAGAAAAACTAAATATTGCAATGTCAGTCATTTCCAGTAAAGTGCAACCCCAGCCCAAAGTGTCAATATTTTGTGTGGCCACCATTATTTACCAGCACTGCCTTAACCCTCTGGGCATGGAGTTCACCAGAGCTTCACAGGTTGCCACTGGAGTCCTCTTCCACTCCTCCATGACGACATCACAGAGCTGGTGGATGTTAGAGACCTTGCGCTCCTCCACCTTCCGTTTGAGGATCCCCCACAGATTCTCAATAGGGTTTAGGTCTGGAGACATGCGTGGCCAGTCCATCACCTTTACCCTCAGCTTCTTTTGACTGTAGGCAAGACACACTTGTCTTTGTACTCCTCACCTAGTTGCCGCCACACATGCTTCTGAACCAATCTGAGCCAAATAACTTCATCTTGGTCTCATCAGACCACAGGACATGGTTCAAGTAATGCAAACTGTTTGCAGGTTTTCTTTTGCATCATCTTTAGAAGAGGCTTCCTTCTGGTACGACAGCCATGCAGACCAATTTGATGCAGAGTGCGGCATATGGTCTGAGCACTGACAGGCTGACCCCCCCACCCCTTCAACATTTGCAGAGCAACATTTTCACTTAGGGGTGTACTCACTTTTGTTGCCAGCGGTTTGGACATTGATGGCTGTGTGTTGAGTTACTTTGAGGGGACAGCAAATGTACACTGCTATACAAGCTGTACACTCACTACTTTACATTGCAGCAAAGTGTCATTTCTTCAGTGTTGAAGAGATATAATCAAATATTTGCAAAAATGTGAGGGGGGTACTCACTTTTGTGAGATACTGTATGTATGTATGTATGTATGTTTTTTTAAACAAATAAACACTATCTAAATAAATGACATTAGTTTGATTTTCAGGTGCCTAGGACTTTTGCACAGTACTGTACATCCTTGAGAAACCTAATCAGGTAGTAATCAGAATTGAGTTCAATTCTGAATTAACTTGCAAATTGCTATTTTAGTTTGACTAAACAGAATTTCCATTTGCCACAGTTCCACAAAATCCAAATGGCGTACTTATTATACCAGTATAGACATTTATTTGGGAGTTTTGTGTTACCAATACAATTAAGATTGAAGCATTTAATGTTTTTAATGAATTACCCTGAAATGAAATGTTGCAAGAATGTTGTGGGTTGTCTATCTTAACTCATGATTCAGGGACTGCTTTCAAATGTCAGAAAACATACATTTCCCAGAATGCATTAAATTAAACCTGGAAGGAGACAATCAACAGCTCATTATAATGCAAAATGTTTGCCATATTTGAAGCTCTGAAATTGGGGGTGCATTATTTGCATCAATTATTAGCATATTCTCTTCATCAAATATTTTATTAATACATTTTAACAACATTTTAAAAGTTTTGTTTAATTTCTCAGTGAACTGGATCTGAAGTATTTTACAATCTCCCTCCTTCACTTCATATTCTACCCAAATTCAGCTTCCTGAGGGGTGAGTCCAGTTCAAATTAAACAAAAATTCATAGTTTGATCTTCTGAATTGACCTGGAGACTGGTAGTAATGTTTTGTAGGCTTTCCATGCTACTGTAATCTTCTCTGATTACTCACATTGAACAGCATACGACGCAAGAAGAGCAGCAGTGTTGTATGGACAGGGCAGCCTGTAAGAAGAGAGTTCAGTTATATATATAGCCCACTCAAATGCATGTCTGTATTTTTTTTTTAAGAAACTGACCCAAAAAAGTCACACTCACCTCCCACTTAATATATCCTGTTTAATCTGCAAAAAGTACTGGTACCTAAGAAGAAAAAAAGAACACAATCCACACAGGGTTTTTAAGTCTACTTACAAACAGAATGTAAGTAGACCCACCCCCCCCCCCCAACCCCCACAAGGCCCCTACCTTGTGTACTCCTCCTGAAGTTTATTGGGGTCGGTTACAAAGAATTTAACCCTGAAGTTCAAATTGTGTGGAGATCCCCCTAGAGAAAAACAACCAGATTAATGGACTGGAATTTAACATTTAAAATGAGAGAAAGTAGTATAGAGGCATCAAACCTACTTTTTAATTGCTTTTTAATCAGTTTGGTTGGATCCAGCCACCTCTGTAAAATATGGATGAAGATAAAACTCAGACACAGCGGGGACATGAGAGAGAAAATCGGCCATAAAAAATTTAAGTCACATTTTACACAAAGCATTAGAGGTTTGGAACGGAGCAGACAGCCATTTCTAATACTGTATGCACACCTTCAGTAGCAACAGGCTCCACACACCACTCTGGCCTCTGTTTCAACTCTATTGTTTATAGATAATAGGCTAACCCATAATCTTTTAAGTATGTCGATGTGTTTGGTTCAGAAAACACAGCGGAACGCTGACAGCGAGGGAGACAAAAAGAAAGTGAGCAAACTCATCCCTTCCTTAGACCCAGCAATTCATTGTTGTCCTCTCTAGCAGAAGAGAACATACATGTTTTTTCCTGTTGTTCCTTTGAGGGGACATTTTGTGAATTCCAATCATATCTCGGGTGTCATTCTGTGACCTTGAAAACTTCACTTCGATTAGCAAACCTTATGGACATTTGAAAACAAGTGTGTGCAATAATTAACATCGCCTCACCTGGCTGTCCGAGGGGTCGTCGGCCAGCTGTAGACCAAAATAGTCTCTCTCCGTTAACTCCAGGTGTTTGAACACTACATCCAGCAGGACCTGTCCTTGATCGTGCTTCTGAAAGGAGAGAAATAAGATGATGAAAACCATCCGATGGTAAATATTGCCTATACGGTCAAATTAGAAAGTATTTGGACGGTGACATCTGATTTCTTTCATTTTGGCTCCGTTTTCCTTCCCTTTGGGTTTAAAATTATATAACGACTAAGGGGTGCGGACTGTTGGCATTCATTTGAGGCTAGTTTCATTCACATCAGTGAGCCATTTAGAAATGACCTAAAAAGTTCCCCGGTTTCTGAAGAGTTCAGCAACAAAGTCTCATGGACAGATTAACAAAGATGAACCTGTGCCAGAGTGATGGCTAGAGGAAAGTGCAGAGGAAGGAACTGATCGCAAGTATAAAAGTTAATCAGTGAAACATGGCGGATGGAGTGTCATGGCTGCAACTGGCTCACTTGTCTTCATTGATCATATATAAAATGATGACAGCAGGAGGATGAATTCTGAAGCGAACCGAAAAATCTTGCCTGCTCAGATTCAACCCAATGCCTGAAAGTCACTGATTCAGACAAAATATTCAGACATAACTTACAGATACTATGAACTAAACATAGGCGTAGACCCATACATTACAATACACAAAAATATACAAACATCATACAGATGACAGGGTGGATTTTGACCAGTGGACAGGCATTTCTCAGGGAAACCGCATTTATTTTTTAACATTTGTTTGCGTTGCTGTGTCCCCGGGCGAGGCGATCAATAACGTCAAGGACATCCCTTGTATCTGTTTGAATGAGTGAACACCACAGACATAAACACAGCGCTGTGCGGGTCCACCTGGAATCAGGCCCCAACCATCACGATCATCAGTACTCAGGTCATGCTCTCTCCAGCCACTGCCACATGAGGATATAAGGCAATTGCCAGTTAAGAAGGGCATTAAAAATATGAAACGGGAGATGAAAACGACATTTCGGGCAGCGCAAAAACAGGAGGCGGGGCACAGATGACGGCGAGGGGTCAGGTGACACAGTGACAGGGCTCATCCGTCGTCATTCCGTGTAGAGGTCACCTGATTGGCTGAGCGCGAGTATCCGTGCACAGCGATTGGCTACTGGAGCACACAGCCCACACCAAGGCAGGATAGGAAACGTACGCACACAGCCACGATGGACGGGGTCAACACACACTACACTGAGATACAAGCCCGCTGCGCTTTTAACTAACCCTCTGTCTGCCGGTGACACGCTCAAAAAACATCTTAATTCGTGACCAGGAGATAAGTGGACAGGAGCTGAGCAGATATATTTATCCCAGAACAGAACAAAGAGCATGGGGGTAACAGAGATGGGCGTTGCACATGGGAGGCTGACACCCCGGTCCAAGAGCGAACCCCACGGCCAAGTAACCATAGAACTTGGCCTTTCTGAAAGGTTGTGCTTTCTTTCGAGGCCTTTCTGACGTTGACTTGTGTATTTTGGATCGTTGTTCTACTGCTGACCCATGTGGGCTTCATCTCCGTCACACAGATGGTGGACCGGACATTCTCTGGTACAGAGCGGAAGTCGTTTTCTTCACTACGTTCCTCACTGGTCCTGAGGTAGCGGAGAATCATTAAAAGATCACAGCACCGCCGCCACACTGGGCCGCAGATACGGGCTCAACATTGCCTCCTTCCTCAAGCCTTCAGCTTAAAGTGACTTCACGATGAATAACCTTTACTAGACCAATGTACAGCTGAAATGAAATACATTTACTAATATGATAGTAAAGGGACAACCGGTGCCAACCACAACCAAACAAGTATTAGCGGTGGTTTAAGCCTCACAGCTACGATTCCAGGTTTTGTTATCCCAACTGTTCAGGCAATTTATTGCAATAGAGATTTCAGTTCTTATAGGTGAGCTGCAGGTAGTTCAGGGCAGTACTTACGTTAACTCTGAAGACTTGAACTGTGTTATCCAGCAGAAGAACAGTACAGACCACCTCTGTGTGCCGCCTGTCTTGTGCCAGCTCCGATGTGCGGACATTATGGTTACTGCCAGTGGGCAACCAGGAGCGTGCGGTCATTACTGTCCACACTGGGTCTGCAACACAGAGATAAACAAAATGGCAGCGCTAGTGACAATATAGGAAGCTACACCGCACTCTGGACAGAATGGTCGGGGGTTGTTTAAAAAAATATATGTTATTTTCCCCCTGTCACTTCAGCGAAACAGTAGGCAGTGGCAATATTTTAGTTAAAAAATATATATAAACTCCTAGGCAAACCTATGTCTGATGATGCCATATCTGATTGTAGTCTTATCTGCAGTAGCCTAAATAAAAAGATCACAATCAGATCCAAGCCCCTTGATCCTTTTAGGCAGGCTGGAGTACAATAAAGCTATTCAGTGACTCCGGGACACATTACCTAGTTCACCACCGCTGAGAAAGAGAGCTACAAACACCGCTGATGCCATGAGGGTTAGCGGTTTACACAGCAGGAGCTATGTATACATACATGCACACATAAGATTGATCATATTTATTTCCCGTTTGATGTTGGTTGAGAATCTTCCTTGGAACAGACCCATGAATAAAGAGCAACAAACCTCTCTGTCAATTACAACAGCACACTTTCAGGCGCTGCAGATTTGGTCCCTCACTCAGACCACGACATCTAGGGAGATCAATGTTGATCAACACATGTGAATCACCTCCACATTTCCTAAACAGCCTCCTTGTATGTTAGTTACCTCCAACTAAACATTGTGAAGTAAACTTGACGGGACCAGTCTTTTCTCTCTGTGTGTGCAGGTATTGGTCACCCTTCTTCACATGCTAGGATGTACACTGACCTACACTCACCGGCCACTTTATTAGGTATACCTTTTCGACTGCTCGTTAACGCAAATATCAGATCAGACACGTGGCAGAAACTCAATGCATTTAGGTATGTAGACAAGGTCAAGACAATCTGCTGAAGTACAAACCAAGCATCAGAATGGGGAAGAAAGGTGATTTAAGTTACCTTGAACATGGCATGTTTGTTGCTGCCAAATGGGCTAGTTTGAGTATTTCAGAAAGTGCTAATCTACTGTGATTTTCCCACACTACCATCTCTAGGGTTTACAGAGAATGGTCAGAAAAAGAGAAAATATCCAGTGAATGGCAGTTCTCTGGACGAAAATGCCTTGTTGATGGCAGAGGTCAGAGGAGAATGGCCAGACTGGTTTGAGCTGATAGAAAGGCAACATTAACTCAAATAACCACTCATTACACCCAAGGTATGCAGAAGAGCATCTCTGAACGCATAAACAGGCCAAACCTTGAAGCAGAGGGGCTACACCAGCAGAAGACCACACCGGGTGCCACTTCTCTCAAATAAGAACAGGAAACTGAGGCTACAATTTACACTGGCCCACCAAAATTGGACAATAGAAGGTTGGACTCCGATGAGTCTTGATTTCTGCAGTGACATTCAGAATTTGGCGTGAACAACATGAAAGCATGGCTCCATCCTGCCTTGTATCAACGGTTCAGGCTGGTGGTGGTGTAATATATGGGGGATATATTCTTGGCACACTTGGGGCTCCTTAGCACCAATTGAGCATAGTTTTAAATGCCACAGCCTAACTGAATGTTGTTGCTGACCATGTCCACCCCTTTATGACCACAGTGTACCCATCTTCTAATGGCTACTTCCAGCAGGATAGCCTAATGCACCATGTCACAAAGCTCACAACATTTCAAACTGGTTTCTTGAACATGACAACGAGTTCCCTGTACTCAAATGGCCTCCACAGTCACCAGATCTGAATCCAGCAGAGCACCTTTGAGATGTGGTGGAACGGGAGATTCGCATCATGGATGTGCAGCTGACAAATCTGCAAATCTGATACTATAATGTCAATATGGACCAAAATCTCTGAGGAATGCGTCCAGCACCTTGTTGAGTATATGCCCCAAAGAATTAAGGCAGTTCTGAAGGCAAAAGGGGGTCCAACCTGTTACTAGCAAGATGTACCTTATTAAGTGGCCGGTGAGTGTATAATTGACATTAACAGCAAGGAGCTGAACAGGACGCTGATATAGTATATGGACTGTGCCCAGAAAAACAGTAGAGAGCCAGACATTGTTTTCTGCATTTGGAACAGAGCATCATCAGGGCCCAGGTAATGACAACGGGTGGTCACAGAAAAGGCTACGCCATTGTTTCTTTCTCCTCCCCCAAGTAGGCTGCTGAGGCTGTGACATAAATGAATGGCCGTATCATGGGTACCAAGCTGCTTTTTTCGTTGCCCTTGCTCAGAGCAAGGAGCAGAGCCAACAACATTAATCCAACAGGTACAAGCAGAGGACGGTCATTGTCATGGCAGTGGCCAATCCTATTATCAACACCTTCCAGCCTCCCATTTCACAGGTAAATCAAAACAAAAGTCACATTTAGTCAGTCTGGTGTAATAAAATATTTGACAAACTACCATTTAGCCACCAACTCCAACGGGTTATTATTACATACATTGCACAATCCCCGACCACGGCTGCAACTTTCTACTTACTGTAGGCAGCCCACTGACTCAGCTGAGTCCCAGCCCTCATTGGAAGAGCCAGGTGTCTGGCAGGATGCCCATTTAGTGGCTAGGCACCGATGCCTTGGGCCAGCGGCAGCGCCACGTCATCCAGTCAATGCAGACATATGCGTGAGCAAGCCTCAGCACCAGAATGTGTGAGTTATGTAGAACTAACTGGTGGCAAACCATTGATATTATTCTAGTCTAATCGTCAAGTAAAGGAAGGTGCATTTGGGAGCCAGTGTTGTTGCTTTGACATTATGTAATGAATCACTGATTAAACCTGCTCATGAAAGGTCAGAGAAAGACAGGCGAGTTTGGTAAAGAGACAGATCTAATAATAATTCAGACTAACCGGTGATTACAGAAATATCACCTGTGATTTAACCTCACATACTTGGATATTGGCGTTTTTATTCAAGTATGTTTTAGCAGAAACACTTAACCATAGCGACTTTCTGTAGGTGACTTTCTGAGTGCATCCATTTTCATAACCTTAGTCCAGGAAAGGCCACCAAAAACATAGACATCCTTCTTGTTACCTTATACAACGGTGGGTGAAATTAATGCCAGAAAACGGTTATCAGGCCTAACCTAATGCTGAGTAATAAAGTAGCAGCTAACAGTAATGGGAACGGATTTGATAATGGATGTGAGAGAGCAACTCCAGAAACATGGCAAGTGATTTGACCTCTAACCCTTTTTATGCATGAGATCATCCACTGACTACAGAAAGAAAGGTCTCGAAATAAAACAACCCCACACTGGCAGAAGAGCCTTTTGTCTGTAACATTGGTGTTCCTGCGAATGTCAGAGCAAAACACAAAGACGCCGAAGCGCTGAATACAGTTGCCACACTGGCCTCGTCTCTAGAACTCCCACATAGATCATACCGTGTCACGGGTCTCAGTTCCCATGTTAGAGGGAACATATGCTTTAAAACAGCTAAGTCTGCAGTTATTTTTACACAGGAAATTATGCACAAGTTGTGTATTGCAGGCACCGGAGGTATACTGTAAACCAGATAAGGATTAGACGGTACGTTTTTCTCACGGTTTGGAACATTTCGCGGTTTAGGGCTCACGGTTCAGCCACGGTTCGGTTTTAAAAAGTTATAACTGCTGTGCAAAAGGATTTGTTTATTTTAACCAACTCTTGGAAATCCTTAACATCGTAGTACTGAGAACAAATGCATCATATTGCACTTAACAGTATAACGTTTAAATAATGTTAATTGTTTATATATATATATAATAAAAAGGGAAACACTGACCAAAAATGTCTCATGTTTGTTGTAGAGAACTGTCGATTTACTTAACTTGCAAATGGTCTTAGTCCTGCTGGCAACCACTGAGTCATTTTCTGTCTTGACCGGACTCGTCGACTTACGACCGTCCGCGACCAAAGTAACCCATTTTTTTCTCGTATGCCAGCCAGCACGGTACCGTGCGGGAGGCTAGGCGTACGATAGTTACTGCCGCAAGCGAGCTTAGTAAGAGAAAACACAAACGTCTACGGGGGACTTGAATATACAAAGTTAAAATTCCTTGGCCGATTTCCGACCAAATCGACTTCCGACCGGTAGGTCGGAACGTATCCCTGTCATAAGTTGACGACTACCTGTATTTCATTACATTGGAAATCAAATGCCAGTTCCCTCTATAAGTCTCCCAGTCCCTGCTGTAAAACATCCCCATAGCATGATGATGCCACCACCAGGCTTGATCGCTTAATAAGCTGTGCCAGGTTTTTGCCAGATGTTGCGTTTTGCATTCAGGCCAACATAAGCTAAATTTTTACCTCATCAGACTACATAATCGTTAGTTTTACGCTCTCAATGGTCTTTCACATGACTTTTTGCCATTCCAGACCCGATGTCACATGCCTTTTACATAACAGTGGCTTTCGGCCTTGCCACTTGATGATAAAGCTTAGGTTGGTGATGTGCTGCAGCTACTGCTATGACTACTCTCATTCTGCCAGGGGCCTCCAATATCAGCAGAGGCCCTCGGTAGTTCTGTCAGAATGGTCTTTAGGTTGTTGGACCATGGCCCTACTCACCCAGTGACGGGGTTTGGTCAGACGGCTACAAAGACTCTGGGTAGCTCCACATTTTTGCCATTGGAAAGAGTTACCGTTACCCTTATATATGCTTCTACCTTGGAGTTCTGCAGTTCCTTGGACTGCATGGTATGGTTCCTGCCGGGGGGGGGGGGTCCTAATATAGACCGGGTTCTTTCTTCTTAAATCATGTCCAAACAGAATATGCCAAAGAAGGACTCCAAACAAGTTTTAGTGATGTTGCAGGGATGACCAAAGGAAAATGGAATCATCTGATCAATTTGGACTGTCATAGGTATGGGATCGAATGGCACCTTTTATGTACTGTGTATCCTTGCTAAAAACAAAACCTGAATTTGATAATATGGGGTATTGTGTTTAAATCAGTGAAATGTGTCAGTCTGTAGGAAAAGTTGGAATACTTTCTGAAAGCACTGTGTATTTTTTAATCCATGAAAAATATATTATGTTCATAAAGGAGGCAAATTGATAAGAGAATCTACTGTTAAACATTGTGTGTTGAACTGAATTATAGGTCCTTGAAAACATGTATGAACAGCTCAGTCGGCTCAGTCTGCTTGAAACGAGATCAGAGACTCTTCAGCCCTGAAATTGACTGGAAGTGCATTCTGCGGCCGATGAGCCAGACAATTGAAAGCCTTGTCACCCATAGATTTAGTTATTTGCAGGGCTGCTGAAAGGAGATGGACCAGGAGGAATGAAGGTTGCATGTGGGTTAGGTGGCTAGGTTGATAGATACTAGGAACCCGAGTTATGGACAGCTTGTGAACCAGAATATTCTTGAATAAGGGTGGCCGGTGGAGGTTGAACAGCAGTAATGAGCCCACAGGGAGGTGTGAGAGAGGACCAGGGCCGCACAGTTCTGGACATACTGTAGCCTTCTAAGTTGCCCGGCAGGCAACCACAGAAAGGACATTATGACCCAAACAGGATGATTATATTTTAATATACTTTGGAGAATAAGACATTGTCTCCTAATCTAAAGGTATGGCTCGGGTCAGGACGGATCCACTTCAACAGTAATAATTAGGGAGTGGATCTGTCCTGACCTGAGTCATACTTTATTAACTATTTAAGTCCATTTAGGACCGTTTCTACTGGGCCAACAGATCATGTGCCAAGGAGCCTCTGGTTAATTAAGGTTATTTATGAGACAAGACTAGGCATAATCTGTCCTTCAAACAAAGTTGCAGTCCAAAAATAATCACAAAGCATTGGAAAATGTCAACACGTACAATGTTCTAGTCCAAACAGAATCCTAATGAACATAGCTTACTGATCTATACTTTGACTTTAACTGTCTGGATGTTCGTTTGCTGCCCTTTCTGTCCAACGCCCAGCTACAACAGCCGGGCTACCGCACAAAGTTGGCTGTGAATGGCGACAGAAGCTAGCCATGTCCTATTCCTCGAGTAGGGGCTGGGACCCAATACCCATGAACTTGAGGGAGGGCAGCAGATAGACTGTGTGTCAGTCACCTAACAGGGCTGAGCCACCCGCTTGCCAACTTGGCTTGCCCTGCCAACATCGCCACCCCTCCAACAAGACAGAGTCCAAATCACAGAACGCCTCTTTGAGGCGAGTGACCTTTCAATTCTAGTGCCACAGCTCACAGCTGGACCAGGGGGTTGGCAACCAACAGACTCCCAGGCTACTATGTGAGAGATACAATTAACCAGATCTAAACCCACCACACCAAAAATCTGTCAGTTTAAAAAATACATTATCTGTTACAAATACAAACCAGGCCAAGGACGACTTAAACATAGGCGACTAAAACCAAATGTATCCATTTCCATTATTGGCTATGCAAGATGGTGGGTCCTAGAACCATGTGGGCGCCTTGACACTGGTGGTAGGGCTGGATTTCTGGCAGCTGGCTTCAAGGCACTGAGGCGGTAGCACTAAACCGCTCAACTCAGTTACAAGGTGTGTGAGGTAACTTCCGCTTGACTCTTCATCCCAAAGATTCACTTGTGCATTATTTCTGTATTACACAGTCATTTTGCAGAATGTTAAGTATCTTATTGACTGAGGTCATCAACAGCATGTTCACATTTTGACTGAATTTAATTCATATCATTAATTTATTTTAAAGTAAGGAAACAAAATTACTTTGTATGTCAAGCAGTGTACCCTATAATAAATATGGAGTGGATGACGACACTCACTTTCTCAGACCATTTAAATATGGCCGTGTGTGGGAAAAGAAAAATGATGGCAAGTGGCTGCAGACTCACTGATCTACAAGTCACCGTGCATCATGAATAAACAATTAATTATTATTTGTGAATCAGTATACCAGAAGCTTTTGCGCATGTATTTGTTCTCTATAAGCACTTTACGGAGTAGGTTAGTAGCAGCTCATCCCCCTAACTTTACCTAAACATCTGCTGCTGAATTCCTCCCTCCCCTCATGTTTCTTTGATCTGATCGAAGCGATGATGTGGCTCACATCATATTTCAGAATGTGTGAAATTAAACAGGCAAAATAAAAATAAAAACGCCGGCTATTTGCATGTACCAAAATAGACTGCCTACATAGCGTAAGGAGACAGGCAGGCTGTTTAAAGTAGTGGTCTTTAACTTGGGCTTTGCTATGACAAACTACAGTAATCAGTCTAAACAGCAGGTTGCTGTTATTTCTAGCCTTTTGATGGGGAGCAACAAACAGTACAAAACCACATAGGCCACACATCTAAAATACACGCAGGAAATAAAACACATTTTGATTGAGCGAATCAAAACCTCAGTATATCATTGGTAACTCGTGGCTGACTGAATAATCAAGAAATCATAATGGGTTTGCTGTTTGTGACGCAAAGGTGATTTACAGATTAGTCACTCTGCTGACGCCTGCAGTTGACTGGATTCAAACAAGCCCGCGGTCAAACTCCGATAACCGGCTTCGGTGAGGCTTCCCGGGGTGGAACTCTACCATACTGTATGCCAATCATGTAGGCACAACCATAAAACATAAGCCATAGGCAACTATACAGGATATATGGTAGCAGAAGGAAAATTAGGGGTCGGGTGGGGTGCGCTGCAACTGAGCTGCAATGTGAAGACCGTAGAGAATGTAATCCGAACACGCACAGAAGCTTCTATAGTTTTGTTGAGATCCTAATTGGCTGTGTTTGAGAGGATCTAAACGGCCATCACATCCCATCACAGGCAAATTGTGACAGACCGACTGTCGACAATCACCCGGTGTCATTTTGGTCCTCTCTTACACTTCTATAAAGGTCAGAGACATTTTTTTTTTTAAGAAAAAGTTGCTTGTCGAACTTGTGCTTTATATTAATTGAGTATTTTTTTTTCACTACTCAATTACTTGTGAGGCTTAATGAGGGTGTCTATGCAATTATTCACAGAAAATGTGTTAATTAAGCATGGAAGCCTATTGGTTAGAATAACTGACCAATAACTGAAAGGATCCTGGATTGACAAGGTAGGCAAGGTAAAATATGTTGTTCTGTTCCTGAGCAAGGCAGTTGACTAACTGCTGCAATCACAATTACCAGGTACAATAAGGCTATAACATATAATCATATATGCGTTTTTCCTTATTATGTATTTAAATTCAAATGCACAGCATATTTTATGCATGTTGTATGTTCACAAGACATGATCCTGTCTGCAAGGTCCCAGACAGCCACTGTGTCCAGTCCACTGCTTAATTTGTCTTTTATATTTGAATCCCAATTAGCTGACAACATGGCGACATTTATGTTTCCTGGGGTGCTTAACAAAAAAGACATTAACAGGCAAACAAAACATTGACCCTGAACATCAGAACGTATGGTCTTTTCATCCTAATGCTATCCCAATGTGATGCATTTCAGCACTTGAGAACAGCTCACTTTTTTTTTTGTGTGTGACTTCTTCAACATTCTCCCTTTGATGTCATGTTTTAGTCTTTCTGTTATTAAGCGTGACATACCTAGACAAAAAGCAAAATGCAGAGAATCTGTTCCACCTTAAATCTTAATGCATACTTAGGCCCCTAGACCATTGGTAGTAGATTTAACCCTTAATAAAACACGCAGATTATAATGACCTATATTGACCTTAGTATTTCAGCACCAGGTAGGCTCCTGTACAACTGATGGCAATGGGCCACCTATAATGCAGTCCTAAGGGTTATGAAACAGGAATCCCCTAATGCTCTGGGGCTGCATTTATCTTCAAAGCAAAACCAAGCACAACTGTATACAATAAACTGTTATGACACCTAAGAGACAATCATTTAATCAAACACAGGCCCCAGAAACACTCCCCCACTCCAGCACTGGACTAACCCAATGTGTGTTAGAGTAGCACTGGACTAACCCAATGTGTGTTAGGGTAGCACTGGACTAACCCAATGTGTGTTAGAGTAGCACTGGACTAACCCAACGTGTGTTAGGGTAGCACTGGACTAACCCAACGTGTGTTAGGGTAGCACTGGACTAACCCAACGTGTGTTAGAATAGCACTGGACTAACCCAACGTGTGTTAGGGTAGCACTGGACTAACCCAACGTGTGTTAGGGTAGCACTGGACTAACCCAACGTGTGTTAGAATAGCACTGGACTAACCCAATGTGTGTTAGAATAGCACTGGACTAACCCAACGTGTGTTAGGGTAGCACTGGACTAACCCAACGTGTGTTAGAGTAGCTGACTGCCTCTTTACAGTTAACCTCTTTCCCAGTCTATTATGCACAATGTAAGACTGCCACATAAACAACTACAGGTTGGCCGTAACAGTGACCGTAGCATTAAATGAATGTCACCTCACCGATTAAAGTATCTGTCAAAACTGAATTTCAATGATTTACTTGACTATAGGGGGCGATTCTGCGCTTGTTTTATGCTAGTTTGTGGTGAGGGTCATTTTAGAATTGGTTTAATTGTGCATTTAAAATATTTTATATATTTATATAATATTCCAAATAAATGTATATTACTTATATACATACAAAAGCATTTATCCTATGTTCTTATTTTATTCAAACCCATTTCTATTTGCCATCCTATCACCCACAGGGCTCTGGTCCAAAGTCGTGAACTCTGAAGGGATCATAAGATCAACGGCGAAGCGCCACACACGCGTCACCGATCACACCACTCACGCGGGCGGCTGGAGGCCGCGGGCGACTGGAGGCCGCGGGCGACTGGAGGCCGCGGGCGACTGGAGGCCGCGGGCGACTGGAGGCTGCATGCTCTCCTTCCGTCCCTCTGCTACTGGGCTGACAGTTTTCATGTGTGTGGTGGAGTAAGCCCTCAAGACAACGGTTCTACTGTGACCACTCTAAACAACCAGCCATTTAACCCGGGGAACCAATCTAAACAAAATCCCTCAGAAACTAGTGCTGGCTCGCAATATTAAATTCCATGCACCCTCCGCCAACATACCACACACGCGATGGGACAGGGCGGTGAATAGTCCTAAAAGCACAATTGGGTTACCAGTGACAGTGAGCTGCAGGCCGGAGAGCACTGCCATTGACAAAACCCTGGGCTGCCATTCTCTTTCTCCCCGATACCGTGTGTCCGTCTTCTCCCCGCCCCTTCTTAAAGCTCCAGGGACTTTCTTTTACTTCTACTTTTTCTCCTGCTAGCAATCTCATTCATTCAAAAAGGTAGCTACAGCATCAGTGTAGCTACTATAGCTCAACCAGCCACAACTGTGGATGTGGAGGGCATGGCATGGACACAGAACGCAAGGGATTGATTGTGTTTTGGGCGATCTGTACATGTGCTTGTCATTAAGCATCACTGCACACATTTCCATAGTCTGCAGAACACACTTCTTGGATTCGTCCGTTCCAGCTCACTCCCCCTCCTCCCGAATCACATGTGCTCCACCGTCAGACTCCCCCATTCATTCCACTGTCAAAAGCGCTGCACTTGACAGTAACTGACCCAGTCTCCGAAAATATGCATGAAATGGTGCCCTATTCCTGGTGCAGAGTAGTGTACCATCCAGAGAATTTCAGGGGGCAGCGTTACACAAATGAAAAGACAGAGCTGGATGCAATCATAATCCTGCATATAATATTTCATCCTTTTTCTTCATTCTCCACTAGACCTGTATTTCTTTATGAGAGAGAGAGAGAGAGAGAGAGAGAGAGAGCCTGGGGAGATTGTGAGATACAGTAGAGGGAGATGACAAATGGTTGCTACTCTACGCTGAGCAAGGAGCTAAAGGGGCTATTGTGATGACATCAGTGGGGATTCTATAGATTCAAGATGATGACGTTACTCTGAAGCTCTATTCTCTCAGTGCTCCCAGCTTTGGAGAAGCAGCAGGTAGATTACAATCCCAGTTTCTCTTAAATCAGCCTAAAGCCTTAAGTACAGCAGCATAAATGCGACATTGATATAAATCATAAATATATTATAACAGTTTGTTACTGTGTAAGCCAGTTAATATCCTATAAGTAAAATGCAATTACTGGTGTCTCTGACTCAAGAAGGGGGATTATTCGGATCTATTGACCCTGACAGATATTCCCCACACCTCATTCTTTCCAAAACCAGACAATAGTTAGAAGCACTTTCTGTTATAGTGTAGGTAACGATATGCTGTCTGCAGGCAAAAGAAAGCCTGCATGCATGTAACCAAATACAGTAGCCTAGTTGTCACTGTCATCAATACCGTCCACTAACGTAGAGGTTTTCTGCCTCTGGATGCAGTTGTTGGTGTTAGCTGAAATAAGGTTAGCAAGATCAGTCGTGCTGTAAAGCTAGCAAGCTAACACCATAGCATGACGTTATTATTTAGCTGGCTGCTTACCTTCATAAACTGCCAAGGTCCAGGTTTTGAGAGATAAAATCACAAACTCGGAATAAGTGGACGATGTATTGAAGTGCAATTCAATTCAACTGCTGCAGAACCACAGAAACCACACCATCGTTCGCAGCAGCATATACTCGCTACGGGGGCCAAACGGGTTGGTTTCTTTTCAGCACCACGTCCAGAGCGATGATGGACCTTCTTTCTACGGTCTATGTGATGGACACATGAAAACATCAATAAAGGACGCAACCATTGTAATGCATGCAGGGCAAGCACGAGCAAGTGTGATCACACAGATCAGAACTCCCCTGATAATTTATATAGCTGCAGCATAAAGGGGTACCAACGAAATATGGCGTAAACTCCGCAACACATTTTTTGAACGGAGGTGGTGTCTGTCAAACTAGGAGGCGTGGCATTTGCGTCGGAAGCGCATATTTTATAACACGCACGCGCGCAGCCAACATCGGGAGAATTGGGAAACAAAACGACATATTTATACGCTTTTATTAACAGATTGGATTCGTTACTTCGAATTTTTTTTACATAAATATACGTTTTATATAAAAGCTTAATAATCAATTAACGTAGAAAATAAATTGAGCCCTTATGTAAATATTCATACAGAAAAAGGTAATCCTATACCCCCATCTAGTGGCAAATTATATATTAAAAGTACTTAAATTCTCTAATTATCATTCTATGGTGTGTATTATCAAAATAAAATAATTAATTAATTAACTCTGACAGTGATTAGGCTTGCACAGACCTTTTAGGTAGCACATACATAAAAATGAAAATGTAACCTACTTAAAATTATTAACGGAAGGGGTGATACATTGATAATACCTTTTATAGTTTATAGTGGCTTAGTAGACAAGCAGCAGATTGGTTAAAAAGTAGGCTACCGACTCTATTTCTACCGTCACATCTGGACTTGAGTCATTCTCGAATGCTCCATTTTCACCTCTGCAGGGGTGAGGAGGCGCTCTACAATTTGTATATTTCAATTAAAAGATCCCGTGTGAAAAACATAACAAACTAACATTTTTAATTGTGTGTTCTTAAATTAAATACGGAACTCTACAGTGGACATAAAGATAAATGCAATGGTTTGTTTGCTCAAAAAATATAAATGTTGACCCCGCCCTCCCCACTTGTACGGTGTTGGCGTATCAGCTGTTGCAACGCAAAGTAACTGCCTTGGACGATGTTAGTTGTGGCAAAGTCTGGCTCTTCTAGCGGATGAAACCCGTTAGACACTGAGATTGAAGGAGGGCTGGATAACACAAGACAAAAAATGCGGCTCTCCTGACCAAAGTCAACAATATAGTGGGGTAAGTTATTTTACTTTATCGCCTAAGCTTTACAGATGCTTTATGGTGTCTCGGGTTTTGTGATGTAACAGCTATCCTATTGAAATTAATGTGAAAATCCAAGGATGACACATGCTCTGAGTACCAGGCACCATGTAAGACGTAATGCTAGTTAATCTGGTTATGTCTGAGCAAATAACTAAGTTTTAAGTAATTTTTTTATGGGAGCAATTTTGGCCCTATATCAAAGTTCAGTGGGGTTATGGGATTCACAGATGAATTAATCAGAAAACAGTTGTGTGTGTGTGTAAGGAATCCCCCATGTCACATGACACTAAACACTGTTTATACCACAGGTCATACTATACTATACCACGGGTCATACTATAACAATACCACGGGTCATATTATACTATATCACGGGTCATAATATACTATACCACGGGTCATACTATACTATACCACGGGTCATAATATACTATACCACGGGTCATAATATACTATACCACGGGTTATATTATACTATACCACGGGTCATAATATACTATACCACGGGTCATAATATACTATACCACGGGTTATATTATACTATACCACGGGTCATAATATACCTATACCACGGGTTCATATTATACTATACCACGGGTCATAATATACTATACCACGGGTCATAATATACCATACCACGGGTCATACTATAACAATACCACGGGTCATATTATACTATATCACGGGTCATAATATACTATACCACGGGTCATACTATACTATACTATACCACAGGTCATAATATACTATACCACGGGTTATATTATACTATACTACGGGTCATAATATACTATACTATGGGTCATATTATACTATACCACGGGTCATAATATACTATACCACGGGTCATAATATACTATACCATGGGTCATACGATACTTTTCCACAGGTCATATTATACTATACCACGGGTCATATTATACAATACCATGGGTCATATTATACTATATCACGGGTCATAATATACTATACCACGGGTCATATTATACTATACCATGGGTCATACTATACTATACCACGGGTCATACGATACTTTTCCACGGGTCATACTATAACAATACCACGGGTCATATTATACTATACCACGGGTCATACTATACTATACCACGGGTCATAATATACTATACCTCGGGTCATACTATACAATACCACGGGTCATATTATACTATATCACGGGTCATAATATACTATACCACGGGTCATATTATACTATACCACGGGTCATACTATACTATACCACGGGTCATAATATACTATACCACGGGTCATAATATACTATACCACGGGTCATACGATACTTTTCCACGGGTCATACTATACTATACCACGGGTCATACAATACTTTTCCATGGGTCATACTATACTATACCACGGGTCATAATATACTATATCACGGGTCATACGATACTTTAACACGGGTCATACTATACTATACCACAGGTCATAATATATTACACCATGGGTCATACTATACTATACCACGGGTCATATTATACTATACCATGGGTCATAATATACTATACCACGGGTCATACAATACTATACCACGGGTCATAATATACTATACTATACCACGGGTCGTACTATACTATACCACAGGTCATACTATACTATACCACGGGTCATAATACAGGTATGCTGTGTTAATACACAACCACACACACATACACATACATATATATATATTTATATATTTGGGTCATTGCACTGCTGGAAAACAAAAGAACTACCATGCCCTTGCCAAGTAAGCTACACCGGTGATATAACAAGTGAAAACCAACTTCAAACCGTATTCTTTACAATGACGCTAGAGAATAAAAAGATAAACGATAGCCCCCCCCCCCCCACCCGACTTGGCCGAGGGCTGTCCTGGGTTAGTTTGCTGAGCTCCATAGACAGCTTGTTCCCTTTCCTGTTCTGGCCCCTGGTCACAGGCTAGAGCTTCCACTGAGACAGGAAACTCCATTTCCCTCCATTGTTGACTGCAGGAAGGACAAAGCCTCTGTGTGACTTCACCCTGTTCGACCAGTGCCATTGTACGAGAGCCGCAGGCGGGGTTTTCTTAGTCATGGTGTAGGTGGGTGATTCCCTGACCTGACTACGTCAGTGAAGATCTAGCAGACATGAGATGATCAGCTACGATACAGACGGCAGCATTGTTAGAGGTTTTTCAGTGACATCGCGTCGGAGCTTTGAACTTAACAGTCACATCCTATTAGCCCAGGGAAGTGAGTAGACACGAGTTAGTATGACAAGGGCTGCTAGATAAACATTAACATGGCCCCGGGATTTGTTGAAATTTGGGATTTCTATCGAGAGCAAGAGAGGAGGATGAAGCCCCTTTCATCGTGTATCGGTGTGACACCATCTTTCCTCTGTGTTTCAGGTACAGCCAAGCTGTCACTATGGCAACGAGCGCTGTTCCCAGCGACAATCTCCCCACGTATAAGTTGGTGGTGGTCGGCGACGGGGGGGTCGGGAAGAGTGCTCTCACCATCCAGTTTTTTCAGAAGATCTTTGTCCCTGATTATGACCCGACCATCGAGGACTCCTACCTCAAACACACCGAGATTGATGCCCAGTGGGCCATACTGGATGGTAAAGACTGACAAATAGCACTATGTGGAAAAAGCTCAGCCTGTAAAACCTCCCCTAAAGTTCTACTTGGTTTTCCCAGAAATAGCCATTTGTGATTTGCAGAAGATAGCATTCTGTTTATAAGGAGAAAAGAAGAGGGGGGCATTCTCTCATAATACCGCTCAGAGCCATCAGCACGTGGCGCCCTCTGTCGACTAACACGTTTACGAGGACCAATTGCAGTTACGTTCTCAGTTTAGTTGTTATGTATGTTGTCTGCAGTTCTGGATACGGCCGGCCAGGAGGAGTTCAGTGCCATGAGAGAACAGTACATGAGGACCGGGGATGGGTTCCTCATCGTGTTCTCCGTCACAGACAAGGCCAGCTTTGAACATGTGGACCGCTTCCATCAGCTGATCCTCAGGGTGAAGGACCGGTGAGATCTGACGCGTTGCCTTGAGACCTTTACCATGACAACAGCAATCCATTGGTTCCCGTGTCCGTTTGTTTGTTCGTCCATTCCATCGTCCCTACGCCCATTTATCCATCCGTCTGTTCATTTTTAATATTCCTTGGTTTGCAGGGAATCTTTTCCCATGGTTCTTGTGGCAAACAAAGTGGACCTACTGCATCTAAGAAAAATCAGCAGTGATCAGGGGAGGGACATGGCCAGCAAACACGATGTGGGTGAACGTGTCCACCTGACGCACCTTCTACCCGCGCCTGTCTGTAATGAATCCTAACAATTCAGCTCCTGTCGCCATTCTTTGGTTCATAACGATCTCCTAACTTGACTCTGCTCCTTCTCTCCGTCACAGATAAGGTACATTGAGACAAGCGCTAAGGACCCAGCCATGAATGTTGACAAGGCCTTCCATGAGTTAGTTAGAGTGATCAGGTGTGTAACCGCCGCATATTATTCAAAGACAGTCGGTCTCTGTTTGTTTTACGTAAGCTGAGAAAGTCATTTTAATCTTTCATCACTGTTACTCACACCCCCATCCCCCAGGCAACAGATCCCAGAGAGGAGCCAGAAGAAGAAGAACAAAACCAAGTGGCGTGCCGAAAGGTCCACTGTCTCCCACAGGCTGCGTTGTGTCATCCTATGATGGCTTCAGGTTTACAGTGGATCCCTATGAGACGGGGGGGAGAACCTGGGAATATTCAGGAGTGTTTACAGCAGGCAGTCCGTGCCCTCAGCCCTTGCATATAAATTTGGTGTTTTGGTCCAACAGGACAGCATTATCCCAGACAGGGGGACAGATGGGATTGACTCGCCCTGAAACGAGCAGCAGAAGGGTTAAGACGGAACTTCCTGACTACGAGGTGATGTAGCGTTCAATATTGCCATTGTCCACTACTGACAGGTAGATTTGGACAAACATGAAGTCAACGAAGATCACTGGTAAAGAATTAGAACCTATTGTACAAGGTTTGAATTAGAACCTACTGTACAAGGTTTGAATTAGAACCTACTGTACAAGGTTTGAATTAGAACCTACTGTACAAGGTTTGAATTAGAACTTAATGTACACGGTTTGAATTAGAACCTACTGTACAAGGTTTGAATTAGAACTTAATGTACACGGTTTGAATTAGAACCTACTGTACAAGGTTTGAATTAGAACCTACTGTACACGGTTTGATTTAGAACCTACTGTACACGGTTTGAATTAGAACCTACTGTACACGGTTTGATTTAGAACCTACTGTACAAGAGTTAAACGTTGGGTCTACTACTTCGATCGTGATTTTCCCTCGTTCATGTGGTAACATTTTTTAAATAAAGACGGAGACAACTGAGTGAATCACTGCGGGGAGGGAGGACAACGTTCTCCAGTAAGAGTGAGTGTAGTGGGGAGAGTGGGGGGAGGACGTGTCTGTTTGTGTTGGGGTCAGGGGGCCTGCCAGGCGGCAGAGAGCAGAAAGAGAGAAGCTTTTTCAAATGGATAGCAGCTGGCATACAGACTGGGAGGCAGCCAACATGTAGCCCAGGCAAATGTCTTTATAATCTCTGAACAAGACTGTTATTTAACTGTAATGTAGTCTATTGATAGCACCACATGTCTCATTTGAATGTACATTGTGACCTAGATGATGAGAAGAACTTATTTTTTTATATGTGAATATGTGTTTGTTTTGCTACTATTTCACAATATAATTTATTGTTGTGTCATTGTTAATATTTACTTCAGAGAGACTCAAGGCACAGACCTTAGGAAAATGAAGAACCACAAGCAGCGTAATTAATGTATTTTTATGAAGATGACTGTTACATTTTCTTGTACACTAAAACATTTCTTTAGGGGCAATGCAATGAAACCTTTTGGGAAACCCCTATATGAATTCCTTAAGGAAAACATTTGTAAGGGTATTTTTGAAGAACTAATTTTAGTGGTTCCTCAAATAAAAAATTTAGGAACCTACAACAAAATCATCCCCAAAAGGTTCTTTGAGGGACCATTTAAAAGGGGTTCTTTGAATAACTTAGAGGCTGCCCCAGTTTCAATTTAAAGAACCCCTGTATATTCCCCCTTCAAATGTCTCACTCTGGTCCCTCCTAAAACCCATATGACTTTTGGTTGTCATTTGTGTGTGCCACTGCGCTGTAAAAAATTACAAAACCCCCTGAGTTTGACACATTCATCACACCGCACTCCTTCACAAATATACTAGTTTCTATGTGATCAATCCTCTCGTTGAATCTGCCAAACCTATCTGTCCAACGCTTTATTTAATGTAATTTCAAGTCCATTGTCTGTTCCCTTGTATATATTGTTGTTAATTTGTATTTATTTTGTACATTATTCATGTTCTGTGTGTTGTCTTGTCTCTTGCAATTAATTTCCTTTGGCCGGGTCGTCATTAAGGACTTACCTGATTAAATTACAGTGGAAAAAATATAAATAAATATAAATAAATAATATAAATAATTTCCTTTTAGAGATTATTACATGTGTAAACACAATTTGCCTGTGTAAAAGCATTTTTATCATGGCACAGACTGTAAAACTGGAGGTGAAGTCATCTGGTAGGGGTCTCTGGGTTGTAAGGTGGTCTTGTGTATCTAGGTTGTGAGGTGGTTTGGTAGGGGTCTCTGAGTAGTGAGGTGTTCTGGTATGGGTCTCTGGGAGGTGAAGTAATCTGGTAGGGGTCTCTGGGTGGTAGTAGTCAAATCATAGTCAAATTAGTCTTGCGACAGAGTTTATTGTAAAAGAGGGTTGATGATGTTAATGTGTCCTTTGTGATCAACCTCTTCTAGGGTCATTTTTGCTCTCGCTCACGGCTGCATAGGAACACTAACATGATCATTAGGCTCAAATAATGCCAAGGGGCCCCTTATAAAATATTACATCTCCTATTAGCTTGCAAGGTTCATGCAGTGCATTACATTTCATCCTACATTCTTCGAGGAAACTTATAAACTTTTTCTTGAAGTGGGGAAAGTGTAAAGTGTGATAATTATATTATAGTTTTAACCTGTTTAAAATGTTCATTAGATCTTTGTTTTGATTTGGGACTTTCTCAGAACTATACCTGGTGCTCCTCACAACCTTGGGTAAAGACGCTAGGTTTTCCATGAGTCACCAGGTACAGTCCCAGCCGGGTCTGCGTGACTATTTTCCCACAAAAATCTTTATCAGCCGAAATGCTGGGTAAATGAATGGACAGGAGTTACACAGAAACCTGCAGAGTTCCACTAGGTAAGATAAAGACAACACGGACAACTTTTCTTTAATGATTCAATTAAAGAAACACAGGGGTTCACATTAAGTGCCAAACACAACATAGGATAATGGGTGGGATACAATGCCAGACCTTGATTTATATTTATATTACACACAATGTTAGCCAGATTTTATAGTTTAAACAAATGTGCAACTTGCAAAAGTATACATTTGTGGGATAACCTTTTCACACAAATGGTGCTAAATCTAATGTTGTCATGCACCATTTACAGGGATCAATGTTCTGAATCAATCAATCAAATGTATTTATAATGGACATCACAAAATAATAAGGGAGAGAAATGCTAATACAGTAATATATCAACTAAATAAAAAACGAATAAAATGAATTGTTCATCAACATCTGATGAACATCCATTTCATATCATCACATCATCTCATCATCTCATCTCATGATGAACATCCAACATAGAGAAATACAATAATGAAACATGCAAGACGTTGGATGTAAATATCAGAGCTGTGTCAAGGTCACAAACGATAGTGGTGATTGTGTAGAGTACAGTTCTTCACCCAGTTCCACCTCCTACATGTCATCTAAAGTCAGTTGTTCTTCTATCTTGTACCTGTGGTCCTGTATGCTTAGGTAACATGCTGTCCTAATCTTAAACCACCTGTCAAAAACCAGAGTAAATATATTGCCCAATATCTCACAAACGTGACATGGATACTGGATTTGTTGCCATATTTTGCAGTAGGCTATATATGGAGGAAGGGGAAGGAAGATCAATAAGAGAGCTCCACACACAACAGAAAACCCCTCAGGTGAGTAATGCTTTTGCGACCTCTTAATCACGGTATATTTTTGTCTCATGACATCGGGCCACTTCATTGGTAAAATGTCTGGTTTCAGAATATTATTAGTGGTTGACCTAAGTAGAGTACAGTTTGGAGACTTATATAGACCAATGGCACTGTGAAGAAATAAGTACACCTCCATCTAAACACTACTGACACAAAAAGGCATTTTGCTATGATTTATCTTACACAAACTGACAGAAATACTATTTCCTTGTGTAGGGGAAATTAGTACAAACCTAGCATCAATAGCTGTTGGTGTCCCCTTTGGAAGAAATACATTATTGAAACTGTGTAAAAGTCTTTTACTTTGACTGAAGACATTTTGTCTATTCACCCTTACAGAATGTTCCAGGATCTTATTTTAGCCCAATATAAGTCTCCCTAAGCTGTTATATTAGGACAGGCTCTGTGCATTTACTTGGCTATTCCATAACCCTTCATTATTGTCCTGTTACCAGAGTGTTTGGCTCCACATACTTATCTGTGTAGTTAAGGACAAACTTAACCGTGTTTCTAATATTTATGTGAGACTGGACTCTGAGAGTAACACTCAAATCATTTCTATGAACTCTTTCAATGCCAATGGACTAAATACGATCTCAGTTGGATGCCATAACTGGCCTACCAACACAACTGAACTTTACTGGCTGTCAGTTAATTGTAGCATGCATGCATCAGAAGTCTTAAACTCGAACACACTGAATGAATATGGTAACAGCTGTTGTTTTGGGATTTGTTTTTCAGGGAGTGGGGTGTGTATCTATTGTAAAGTATGAAGGCCTGGTGAAACAAAACCCTGCTCTACTATTTTACTGATTCAAGGATATACCCACAATGACTCCAATGAATTATGTAATGTTATGTGTAATGATAAAATGGTAGATTTCTAAGCTGGTGAGTCACACCAAAGATTTGAAGGCACTGCTGGAAAGGCAAGACTCTAAACTCTCAGCTGACACCCTAGTTACCCAGATAGGGCCTACCGTTCTCATATCAGACTGAATTTAATAAAGTAACATAAGTACCCCAGATATGCGGAACTTACATTCAAAGAGATTTAAACCATTTAGGATACAATACTGTTGAAAATAGCTGGGTGCCAATCTGTAGGTGTTCTGAGATGAAAGAGACACAATATAGTAACTTTTGCTGGTGCACCAGATTTCAATTTTAGACAGTTGATGGGATTTTGTTGGTATCAGTGTAAGATCTTTTTTCAGGGAATTGGAATGTGTGCCTACCTTTATCTTTATATTGTCTTTATATTAGGAACGCAACCACTGTCAATATCAGCCACCAATCTTTGCACTGGTTGATTTTGTGTGCAATGTTGGGTTGCTTTGCTTCAATTATGTGTCCCATTGTTTTAATGTTATTATTTATTCCCTTTTGCAGTTTTGTTGATAAATTCTAATTATTATTTCCTAAAAACATATCCAGACATTAAATAATGTACAATTACAGAAAGAGAATGCATTCACGTGATTATCATACAATATATTTTTCCTATTCATTGTACCTTTTTGTAATGTCAAAATACTACACAAAAGACCCCTTCTCATTGGGTAATCCAAGAGTCTTTGCTGATTACTTGTTTATTGTTGGACAGATTGATCAAGAGTCCAGACGTAGGAAAGAGGAAGCATGAAGACAGTGTGTTTTTCTATCCTTTTTCTGCTGCTGGCATGTAGCTTTGGTAAGTCTCCGCAACGATGTCTTATTTTATCTAATTGTATTTTTATTTTTTTGACTGGGATTACGTGAAGTACAGCAACAAAACATATTTAAGATACATTCACTTTTCTACTTTCCAGTCCCTGATCTTACAAAATAACCAGATTTACTTCGACATAACAAGAGATGTTCTTCTGTTTCAGGCGAAGGCCTGAAATGCAACCACTGTCTTGGCAAAGGCTGCAGAAACAAAGTGGTGACCTGCACTAGCGACCAAAACGCCTGCATCTCCGCTATATTCTTGCCCCCAGCCAGTACGTATCTGTAATTCCCCTCAGTCCACACTAACCGGTCATTACAACACAGAACATTGTATCGGTTTGAATTGTATCTAATCGAGACAAGTCGATTTCATTCGACTATATCCACTGCAGTGTTACACCCTGTGTCTCGTTTCTCTCCACAGCTGTCAATTACTTTAAGAGATGCAGTTCGAAGTCAGAATGCGAGATTTTGGGAACCAACCCAAGCCTGATTAATGTCCGCTGCTGCCACTACGACCAATGCAACATTTAGATGTACAGATCGAGCTGCACATCGCCAATTAAGGCACATTACTGTGACTGTGAAAAATAAATAAAGTTTAACATTACATGTCCATTTTAAGTCTCGCCTCTGATTATACAGTACAAAATATTTTACAAGAAACCCACTTGAATAATTACTATCATATCAGGCTTTGATGTACAACCCCGTTTCCCAAAAAGTTGGGATGCTGCGTAAAACGCAAATAAAAACAGAATGCAAGGATGTGCAAATCATTCATCCCTATATTTAATTGAAAATAGTACAAAGACAACATATCAAATGATTGAAACTGAGAATCTTTTTTTTTTTTAGGTGGGGGGGACAAGAAATAACAAAATAACTATCAGATAAAAATGAAATGTTATATATATATATATATAAATATATATATATATATATTAACTACAACCATAATAGAGTACCATCTTGCAAATCAATAATTGGTTTTGACCACCAAATTAGAGTGACATCTAGACAATTAAAGCAGAGAGAGCAGTTCGTCCCCCTCCCTGCACACCTGAACCACATTTAGATTAGGACAGTGATTGGTGGTGATCTGTCTAAGACAAGGTGAGGTCACCTTTTGTAGTACAGTGTGTTCTTGAAGGAGCATGGTACTTTGAATAAGCTGATCATGTCAGGGTGGTGCACCTTTAAAATGACTTGTATAACAGTGCCTTATTAGCATATTGTGCAGTGTATGGAGAAAGAGGACAACATATCATAAAGACAGCTCAACAAATAATAGAAAAACCGCCAGGCGTGGTATTTAACTTAATATCAAATCTGTCGTCTGTTCCCTTGTATATCGTGTTGTTAATTTGTATTTATTTTCCACATTATTTATGTTCTGTGTGCTGTCTTGTCCTCTTTGAATTTATTGCCTTTGGCTGGGTCATCATTAAAATTGAGAATTGCTTCCCCTGGGACTTACCTGGTTAAATAACAGTGAAAAAAATATATAATAAAGAGTATAAACAATTTCATTTTAGAGATTATTACATGTGTTATGTACACCAGTTGGTCTGGGTTAAAGCATTGTTATAATGGCACAGATTGTCTTTCTCCGTTCAATTATCGGTGCTTTAATGTGCCCTCTAGTGGCTATACATGCAATTGCAAGAACGGAACCAGTTTTTCTGATAAAAAGGAAGAAAATGTATATTCACCAAGGCCTCCAGGATTTTGGGCAAAAGATGACAATTAAAAAACAGGGCAATAGTTATCAAGGACTATAGTGACCCTGCCCTTATGCAGTGGGACCACATGAGCAGTTTTCCAGACTTTAGGGTTAAACCCTGAAATTAATGTTAAATTGAATATATGCGTTAGAGGTAACTGGAGCCTCGCTAACCAATAAGACTGGATCTAGCATATCAGACCCTGTGATTTTATTATTGTCTATAACTAGCAATTAATCAGTTACTTATTTTTCAGTGAATAGACTCTTAAAATCATTGCATAAAAAAAAAAATGAAAGCAGGTGAGAGAATGATATGGAAAATATGTCTGCTTCATTTTTTCATAATTATTATTTATTTTATAAATGAGAACATCTTAATGTGGTCTTATGATACCAAAATAGCCTCAACATTAACTTCTATGTATGATGCAAGCCTAAAACCGGACAACATCCCAACCTAACAGCATCATGGTACTCAGACTGAGGTGAAAGTTTCATCTTGCAGCACAACAGAGACCCAAAGCACACAGCCAAGATAACACTGAAGTGAATTTGGGACTAGTCATTGAATGTTCATGGGTGGCCCAGTCAAACCTGGACCTCAATCCAACTGAGAAGATGTGTAAACATTTTGAAACACTGCTGTTTACCATAGGTCAAACTTTTGAGAGCCTATTATTCAATAGAAACGTGAGGGCATTTGTATTTGTCATATTTTATGCATAGTCCCTTAATTTCAGGTCATTACATTTATCGGGACATTTGGCTTGATATGAGTTTCTGACAAAGCCATAACTGTAAAATGAACATCACAAAATATAAGAAATTGTAATACAGTAATACATCAACTAAATAAACTGTAACAAAATGAATTGTTCAACATCTGATGAACATCCATTAAATCTCATCTCATCATCTCATCACATGATGAACATCCAACATAGAGAAATACAATAATGAAACATGCAGAACGTTGGATGTAAATATCAGAGCTGTGTCAAGGTCACAAACGATAGTGGTGATTGTGTAGAGTACAGTTATTTTGCACCTGTGGTCCTGTATGCTTAGGTAACATGCTGTCCTAATCTTAAACCACCTGTCAAAAACCAGAGTAAATACAGCTTCGGAATAGATTAGCTCTGGAGACCACTGGACCTTTTTCTTTCCTTTCCAAAAAAGTCGTAAAATAAGGTTTTCAGTGAGGAACAGAAGGGTTCAAATTAAGAGACCACTGCAAATTGAACGCTTCTGTTCTTCACTCAAAATGTTCTTTTTTAACTTTTTTGGAAAAGAAAAGGAAAAGGTGCAGTCGTCTCTTAATTTGTTCTGGAGCTGTATATTGCCCAATATCTCACAAACGTGAAATATGGACACTTGATTTGTTAACATAATATGCAGTATATGCAGTTATGTTCATAGGTTTTCATACTCTGGCAGACACTGTGAAATTTTGGCATTGATTTTGAAAATATGACCGATCATGCAAAAAAAACTGTTTTTTATTTTAGGATAGTGATCATATGAAGCCCTTTATTATCACATAGTTGTTTGGCTCATAATGATAACGGAAATTACCCAAATGGCCCTGATCAAATGTTTACAAACCCTTGAATGTTTGGCATTGTTACAGACACACATAGGTGAAAATGGCAATTAACACCTGTGGCTTTTTAAATTGCAATTAGTGTCTGTGTATAAATAGTCAATGACTTTGTTAGCCCTCATGTGGATGCACTGAGCAGCCTAGATACTGAGCCATGGGGAGCAGAAAATAACTGTCAAAAGAACTGTGCAACAAGGTAATGGAAATTTATAAAGATGGAAAAGGATATAAAAAGATATCGAAAGCCTTGCAAATGCCAGTCAGTACTGTTCAATCACTTATTAAAATATACAGTATGTCACAATGAGAACTGTTATGATAAAGATACAAAAGCACATGTATTTAAGTTCCTTTGTATTTATTTCTCACAGTCACAACACTGTGCAGCTTAGTACAGCAAAGGAAGTACAGGATTTGACCGCATCGTAGACAGAGGTTGTGTTAGTTACACAGGTCGGTGTAGCAGCAGCTGGTGATCCTGGGTGACATTGCTTTCAGCGAAAGGCAGCTTGAACTACTCATGCATCTCTTAAGGTTTATGACTGTGGAGAAGACAGAGACATAAAGACACAGCATGTTTTGTAGATTTGACTAATCTGATTTCCTAAGATCTCAATGAAAACGATTAGATATTTGGTTACACTACATTTGAGAATCATAATTTCCATCTTCATATATGCTCTATAGATAGTAATTCTATCAACAAACCATCTATCTGTTGATGAGAAAATGCCTGCTGAGGTTAGGGGTTAGGTTTAGAATAAGGGTTAAGATAAGGGTTAAGGTTAGGATAAAGGTTAGGATTATTAGATAGTTGGTTAAAATGTTACTGCTAGTAGGTAGATAATCTGTTCTACAGAATCACTTTTGGGATTCTCCAAATAATACGCTCCCAGATATTTGGTGTTGTACCTATTGGTTAGTGGCAAGTGAAGGTGAATATAGATACTTACATTTTGAGGGTGGCTTAATGGCGCTGATACAGCTGTCTTCTTCAGGTTCACAGGTCTGCACTGTGTCAGTGCAAAGATTGGCAATACAGTTGCATTTCAGGCCCTCTCCTGTTGGAACAGAAGAAACACATTGTCTCTGTCATGTAGAAGTTAGTCTGACTATTACTTGTGTGAGATCAGGGACTATAAATGAGGAAAACTGAGCATGAATTATATTATATTGGTTTGTTTAACATGGTTCCTGTCTTATAAACAAATACAATAATAAAAATAAATATCTGTTGTGGAGACTCACCAAAGCTACATGCCAGCAGCAGTAGGAGAGAAAAACATGCAACTTTCATCTTCTGTTTGTAATCTGGACGTTTTATCTGTAATTTCAACAATATACATTTAGTTATTAACACAGACATCTGGATAATTCTGTCGATCAACATGCACAGTTTACACCACTTGAAAGTTGTTGTTTTTTCAACATATATTTGATCTTAATTTCAAAACAATTCCTAGGAAAAATAGAAATAGGCCCTCCTAACAATTAAACACGACTTCCATTATATCAGACAAAATTGAGTAGAATCTGAGGCTAAAATACAATAAATGGAGGAAATGACCCTCTAGCTTCTTCTATGGTTCAGTCAAAGACCAGAACTTAATCCCTTAGAAATGCTGAGTACTTGAAGCAGGTTGTACATAGAACTAATGCACGTTTCCTTATACATCACAAAGTACATACGTCACATATATCCTCAATCTACAGACTGACACAATGTTATGTTTATTTCTGCCAAAACTGGAAAGATGGACAATTTTTTCAGCGTATGGCCTTTTCATTCGATTTTTGTAAAATAATTGATTGCAAATTATAACCATTTTCAGGGTGTGTAGTCTCTGACCGCACTGTAGGTCTTTATAGCTCTGTCTTTCATAAAACAAGTAACTTACTATCACAAGACAAAAGTTACACAGATATAAAGAAATACCAAAACCATTACTCACCTGATGGTTTCCCGTCAGGGTTTTGAGCTCTCTTGATGGTCTTTCCACCTCTTCCTCTATATACACTGCATAATATGCTAATAAGGCACCGATATACATCTTTTAAAGGTCTGTTATAATGCATCTTTGTGTGCAGGGGTGTCGTATACTGTTATGTATATTTTGTTAATATTTGCTTCATGTCAAGAGATACTTGAGAAGCAAGAGTCATGCTTTAGGTGGGGCTAATTGAGTCATATGTATGTGTGATTGCTGTTGTTTTTGGTTCATTATCTTTGCCAAGGAGAATGTGTGTGAGTCTGGAGTTAAACAGTCTTGAACAGTCTCTTTATAAGGTTATATCAACACACGTTTTGTTAACTTCACTGAAGTAAAGTTGGTTTTATATTCAGAGATTCAACAGACATAAACCAACTTTATCTTTGTTTAAAACCTCATCTACTTAGTGCAGTTGAAATCCTATTGAATTAATGGAAAGACAATAGGTTGAACTGCTGGGTGCTTGCATTAACACTCCTCGCTGCAAAGGCGGCTCTTTGAGACTAAGAACGCAAAGACACACTTTTGCAATATTATCTTAGTTTTATGGGGATCCTGACTAATACAATTTCAGTCAATTCTGGTGAATACTGAGATGTTCATGCCTAAAGGTTAATTCACACTAGGCATGGCGAATCTTTTCCATACAGTACCTTAATGCAAATATTGCGATCAACCTACGAAACCATCTCAATCAATCTTTTGCATTTTCATAACTACATCACAAAGGTGGGGGAGAGCCTAGTTTTGTTACTGTCTAGCATGCCTATGAGCAGGTGCATTCACAATTTAGGTTTCATTGTGGTAGATGAAATTAAACCTCTGAAGGCACGCCGGCTATATATCCACACACAGACACACGTGGACAACATTGTTAGTACTCTTCTGTTAAAGTAAGAAAAACCCACAACGGTCACTGAAATAACTTAAAACTGTTAAAAATCAGCCGTTTCGTATAGTGGTTGAAATAATTATCGCATACCCGGTTGTCAAGGGAGAGAATAATTCCATTATTTATTGCAGCATTAAATAGTCTTGTTCATGAGGTTACGGACCTGGTCTTCCTTACACAACCTAAATCTCTTCTCACTCAATGTCTTCTCACTGTAATGTTGTTACAAGCTGATATATACATTGAAGGGTGTGTCTACCTAGCAAAGATCAGGTTGGTCAATGTAAACGTTCCTGTGGTTATCAGAGTGCAATTTACAGAGAGATAATCTAAAGAGAGAGGTTTCTGTTGTTCTCTTTATCCAGGCACATTCACTTCCAATGAAACGTACATTCATATTGTAATTGTTAATGCTCAGATTCCACACTCCCCTCTATCAAACATTTAAAGAAAAACATTATGTGTTTGTTAAACATTAGTGCAATTAAATCCTAATGAAAAAAAAGGTCAATACACACGTTACAAATGACTAAGACAGAAAAACAAAATGAGTATCTGACCAATCAAATGAAAATGAATGTAGACAAGACAATTGACACGCCACACTCCGACACATAACTCAGTGTAAGACAGTCATCAACCCCGTCCCCACCACAGATTATAAGGGTGAAGAAACATTTTGACATCAACAGGCTACTGGTGTTGTCGGTGTTCAGTCCATTGAACAATATGCTATTGAAGCTATGGTGTACTTATTTATTCAGTGCATTGAAGTTATTTCATTAGATTTTTGTAAAATAAAGTGTATGCGTAATTCCCCAAACATTTATGTTCAGATAATGGCTTGGCTACTTTAAAACAAAGTAAATGGTCTAGTTAATGTGCCGTGGTAGTTCAGTCTTCAGTGTATGTGTCATATAATGACACCGAATTAATGGTAAGACATTAGGAAGAACTGCTGGATTCTTGCATTTACACTTCCTGGCTGCAATATTCGGCACATCTTCAAGTCAATTCTCATGTCATTAAGTTAGCATGTTATTTGTTTAATAATGATGTAATTGACTAGCAAATAATTTCCAATTGTATTTCAATCTGCTGATAAAATTGTCTGGTTGGGGGATAAAGGTGCAAATACAGGACTAGTTAGCACAATCCGGGACATGGTCACCAGTTGAGGTAAGAAGTGCAACATTTTGGGATCTCTTTATACGAAGCCAAGTTCAGGTCGACCAAGAAAGATTTCAGCCAAAACTGGCTGAAGAATTGTTAGGGATACAAAGAAAAACCCACAGGTGACCTCAGGATAAATACAGGCTGCTCTGGAAAAAGACGGTGTGGTTGTTTCAAGGAGCACAATACGACAATACTGAGCTGCATAGGAGTTGCCAAAAAGAAGCCTTGACTGAGCCAATGCCACAAAAAAGCCCAGTTACAATATGCACAACAACACCTTGACACGCCTCACAGCTTCTGGGAGATCTCCAACGGTCCCCTATTAAAGGTAGACGTTTTCCCTAAGGTAGAATCTTTCACAGGTACAACAGGATATGCACAAGTCTTCTGTATGATATTGTCACATGGAACATGATGCGGAAACGTTTAAATTTTTTTTTATTGTTCAATGGACTTAATCAGATTTTCTGCTGAACACCGTCAACACTAGTAACCTGTTGATGTCAAAATGTTTCTTCACCCTTATAATCTGTGGTGGGGACGGGGTTGATGACTGTCTTACATTGAGTTATGTGTCGGAGTGTGGCGTGTCAATTGTCTTGTCTACATTCATTTTCATTTGATTGGTCAGATACTCATTTTGTTTTTCTGTCTTAGTCATTTGTAACGTGTGTATTGACCTTTTTTTTCATTAGGATTTAATTGCACTAATGTTTAACAAACACGTAATGTTTTTCTTTAAATGTTTGATGGAGGGGAGTGTGGAATCTGAGCATGAACAATTACAATATGAATGTACGTTTCATTGGAAGTGAATGTGCCTGGATAATGAGAACAACAGAAACATCTCTGTTTAGATTATCTCTCTGTAAATTGCACTCTGATAACCACAGGAATGTTTACATTGACCAACCTGATCTTTGCTAGGTAGACACACCCTTCAATGTGTATATCAGCTTGTAACAACATTACAGTGAGAAGACATTGAGTGAGAAGAGATTGAGGTTGTGTAAGAAAGACCAGGTCCGTAACCTCATGAACAAGACTATTTAATGCTGCAATAAATAATGGAATTATTCTCTCCCTTGACAACCGTGTATGCGATAATTATTTCAACCACTATACGAAACGGCAGATTTTTTACAGTTTCAAGTTATTTCAGTGACCGTTGTGGGTTTTTCTTACTTTAACAGAAGAGTACCAACAATGTTGTCCACGTGTGTGTATGTATGTGTATATATATAGCCTGCGTGCCTTCAGAGGTTTAATTTCATCTACCACAATGAAACCTAAATTGTGAATGCACCTGCTCATAGGCATGCTAGACAGTAACAAAACTAGGCTCTCCCCCACCTTTGCGATCGAGTTATGAAAAGGCTAAAGATTGATTGAGATGGTTTCGTAGGTTGATCACAATATTTGCATTAAGGTACTGTATGGAAAAGATGCGCCGTGCCTGGTGTGAATTAACCTTTAGGCATGAACATCTCAGTATTCACCAGAATTGACTGAAATTGCGAGGAGTGTTAATGCAAGCACCCAGCAGTTCAACCTATTGTCTTTCCATTAATTCAATAGGATTTGGTCTGCACTGAGTAGATGAGGTTTTAAACAAAGATAAAGTTGGTTTATGTCTGTTGAATCTCTGAATATAAAACCAACTTTACCTCAGTGAAGTTAACAAAACGTGTGCTGATATAACCTTATAAAGAGACTGTTCAAGACTGTTTAACTCCAGGCTCACACACATTCTCCTTGGCAAAGACAATGAACCAAAAACAACAACAATCACACATACATATGACTCAATTAGCCCCACCTAAAGCATAACTCTTGCTTCTCAAGTATCTCTTGACATGACGCAAATATTAACAAAATACACATAATACATAACAGACCTTTAAAAGATGTATATCAGTGCCTTATTAGCATATTTATCAGTGTATATAAAGGAAGAGGTGGAAAGACCATCAAGAGAGCTCAAAACCCTGACGGAAAACCATCAGGTGAGTAATGGTTTTGGTATTTCTTAATATCTGTAAAACCTTTGTCTTGTGATAGTAAGTTACTTGTTTTATGAAAGACAGAGCTATAAAGACCTACAGTGCAGTTAGAGACTACACACCCTGAAAAGTAGTTATAATTTGCAATTAATTATTATTTTTAAATCTAATGAAACGGCCATACGCTGAACATATTGTCCATCTTTCCAGTTTTGGCAGAAATAAACATAACATTGTGTCAGCCTGTAGATTGAGGATATATGTGACGTATGTACTTTGTGATGTATAAGGAAACTTGCATTAGTTCTATGTACAACCTGCTTCAAGTACTCAGCATTTCTAAGGGATTAAGTTCTGGTCTTTGACTGGACCATAGAGGAAGCTAGAGGGTCATTTCCTCCATTTATTGTATTTTAGCCTCAGATTCTACTCAATTTTGTCTGATATAATGGAAGTCATGTTTAATTGTTAGGAGGGCCTATTTCTATTTTTCCTAGGAATTGTTTTGAAATTAAGATCAAATATATGTTGAAAACACAACAACTTTCAAGTGGTGTAAACTGTGCATGTTGACCGACAGAATAACCCAGAAGTCTGTGTTAATAACTAAATGTATATTGTTGAAATTACAGATAAAACGTCCAGATTACAAACAGAAGATGAAAGTTGCATGTTTTTCTCTCCTACTGCTGCTGGCATGTAGCTTTGGTGAGTCTCCACAACAGATATTTATTTTTATTATTGTATTTGTTTATAAGACAGGAACCATGTTAAACAAACCAATATAATATAATTCATGCTCAGTTCGTTTTCCTCATTTATAGTCCCTGATCTCACACAAGTAATAGTCAGACTAACTTCTACATGACAGAGACAATGTGGTTCTTCTGTTCCAACAGGAGAGGGCCTGAAATGCAACTGTATTGCCAATCTTTGCACTGACACAGTGCAGACCTGTGAACCTGAAGAAGACAGCTGTATCAGCGCCATTAAGCCACCCTCAAAATGTAAGTATCTATATTCACCTTCACTTGCCACTAACCAATAGGTACAACACCAAATATCTGGGAGCGTATTATTTGGAGAATCCCAAAAGTGATTCTGTAGAACAGATTATCTACCTACTAGCAGTAACATTTTAACCAACTATCTAATAACCCTAACCTTTATCCTAACCTTAACCCTTATCTTAACCCTTATTCTAAACCTAACCCCTAACCTCAGCAGGCATTTTCTCATCAACAGATAGATGGTTTGTTGATAGAATTACTATCTATAGAGCATATATGAAGATGGAAATTATGATTCTCAAATGTAGTGTAACCAAATATCTAATCGTTTTCATTGAGATCTTAGGAAATCAGATTAGTCAAATCTACAAAACATGCTGTGTCTTTATGTCTCTGTCTTCTCCACAGTCATAAACCTTAAGAGATGCATGAGTAGTTCAAGCTGCCTTTCGCTGAAAGCAATGTCACCCAGGATCACCAGCTGCTGCTACACCGACCTGTGTAACTAACACAACCTCTGTCTACGATGCGGTCAAATCCTGTACTTCCTTTGCTGTACTAAGCTGCACATTGTTGTGACTGTGAGAAATAAATACAAAGGAACTTAAATACATGTGCTTTTGTATCTTTATCATAACAGTTCCCATTGTGACATACTGTATATTTTAATAAGTGATTGAACAGTACTGACTGGCATTTGCAAGGCTTTTGATATCTTTTTATATCCTTTTCCATCTTTATAAAGTTCCATTACCTTGTTGCGCAGTTCTTTTGACAGTTATTTTCTGCTCCCCATGGCTCAGTATCTAGGCTGCTCAGTGCATCCACATGAGAGCTAACAAAGTCATTGGCTATTTATACACAGACACTAATTGCAATTTAAAAAGCCACAGGTGTTAATTGCCATTTTCACCTTTGTGTGTCACCTTGTGTGTCTGTAACAATGCCAAACATTCAAGGGTTTGTAAACATTTGATCAGAGCCATTTGGGTAATTTCCGTTATCATTATGAGCCAAACAACTATGTGATAATAAATGGCTTCATATGATCACTCTCCTAAAATAAAATACAGTTTTTTTGCATGATCGGTCATATTTTCAAAATCAATGCCAAAATTTCACAATGTCTGCCAGAGTATGAAAACCTATGAACATAACTGCATATACTGCATATTATGTTAACAAATCAAGTGTCCATATTTCACATTTGTGAGATATTAGGCAATATACAGCTCCAGAACAAATTAAGAGACGACTGCACCTTTTCCTTTTCTTTTTCAAAAAAGTTGAAAAGGAACATTTTGAGTGAGGAACAGAAGCGTTCAATTTGCAGTGGTCTCTTAATTTGAACCCTTCTGTTCCTCAATGAAAACCTTATTTTACGACTTTTTTGGAAAGGAAAGAAAAAGGTCCAGTGGTCTCCAGAGCTAATCTATTCCGGTGCTGTATTTACTCTGGTTTTTGACAGGTGGTTTAAGATTAGGACAGCATGTTACCTAAGCATACAGGACCACAGGTACAAGATAGAAAAACAACTGACTTTAGAGGACATGTAGGAGGTGGAACTGGGTGAAGAACTGTACTCTACACAATCACCACTATCGTTTGTGACCTTGACACAGCTCTGATATTTACATCCAACGTTCTGCATGTTTCATTATTGTATTTCTCTATGTTGGATGTTCATCATGAGATGAGATGATGAGATGATGAGATGAAATGGATGTTCATCATGAGATGAGATGATGAGATGAGATGAAATGGATTTTCATCATGAGATGAGATGATGAGATGAAATGGATGTTCATCAGATGTTGAACAATTCATTTCATTACAGTTTATTTAGTTGATGTATTACTGTATTACAATTTCTTATATTTTGTGATGTTCATTTTACAATTATGGCTCTGTCTAAAACTCATATCAAGCCAAATGTCCCGATACATTGAATGACCTGAAATTAAGGGACTATGCATAAAATATGACAAAAACAAATGCCTTCACGTTTCTATTGAATAATAGGCTCTCAAAAGTTTGACCTATGGTAAACAGCAGTGTTTCAAAATGTTTACACATCTTCTCAGTTGGATTGAGGTCCGGGTTTGACTGGGCCACCCATGAACATTCACTGACTAGTCCCGAATTCACTTCAGTGTTATCTTGGCTGTGTGCTTTGGGTCTCTGTTGTGCTGCAAGATGGATCTTTTACCTCAGTCTGAGTACCATGATGCTGTTAGGTTGGGATGTTGTCCGGTTTTAGGCTTGCATCATACATAGAAGTTAATGTTGAGGCTATTTTGGTATCATAAGACCACATTGTTCTCATTTATAAAATAAATATTAATTATGAAAAAATGAAGCAGACATATTTTCGATATCATTCTCTCACCTGCTTTAATTTTTTTTGTGTTTAATGCAATTATTTTAATTTTGGGGGTGGAACAAATTTTTAGGGTAATATTTAATATTAACATATTGGGGGAAAATACACTGTTCTGCATATAGAGATGATATTTACGGAACATCCTATAGGACACTAAAGACAACAACCATGTTTTCAGTCCTAAGCAAGGCTCAGACAGACATTCAACATTGGTTAAGAAAGAGTATAGTACCCTTTGGACCTGCAGGTTTCTGTGTAACTCCTGTCCATTCATTTACACCGCATTTCAACTGATAAAGATTGCTGGGGGAAAATGGCCATTGCAGCCCCTGCTGTGTTTGTATCTGGTGACTGATCGAAAACAGTGTCTTTACCCAAGGTTGATGCCCAGGTTTAGTACTGTACTGAAAAAGTCCCAAATTAAACAGGGATCTACTGAACATTTCAAATAGGTAGAAACTATTTATTAGTAATGAAACTTCACACATTCTCCACTTCAAGAAAAACTATTATACTTTTCCTCAAAGCATATTGCAAATTCAGAATGCCATTGAGGATTGCCGCAACTATGTATCCCACTTGTATATTTATTATACTTATACCTGTACATTCTCTGTAAATACCTGTACATTCTCTGTAAATACCTGTACATTCTCTGTAAATACCTGTACATTCTCTGTAAATACCTGTACATTCCACTGCACATTTAGAATTGCCATATGTAATGCATTTGCACTAATTGTATATACATATTCTTGTACTTGTACATTTCTCTGCACTCCTCTATTTGCACTTCTGGTTAGATGCAAACTGTATTTCTTTGGACTGTACATGTACTGTTCAATAACAATAAAGTTGAATATAATTTAATCTAAAATAGGATGAAATGTAAAACATAAACTTTGCAAGTAAATTTTTGATATTTTATTCTACAAGCAGCCCCTTGGTTTTATTTTGATCAAAAAGCAAACGCTGATGCCTTTTATTGACACTTAATTGCATCATGTGACTTTTTGGTAAAAACCTATAGCTTTACCAAATATTTGAGGAATACATTATAGGGGAATACATGAAAGTCTAGTAAATATGTATGAAGACTGATTTTAAGAGTCTATTCACTGAAAAATAATTGATTAATTGCTATTTATAGACAATAATAAAATCACAGGGTCTGATGTGCTAGATCCAGTGTAATTTGTTAGGGCGGCTTCAGTTATATCTGGAGCGCTAACGCATATATTCAATCTATATTCAGATATTTTAGTCTGGAAAACTGCTCATGTGGTCCCATTGCATAAGGGTGGGGTCACTATTTTCCTTGATAACTATCAGTTGATCAATGAAATGTATCTATATATCTCTGTTTACATCAGCAGTTTTCACAAAGTGCTTTTACACAAAGTGCTTTTACACAACACGGATGCACAGTAGCTAGGAAAAACTCCCTAAAAGGGTCAGAAACTTAGGAAGAAACCTAGAGAGGAACCAGACTTGGAGAGGTGACCGGTCTTCTTCTGGCTGTGCCGGGTGAACATTTTGACAGTACAAATTGTAGTAATTAATAAATGTATCTGGGCTGCAGACAGAGTCCATAAAACCCTAATCTAGGTCAAAACAGTTAAAATGTTTTCTAGAACCAGTCATTCAAATTGGAATAATTTTTTTTGTTCTCCCATCTGTTCTTCATATATACAGTGTACCATACAAAAGAATCACATTATATTATCCATTATGTGATATTTCTGTGATATTAGCCAATCTTAAATGTATTCAGATCTAGCACTGTTCTTAATGTGCTTATTGAGCCACTCCTTTGTTGCTTTGGCCATTTGTTTTGGGTCATTGTCATGCTGGAATACCCATCCACGACCCATTTTCAATGCCCTGGCTGAGGGAAGGAGGTTCTCACCCAAGATTTGACGGTACATGGTCTCGTCCATCGTCAATATGATGCAGTGAAGTTGTCCTGTCCCCTCAGCAGAAAAACACCCACAAAGCATGATGTTTCCACCTCCATGTTAGACGATGGGGATGATTTTCTTGGGGTCATAGGCAGCATTCCTTCTCCTCCAAACACGGCGAGTTGAGTTGATGCCAAAGAGCTCGATTTTGGTCTCATCTGACCACAACACTTTCACCCAGTCCTCCTCTGAATCATTCAGATGTTCATTGGCAAACTTCAGACGGGCCTGTACATGTGCTTTCTTGAGCAGGGGCACATTTTGGACACTGTTGGATTTCAGTCTTTCATGGCGTAGTGTGTAACCAATTGTTTTCTTGGTGACTATTGTCCCAGCTGCCTTGAGATCATTGACAAGATCCTCCTGTGTAGTTCTGGGCTGATTCCTCGCCATTCTCATGATCATTGCAACTCCACGAGGTGAGATCTTGCATGGAGCTCCAGACCAAGGGAGATTGACAGTTCTTTTGTGTCTTCCATTTGGGAATAATTGCACCAACTGTTGTCACCTTCTCACCAAGCTGCTTGGCGATAGTCTTGTAGCCCATTCCAGCCTTGTGTAGGTCTACAATCTTGTCCCTGACATCTTTGGACTGTTCTTTGGTCTTGGCCATGGTGGAGAGTTTGGAGTCTGATTGATTGATTGCTTCTGTGGACAGGTGTCTTTTACACAGGTAACAAGCTGAGATTAGGAGCACTCCCTTTAAGAGTGTGCTCCTAATCTCAGCTCTTTACCTGTATAAAATACACCTGGGAGACAGAAATCTTTCTGATTGAGAGGGGATGAAATACTTATTTCACCCATTAAAATATATTTTTTCTGGATATTTTTGTTGTTATGCTGTCTCACACAGTTCAAATTAACCTACCATTAACATTATAGACTGATTATTGCTATTATTTCTTCAGTGGGCAAACATACAAAATCAGCAAGGGATCAAATACTTATTTCACTCACTGTACATTTTCGGTTTTACTTCAGGTTACAGACAGGTGGCATCACATTTTACTCCAATATTGTCTAGTGTAGTATTGAATTTCTGGTTGACACAATGATGAAATGCTCGCCAAGACCCAGAAACAGCTAAACAGCTCTATACCATAATGCCAATGCCACACTGCTTTTTAGTTGGGTTCTTCTGTTCAAAGGCAGTTTATATCAATCTGACATTGGCCAGGTAGATGATTTATAATCTTTGTAGAGGAAAATATTCCTGTAGTCATGTTCTTCACTCAGGTGTTGTCTGTCATTTAAATATTTTTTGAGTGCAGATGCTCTTTCCTTCCTGACCTGTCGTAGGCCAAGCTTGTAGAGTCTAGTTCTAATAGTTCATCTGTACCACTTCGAAATTGATTGTGAATCTTTTAATGTTACCCTGGAGGCCACAGTACTCACCTTGTAGTATTTTCTGGTATTTTCTGGCTATGAGCAAGGAGGTTGTTTCCCAAAAAAACAGGCAACTGTGCGTAGTCCCCTGGGGAGTGGTGCCCCCTGCTGCCTAGTAGCAGTCATTACAAATAGAATTGCAAGTTGAATCTAACTGCACACAATCCTTGAGTAGTTATTGCAAAAAAAACAACTGCTGTTTTCGATTACCGTTTTGATAGAAATCTAAAATATTAAATATACTCCGATTGTCCATGGCCTGTTGGTGCTCCCGGTCACTGTTCACTGCACTTCCTGATCTGTTCTCCCATCCAAGGACAGAACAACACCAACCCTACTTAGATTCAAATACCAACCAGCAGTGGAAGGAGGGTGATATGCTGCTGGTGATCCTCATGTTAACCTTCAGGCTGACCTACATAATAACAATAAGAATAATCCCAATAGAGATGGTTATTAATAATGCATTATCTTGTATGGTTGGAATGACAGATCAACTTAGTCCAGAAGATAAACAGAGAAAATATAAAAGCTTTATGTTTTTCTCCTACTCCTAATGCTGACAAGTAACCTCGGTGAGACCTGACTTATTCTATCAGTTCATTTGACAAGGGACCACAGCAAATAAACCAGTGTTACAGATTTTAGGTACAGTACATTTGCTATATTCAGTCTCTATATTACCTGACTCGATATAAAATGTTTTACCCTGGGTCTCGGTTCTCCCTCGCCACAGCTGTCTCATACATATGCATGAAGTGGTCAGAACATACATTCCTGGGAAGCATCAACCAATGCAATGGAGACACAACCTTTGTTTACCATATAAATACAGTACATGCATACAGTCTAACCTGTACTAAGCTGTACATAGCTGGACTAAGCTGAACATCCCTAATCAATGCATATGACTGTGAAACATTTCGTGGCCAAGTGTGGTCTAGAGGTTTAAGCTGATGTCTCCAGAGCAGATATTGTTTATTGCTGTGAAATGTGTTCGCCATTGACCTGAACTATTAATTAAGCACAATCTTTCCCACATTCTCGAGCCTATCAATGAAGTATATAAAAACATAAAGCTTTACTTTTGCATTTTTGTTTGCGAACATTTCTTTAAAATGTATTGTCTTTTTCTCTTGTATCTCTTGTAAAATCATGGATTTCAGACAGTTAGGAACAGTGCTAGACCTGAATACATTTAAGATTGGCTAATATCACAGAAATATCACATAATGGATAATATAATGTGATTCTTTTGTATGGTACACTGTATATATGAAGCACAGATGGAAGAACAAAAAAAAAATTATTCAAATTTGAATGACTGGTTCTAGAAAAATATTTAACAGTTTCGACCTGGATTAGGTTTTATGGACTCTGTCCACAGCCCACATGCATTTTTTAATTACTACAATTTGTACTCTCAAAATGTTCACCCGGCACACCCAGAAGAATACCGGTCACCTCTTAGAGTCTGGTTTCTCTCTAGGTTTCTTCCTAAGTTGAGTACCCTTTTAGGGTGTTTTTCCTAGCTATTGTGCATCTGTGTTGTGTAAAAGCACTTTGTGTAAAAGCACTTTGTGAAAACTGCTGATGTAAAAAGAGATATATGCATAAGAGATTATGCAATGGGACGACATGAGCAGTATTCCAGACTTTAGGGTAAAACCCTGAAATATTTGAATATATTGATTGAATATAGGTGTTAGAGCTCCAGAGGTAACTGGAGCAGCACTAACCAATAAGCCTGGATCTAGAATATCAGCCCCTGTGTTTTTTTTGTCTATGACTAGCAATTAATCAATTGAAAATCATTTAAACAAAATCCTATTTTTCAAACGAAAAACTAACTTCCTTTAGGCATATTATAGTATTCATTCATTCATTCATTCATTCATTCATCTTCTTCCGCTTCATCCGGGGCCGGGTCGCGGGGGCAGCAGTCTAAGCAGAGATGCCCAGACTTCCCTCTCCCCAGACACTTCCTCCAGCTCTTCCGGGGGGACACCGAGGCGTTCCCAGGCCAGCCGGGAGACATAGTCCCTCCAGCGTGTCCTAGGTCTTCCCCCGGGGTCTCCTCCCGGTGGGACGGTGTTCCGGAGGCATCCGAAACAGATGCTCAAGCCACCTCAGCTGACCCCTCTCGATGTGGAGGAGCAGCGGCTCTACTCCAAGCTCCTCCCGGGTGACCGAGCTTCTCACCCTATCTCTAAGGGATCGCCCAGCCACCCTGCGGAGAAAGCTCATTTCGGCCGCCTGTATCCGGGATCTTGTCCTTTCGGTCATGACCCAAAGCTCATGACCATAGGTGAGAGTAGGAACGTAGATTGACCGGTAAATCGAGAGCTTCGCCTTGAGGCTCAGCTATTTCTTCACCACGACAGACCGATACATCGACCGCATTACTGCAGAAGCTGCACCGATCCGTCTGTCAATCTCTCGTTCCATCCTTCCCTCACTCGTGAACAAGACCCCTAGATACTTAAACTCCTCCACTTGAGGCAAGCACTCTCCACCAACCTGAAGTGGGCAAGCCACCCTTTTCCGACTGAGGAAAATTATAGTATTCCACTATTATTTCTTCCTCGGATATTTCAGGTCGGTATATAGTTTTTTTCCCAAAAGATCACCTGCTGCAATAAACTGGCTGTGTTAACTTTGCACACTGCATTTTAGCCAGTGATGATTAATTCATGAGAAGGCTTATACCTTAAGTGTACTTCATAGTCAAATTAGTCTTGCGACAGAGTTTATTGTAAAAGAGGGTTGATGATGTTAATGTGTCCTTTGTGATCAACCTCTTCTAGGGTCATTTTGGCTCTTGCTCTGAAAGTAGTATAAAGAAGGCCAATTCATAAAGAGCCACGGCAGCATAGGAACACTAACATGGTCATTAGGCCCAAATAATGCCAAGGGACCCCTTATAAAATATTACATCTCTTATTAGATTGCAAGGTTCATGCAGTGCTTTACCAGTCCTGCCCGTAAACACGCGGACAGGACTTACACAAAAACCTGCAGAGTTCCACTAGGTAAGATTAAGATTAATCTTTCAGCACAACAATGACCCAAAGCACCCAGCCAAAAGAACACTGAAGTAAAGTCTGTGAATGTCCATGAGTGGCCCAGTCAAACTCGGACCTCAATTCAGTTGAGAAAATGTAAAAAACACTAGACAATTGCTGTTCACCATAGGTCCTCATTCAAATTGAGTTTGAGCCATTTGGTGAAAACTTACTGTGCCCAGGTGTGCAAAGCTGTAAGAGATTTATCCAAATAAACTCATAGCGATTATTGTTTCTAAAGATGCCAAATATTCACTAAAGGGGTAAATACATTTGGCAAAAAAAACTATTTTGAATTCATGTTGTAACACTACAAATATGGAAACATCCAAAAGGGCTGAATACTTTTGAGCCACTGTAGATTCTCATCTTGCATTCAATAGAAATGTGAGGGTATTTGTATTAATATATGCATAGTCCCTTAATTCCAAAGCACTAAACGTACAATGGACATTTGGCTTGATAGGGGTTTCTGACAGATGCATAATCGCAAAATGGAGAATATAACAGGAGAGAAATGGCGTAATACATCAAAAAAATAATACAAATGTAATAAAATGAATAGTCTATCAACATGTGATGAATACCCAAAATAGAGAAAGACAATAATGAAACACACAAAATGCTGAATATAAATATCATAGCTATGTCAAGCCCACAGTGGTGATTGTGTGGAGAAGATTCCTTCAGTCTCTGTCACGACTTGGCAGGAGTAGCAGGACACAGGCGAAAAGGCCTTTTAACAAACAGACATGGTTGAAAATCAAAAGGCTCAAAAAAGCAGGAACAAGAAACAAGCGACATCCACAGCAACAACCACTTACAAGAAACACAGGGGCAGGAGGAACTAAAATAGGGGGCAAACAAGGCACACCTGTAAACAATAATACAAAAGAACAGGCTACATTCAAAACCAAAGGACAAAAACCAAACAGAACAGGCCACGTTTAAAAAACAAAACAAAATCTAAACTGAACAGAACAGAACCTTACATGTAATCTCCTCATGCATGTAATCAAGAGTCAGTTGTTCTATTTTGTACACATGGTCCTGTATGCTTCGGTAAGATGCTGTGCTAAAATTAAACCACCTGTCAAAAACCAAAGTATTGCCCAATATCTCATGAACATGACACGTGGAGACCTGATTTGTTAGCATATGTTGCAGTAGGCCATATATGGAGGAAGGTGAGGGAGGGGCATCAAGAGAGCTCAACGCACAACAGCAAAACCATCCGGTGAGTCATGCGTTTGCTACTTCATAGCTGTACTCTTTTGTCTCATGAAATTGGGCCATTTTTTTAGTAAAAAATTTCTGGTTTCTGCATATTCAAGTGTGCTTTTGGAACTTGACTGAATGGCAACTTGGTGCACTCCGCTCTAACATGTGATTGCACAACCAAGTATCTAATCATTTAAATAGACATCTAAGAAAGACACTTGGTTTGGTTCTACCCTATCTACTATAGAGTTTCAGCCTATAGAGTTTCCTGTCTCTCCACAGGGTTGCTTCATTGTTTATGCAGCATCAGGTCAGAATGCAAGTCGATGGGAAGCACTCTGACATGGTTAATGTCCACTGCTGCCACACCAACCAGTGTAACTGAGGTACAACCTCTGTCTATCATAGAGTCAAAATCCATAGTCACTTTGATGAACTAAGATGAACCTCCCTAATCAAGGCGTATTTTAAATGTAAACTTTGTGTGACTGTGAAAAATAAATTAAAGCCGGTCCTCTGATTATTTATTATGTATACAGCTAAAGCTAGACTTATGGTCTAGCTTCTCAAGTATATCTTGACATGGGGCAAATATTAACAAATTATAAATAGCAGTGTACTCAAACTACAACCTTGCACATTACAAACATGTATATCACACCTTTAGAACACATGTATCGGTGCCTAATTAGCATAATATGCAGAATATATAGAGAAAGAGGAAAGATCATCGACAGCATAAGAAAAACCATCAGGCGAGTAATGGTTTTGCTATTATACTTTGACAATATACTTTGTTGAAATTCTGTCTCTTTTTATTTGAAACAACAAACATCTGAGACATCAGTTAGGTAAGTCTGCACAATTAATCAAATTTAAACTGAAATCACCGTGTTATAGATTAGTACACGCATATCTCTCATGCTGCTAAACTGTAACCGGCATGTGCATGTTCAAAACTCAATTCGGGCATGATATTGCTTGCTTGATAATGTGTTTTTATCATCAAGGTGTTTACTTTAGACCCCGAAAGATATGGAATTGATAATGCTAACACAGTCATTATATATGCAGTTTATCATATCGATATTCTCCAGAGTTAAGAGCACCGGTTTCCCCTCAGTCCCGTCAGTGAATTGAAACGCTGTCTGATTGTAACAGTGTGTTGGCCTGTGTCTATATAGAACAAACAGTCTGGAGAGCGTTTTTTTTTTTTTGCATGCAAAAAAGCAATCATGTCACAATGATCGCAATATTATGTTTTGTGTCAAACTAATCGCAATGTTTATACCCGTTTTGCGTTGTTGAATGCGCAATCGTGCTTTAAAATAGCCACATTATTGCAAAATTAGCCAATGCATTGAAATAATAATTGAAATGTTATTGTCTTAAGTCAAAATCACAATGATTACTTAATTTCATTAGGCCCGATGGGTTTTTGCCACGTTTATATTGGTTTGGATGTCAGGAGGATCAAGACGATCTGTGTGAAAGAGACGCCCAAAATACTTACCAATTACTGCAAATAAAGACACGTGCACGCACACTCCATGGTACTATATTAATTGATTTCTAAAAAGTTCTGATGTACAGTAATAGAGATCAATTTAATATATGTGTGGGGTTTTTTAACAGTAAAATGATGAAAGACCAAGGTGAGTTTAAATAAGTTTGACTTCTTTCCACTCCATTTCAAGCAATAGATCGATTTATATTGTAAAGTTGATTAATTTATCTTTTCGTATTGATTTAATCAGAATGCTTCTTGATTGCCTTTGTTATGTGTCATTATATTGCTTGAAATAAATAAATGAATGAATGAATTAAACAAATATAAGCTGGTCAAATCATGCATGATTTAATGTGAAGCGTCCATAACGGTCACGTCCGTAACGCATAATTAGGTTGTTTAGAGCAATTAAGTGAGATGATTTGTCAATCATGACTAGAATGGACATATTTTGGCTTTGTACATAAAGTTTCAAATTAATTGTAATAATAATGATTATACAATCTAAACTTATTCTTTAAATCGTTACGGACGTGACACAGCACTTAAGCGTCGTGACTTCCTAAATATAGCCTTTATAAATTTAAAGGGAAATGCAGTTATAACAAAGTGAGTGTATTTATATCTCAGTCATGCCCCCATCTTTCTGCAAAATCCTTACTATCAACATAAAGTATAATTAAAGGAGTCTTTGATCCCTCTTTTTAAACCATGAAATAGGTTTGTATAAAAAAAGCAATTTTAGTATCTGTGCACACCTTATCTGAGGTGAATAAACAGAAATGTCCTTAAAATTTACATGACAGCACATCAATACAATAAAATACAGATCCAAATGGACAACTTAGAAAGGGTTTTGATTTTTTTATGATAACTTTTTTTTCTCTGCTTACACTTTTTACCACTATTTGTGTCTCTTACTCTCTCTTTACTAGTCTCATTGTTGTTCTCTCTCCTGCTGTATGTTCATGCTTCATGATCATAATCTGAGCCTTCTCTGTTATCTATTTTATAGTCACAATTTCTACAAAAACGTTAGCTATTATAGCAAGTCTACTAAGTGCTTTTTAAAGCTGGCCCTGTTATTGATACATGGCCATAATGACAGCACTGCTAAACACATAAAAGCTCTAAAAGGTATTTGTTAGCTAGTTAATTAGTTAGCTAGCTAGTGTGCTGATGATATAATTAGTTAGTTACTATGAAGCCAGCTAGCTGCACATCTAGTAGCTAGATGGATAGCTAATGGCGATGAAAAGTTTACTTAGCTAGTTATCGTTAACTTGCCACTTTGCAACTGGATGTGGAGCTAGTTGGCTAACTATATTCATCTTAGCTAACCGGACTCTGTACATTTGCTAGCGAGTTAGGACCAGGTAGCTAACGGAGGTTAGCTTGCAAACTAGTGGGTTAGCTATCTAATTTATCCATCAAGTTTACATACTATTCACAAACCTTAATATAGCTAACTAATAGTCTTCACTATCTCTTTTTAACAAATCATCAATAAAGTAATTCAATGTTAGGTTTCTAATTGGTATTGTTATATTTGCAAACTATCCCAAGTCAACTAGCTAACACAAACTAGCACAGCTACTCAAATATTTACAAAAATGTGAGGGGTGTACTCACTTTTGTGAGATACTGTATATAAATATGGAAATTGTGATTGTCAAAATGTAGTGCAACCAAATTTCTAATAGTTTTTTGACAGTATGTCAAAATGCCATAAGAAGGACTAGGTTGTTTAAGTATGATTCCTCTACCAACTTATTTATACACTGCCTTTGGAAAGTATTCAGACCAATTATTTTAATTTGTCACAGGTAAACTCCAAGATGTAGACTTTCAAAGGGACACCGGATGCATCCAAGCTCAGCTTGTCATAGAAAAGGGTCTGAATATTTATTTATATAAGATTAAATCAGTTATGCATTTTCAATAAATTGGCAAACATTTAATATTTTTGCTTGTCAGTATAAGGTATTGTGTATAGTTTAATGGCAAAAAGTATTTAATTGGATATAAATTAAGTCTATAACACAACAAAATGTGGAAAGATTGAAGGGGGTTCTTCTATTAACAGGAAAATCTCTTTCTATTTACCAGGAAGTGTACACGTGGAGAATGTGCTAAAGATGAACTGATGGACATATGTAAAAATATTGCGAAATATCTCACATTAGTGACTCAGAGACTAGAAAATATTAGTGACTCAAATATCTCACATTTGTGACTCAGAGATAGTTGAGGTTATTTGCATATAAGTATATAAGGAGGAAGGGAAGGAAAGATCAGAAAGAGAGTTCAACACAGAAAGAAGAAATCAAGTGAGTAATAATGGTTTTGCTGTGAATTTTTTAGTCTGTATAACTTTCTCATGATATTAGGCTACTTGGTTAGTCAAATGGCTGGTTGTAGTATTTCTACACAAAACAATGTCTTATTAGAGGTTGACCTAACGCACAGGTTAGCTACCTACAAAGACTTAGTATCGTGTGGACGTAACTGTCACCCCTGAAAATGTTTTTTGCCATGTTCGATCTCTTATTTAAACAATACTGACAGATAAGGTCATCAAATGTAACACAGACATTTTATTTATTCACTTTAGTTTGACTGTTTGGTGCCTAAGGCTTTTGCATAGTATTGTATATAAGACATTACACGTTTCTCTGTAATACATTTTTTAAATAATTTACACGGATCTTGTTGAACCAGGTAAAAAGTTTAGCAATTTGTTAGGATGATGAAAGTTCGGGGAACTCTCTTACCGTGTTTATTTTAGTAATGCAAATGGCTGTAAAAAAGTAATTATTCTGTGTTATTTGTTAAATTAACTCAGTAAACAGTCAAATATCCATTTGTCCAAATGTGTCCAAAAAATGAACTTGTCATGTGATGTACACTGTACATGGTGACCTACACATAACTGTATTCATTACTTATTGTCAGATAAAGTGTCCAGGAAAACAAAGGAAAGATGAAAGCTGTTTGTTTTTCTCTCCTCTTACTGTTGGCATGTAGCTTTGGTGAGTCTCTTCAACAATGTCTTCTTTTCTCAAATTTGAGTTGTTTGTTGCTTCAATTACAGAAGCACGCCAGTTACATGCTCACCCCAATTCAAAGTACCAAGCACCATCAAATAACACACTGTTCTATAAATGGGATCTGACCTCGTTTCAGTCAAATAACCACTAATCACAATCAAATTGAGGTAACAGGTCATTTGGGGAAGGGGATGCGCTGGTGTCTGTTTTAACTGGCTAGAATTAGATGTCACTCTTATTTTTTCTTCTAAACCAATGATTGGTTTGGAAGGTCGTTACAGAGAAAATTTTGTTGTTATGTTTCTCCAGGAGAGGCGCTGAAATGCAACAACTGTATTGGCAAAGGCTGCAGAAACACAGTGGAGACCTGCCGTCCTGATTTTGATGCCTGCATCAGTGCCATTTTCTTGCCCCCAGCCCGTACGTATCTCTTGTCCTTTTCACTTGGCACTAACCAGTCAGCAAAACACCTATTCATTATTAATTTCGATTAACCCCTTCTATGTAAAAACAAATTAATCAAATCAGCAAAACATTCTGTTTTTTGTCTGCTAGTGTTCAACCCCATGTCTCGGTCCTCTCCACAGCTCCATCATTCTTCAGGAGATGCATCAAGAAGTCAGACTGTCTTCTGCTGGCAGGAACACCAGGCATTAATGCCAACTGCTGCTACACTGACCGGTGCAACTAAAACAGTCATACAGTCAAATGCTGTACTTCCTTTGCTGTACCAAGCTGAACATCCCAAATTAATGCACATCATTGTGACTGTGAATAAATAAATACTGTCAAAAATAAATCGCCTATTTGTGCTTTTGCATTTTCTTTCAAAGCTTTCTTTTCCGATTTTGGCTCTTTTCTTTCTCAACCAAATATGAATGTCTCACATTATATCAACAAATTAAAATACTACACCATTAGTAAACATGTTGTGTTTAGATAAGTGGAATAGACACATGCAGTTCCAGCTACAATGTAGATCATATTGACCCTAAATCACTAAATGTCATTATTTTTGTAATAGATGTAACTTTAAACAATGATCAGTTTCAACTAAAATTATCTATAAAAAAAGATCTACACACAAGAAACAGACAATATATTACTGTTGACAAAGGTAATCTGATTTACTGGCATGTAATTGCTCATGTCTTGGAATTAAACACAACTGCAGCTGTGCCACCACCCAAGTCATAGCAAACTACCATAACAACAATTAGGTGATACTTAACATGTATCAGCCATTTTGCACCTCATAGGCAATACACTCCCAACAAGCTGTGTTGGTGAGGGCATAAATTGTCATGACAATCTATCCAAATGTTCCAGTTTATAACGGATGACTGTTTTGCGGCACAGATCCCTGTTTCTGGAAATTATTGTTAGGTTGATCTTGTGATATAGGGGAATTTCTATGACAACAAAAATGTAACATTGACAAATATCACAGGTGTATTACATGAAGCAGTTTCATGTATAATAGGTGTGCTTTATTTGGATAGTATGGTGTTTTTAAGGTGGTGGAGACAGATTCAACAATGACATTTCTGGACCTAGAAAGAAGGGAGAGCTCCACACAGTTGTCGTGGAAATTACCACAAATGATGAAGAATAATATGAATACTCAAACTGAACCTTTATTCATACAACAATTACAGGAAACAGTGGTTGCAGTCTCGTATGCAACACACTGCTTGTCCTGACCCAAAAGTCCTGACCCAAAAGTCCTGACCCAGAAGTCCTGACCCAGAAGTCCTGACCCAGAAGTCTTGATTAAAAAGCAATCATCCCGAAAAGCAGTTATTTTATCATGGATGTTCGGGCCTACATCCATAGCCCTGAATGTCCACTTCTCTAGCCCGGTCATGAGTTAGACCATGTCTATGAACGTAGGTCTATACTGTATGTGAAGGAAACGACAGGACCAAAAGACAGCACCTTTTAAAGCGCAACTGAACACAACAAATTGCTGAAACAGGGCCATGGACACAACTGAATACTAGAAAATTGGACTCCTTCCTCCAAGGCAGCCTCATCAAACCATTCTGCTTTTCCCCACACTGGTCTTTACACAACATGTAAACTCATTTAACTTCACATTCGCCCAAGCCACCTGAAGGAGTCGCTAGAGCACCAGGACCCCAGTTAATCCCTGCAGACCTCTGTAAGAAGACAAAATGTTTTTTTGGTTAAGTTCATCTGTTACAGTATATAAACATGTATATGTAAGTTTTGGTAAACTTATTTTAAAAAATCATCAACAATATTAACATCCTGTCCCGCATGTAGAAGGTTCTAGTGTGGAACAATGGTCTTTGTTTTGTGCCAAAGGTCTGTGTCTTGCGAAATGTCTTCTGTAATCAGGAAGCTTAATCAAAATACAAGAAAAGCAACATAGTTCAGTTATTTCGGGAACAACATGCTAAACCTGTTCTTAACATTACATCCAGGAAAAGTGTAGATCAATTCTTTTCACACTGCATGGTTCTTAACCCGGATTATTTTGAACACACCGAATGTCACACAAGCCACACATAAATAGTAGCTTTTTGAACATTATTCTGTATATAAATGTATTAATATGTGAATTAATTAAGTTGTCTATCAGTCATTTAAACCGTAATTTTAGACCACCGTTCAATATAGAAATGTTCAAATGTATGCAAATGTTGAGGACTTCGTTAAAGGTAATGCTTGCCTCCACTTCCCATAATATTTCTGGAACTAAACTCTGGGCTTTGACTCAGCCCATCAATAACAATCAATTTCTTTTTTTATAGCTCAAACATTCTGTGGTACAACATTCTGTGGATTATACATGTCTTTTGGGGGCCTCAGGAAGCCTTTCCACTGCCATAGAATCTCTTATTTCTGAGACAATTTGTGTTGCTCAAATGTTATAGATCATTGACCTTTTGTAAGATACATTTTCGGTTTTACATCTGCTTACTGACAGGTGACATTATATTTTACTCCAATATTCTCTGTTGTATTATCGAATTTCTGGTTGACACAATGATGATATGCTCGCCAAGAACCAGAGACAGCTAAGCAGCCCAATACCAATATCTAACAGTCAATTTGTAGAACTTTGACATTGATTATGGTAAGAGATGCTTGTGAATCTATTGATGTTACCCTGGAAGCCTTAGAGACTTCTCTGAGCATCTTTTGGTCAGCACTTAAATTGAAATTGTTGAATTGCGTAGGAATTCTGAGATAAAAGAGCATATTCTTTGCCAGAATATGGTCAGGTTTTTACAAGTATTTTCCCAAGTCTTTGTCTTTTTACACCTTGAGCTGAATGAAAACTTTGACATTGTACTCAACCTGAATGGTCTGTAGTATGTTCTGGCTACAAGCAGGAAGGTTGTTTCCCAACAAACCAGGCAATTGTGTGTGGACCCCTGGGGAGTGGCGCCCCCTGCTGCCTAGTAGCCGTCATCCCAATTGAAGTGCTGACCAAAAGATGCTCAAAGAAGTCTCTAAGGCTTTCAGGGTTACATCAATAGATTCACAAGCGTTTCTTACCATAATCAATGTCTAATCTCAGTCATTACAAACAGAATTGCAAGTTAAAACTAACTGCACACCAATTTTTTTTAATTGTCCACAGCCTGTTGGTGCTCCTGGTCACATACCACTGCACTTTCTGATCTATTCTCCCATCCAGGGACCGAACAACACCCATGTTAACCTTCAGGTTGACCTACGTAATATCAATAAGAATAATCCCAATAGAGATGGTTATTAATAATACATTAAATTATATTGTTGGAATGACAGATCAAAATAGTCCAGAGGAGAAACTATAAAAGCTCAGTACATTTGACAAGGGACCACGGCAAATAAACCAGTGTTGCAGATTTTAGGTACAGTACATTTGCTACTCATATCCAGTCTATATATTACCTGACTCAATATAAAACAGACATGATACTGTTCTTCTTTTCCTCCAGAAGAGGCCCTGGCCAGGCTGCCAACGGAGACCTGCCATTCTGCAGGAACACAATGGAGACCTGCCATTCTGCAGGAACACAGTGGAGACCTGCCATTCTGCAGGAACACAGTGGAAACCTGCCATTCTGCAGGAACACAGTGGAGACCTGCCATTCTGTTCTGCAGGAACACAGTGGAGACCTGCCATTCTGCAGGAACACAGTGGAAACCTGCCATTCTGCAGGAACACAGTGGAGACCTGCCATTCTGCAGGAACACAGTGGAGACCTGCCATTCTGCAGGAACACAGTGGAGACCTGCCATTCTGCAGGAACACAGTGGAGACCTGCCATTCTGCAGGAACACAGTGGAGACCTGCCATTCTGCAGGAACACAGTGGAGACCTGCCATTCTGCAGGAACACAGTGGAGACCTGCCATTCTGCAGGAACACAGTGGACCTGCCATGCCATCCAAGACACCAGCATCACTGCCATATAATTGCCTTAAGCCCATTATTTACAGTGGATATAAAAAGTCTACACACCCCTGTGAAAATGCCAGGTTATTGAGATGTAAAAGAATGAGACAAAGATAAATCATGTCAGTACTTTTTCCACTTTTAATGTGACCAATAATTTGAACAATTCAATTGAAAGACAAACTGAAATCTTGTGCACACCCTCTTATTACTGGGGATGTGGCTTTGTTCAGAATCAACCAATCACATTCAAACTCATTTTAAATACAAGTCATTACACACCTGCCATCATTTAAAGTGACTGATTAATCACAAATAAAGTTCACCTGTTCTTGTACGATTTTCCTGACATTTTCTTAGTTGCATCTCAGAGCAAAAGCCATTGTCACGGCTGGGTGTAGTGGAGCGTATCGAAAGAACTTGGAGCCAAACGCAGGGAGGCGATAAACAAAACTGTATTCTCAAAAAGAACAATCCAACAACAAAGGCACTCTATCACACGGCGAAATAAAACGCTCAAACGAACGTGCCTCTCTCCACAATATAAAGACATAGAACAATACCACACAAAGACACCCAGAAACACAGGAACTAATATAGGCAACCTAATGAGGGAATGGACACCAGGTGTGTGCAATAACAAGACATGACAGTGCCGTGGGAGGAGGAGCGGCGTGGCTAGAAGACCGGCGACGACGCGCGCCGAATACCACGTCGGGGGGGATGGCGCGTCCTCCACGCGCGTCCTCGTTACAGTACCCCCCCCTCGACGCGCGGCTCCCGCAGCGCGCCCCCGCCGGCCCCGAGGCCGACCCGGAGGACGCCACGCAGGACGATCAGGGCGCCGACGATGGAAGTCAGTGAGGAGCTCAGGATCAAGAATGTCCACCGCCGGCACCCAGCAACGCTCCTCCGGGCCGTACCCCTCCCACTCCACCAGGTACTGCAGGCCCCTCCCCCGGCGCCTCGAGTCGAGGATGGAACGGACAGAGTACGCCGGGCCCCCCTCGATGTCCAGAGGGGGCGGAGGGACCTCCCGCACCTCAGACTGCTGGAGGGGACCAGCCACCACCGGCCTGAGGAGAGACACATGGAACGAGGCATTAATCCTGTAATCAGGGGGAAGTTGCAATTTATAGGTTACCTCGTTCACTCTCCCCAGGACTTTAAACGGCCCTACAAACCGCGGACCCAGCTTCCGGCAGGGCAGGCGGAGAGGGAGGTTCCGGGTCGAGAGCCAGACCCGGTCACCCACGGCGTAGACCGGGGTGTCATTGCGCCGGCGGTCAGCAGCGGACTTCTGGCGAACCCCGGCGCGCCGGATGTGTCGATGGGCCACGGACCAGGTGTCCTCGGCGCGCCGGAACCAGTCGTCCACCGCCGGAACCCCAGACTCGGGCTGGCTCTGCCAGGGTACCAAGACCGGCTGGTACCCCAGGACACACTGAAAGGGAGTCAAGGACGTGGAGGAGTGACGGAGTGAATTCTGAGCATACTCTGCCCAGGGCAGGAACTCCGACCACTCCCCCGGCCGGTCCTGGCAATAGGACCGCAGGAACCTCCCCAGGTCTTGGTTCACACGCTCCACCTGCCCATTGGCTTCGGGGTGGAACCCGGAGGTGAGACTGACCGAGACCCCCAACCGGCCCATAAAGGCCTTCCAGACCCGAGACGTGAACTGAGGGCCCCGGTCAGATACAATGTCCTCCGGCACCCCGTAGTGCCGGAAGACATGGGTGAATAGAGCCTCTGCGGTCTGCAGGGCCGTCGGGAGACCAGGGAGGGGAAGGAACCGGCAGGCCTTTGAAAACCGATCCACAACAACCAGGACCGTGGTATTGCCTAGTGAGGGGGGAAGATCGGTCAGAAAATCAATGGACAAGTGAGACCATGGTCGTTGTGGAACGGGCAAAGGATGTAACTTACCCGCCGGAAGGTGTCTAGGTGCCTTACACTGAGCGCACACCGAACAGGAGGACACGTACGCCCTCACATCCTTAGCCAGACCAGGCCACCAGTACTTATCGGTAAGGCAGCGCGCAGTACGGTCTATGCCCGGGTGACCCGTGGAAGGGGACGTGTGGGCCCAGTAAATGAGACGGTCACGGACATCCAGCGGGACGTACTGACGACCCGCAGGACACCCAGGAGGCCCAGGATCGCTGTGCAACGCTCGCTGAATGTCCGCGTCCACGTCCCACACAACCGGCGCCACAATGCATGAGGCGGGCAGAATCGGTGTATCATCTACCCGCCTTTCACCCGCGTCGCACAACCGAGACAGCGCGTCTGCCTTGGCGTTTTTTGTACCCGGAACGTATGAAAGCGTGAAATCGAACCGGGCAAAAAACAACGCCCACCTGGCCTGGCGAGGGTTCAGTCTCCTCGCCGCCCGGATGTACTCCAGGTTACGGTGGTCGGTCCAGACTACAAACGGGTGTCTCGCTCCCTCGAGCCAATGTCTCCAAACAGTCAAGGCGTTAAACACAGCCAACAGCTCCCTGTCACCGACGCCATAGTTGCGCTCTGCCTCACTGAGCTTTCGCGAGTAAAAAGCACAGGGGCGACGCTTAGGAGGGGTACCCGACAGTTGGGACAACACAGCACCTATCCCAACCTCAGATGCATCCACCTCCACTATGAACGGCAGTGACGGATCAGGGTGAGCCAGAACCGGGGCAGAGGTGAACATTCTCTTAAGGGTGCGAAATGCGACGTCTGCCTCGGTCGTCCAGGTGATCCGGCTCGGCCCACCCTTCAACAAGGAAGTAATAGGAGCTGCCACCTTGCCGAAGCCCCGTATAAACCTACGGTAGAAATTGGCAAACCCAATAAATCGCTACACTGCCTTAACCGTGGTGGGAACGGGCCAATTACGCATGGCTGACACGCGATCGACCTCCATTTCCACCCCACCGGCGGAAATCCGAAACCCGAGGAAAGAGACGGCTCGCTGGAAGAACGCGCACTTCTCTGCTTTAGCGTACAGGCCATGCTCCAACAGTCGCTTCAGCACCCTGCGAACGAGAGACACATGCTCAGCACGCGTAGTGGAATACACGAGGATGTCGTCAATGTAAACCACAACTCCGCGCCCCAGCATGTCCCTAAACACGTCGTTCACAAAGACTGAAACACTGCCGGGGCATTCATCAACCCATACGGCATCACCAGGTATTCGTAGTGACCCGTGGTGGTGCTGAAGGCGGTTTTCCACTCGTCTCCCTCTCGGATTCTCACCAAATTGTACGCACTCCGGAGGTCCAGTTTGTGAAGAAGCGCGCCCCATGCATTGACTCAATATATTGGGAAATCAGGGGGATAGGATATGAGTACCGGATCGTCAGTTTATTTAACGCCCTGTAGTCAATGCACGGACGCAAACCCCCATCCTTCTTCCTCACAAAAAAGAAACTCGAGGAGGCGGGCGAGGTGGAACGGCGGATCTGCCCCTGCCGCAGGGTTTCGGCCACATAGGTCTCCATCGCTGCGGTTTCTGCCTGCGACAGGGGATACACATGACAATAAGGCGGCACAGCATCTCCCTTTAGGTTTATAGCACAATCCCCGGACCGATGTGGTGGCAAACGACTAGCCATGGTCTTCGAAAAGACCAGCGCTAAATCGCCATATTCCGGGGGAATGCGCACTGCGGAGACACTGTCTGGACTTTCCATCGAGGTCGCACCAACGGAAACTCCTAGACACCTCTCCTGACACCCCTGAGACCACCCTGTCAACACTCTCTGCGACCAGGAAATAGTTGGGTTGTGTCCCGACAACCATGGAAGACCCAGCACCACAGGGAAAGCAGGAGAGTGAATAACATGAAACTCAATCTGTTCGGTATGGGCGTGCTGTACGGTCATCATGATAGGGACTGTGACGTGCTCAACGAGACCAGTGCCTAGTGGTTTGCTGTCTAAGCCCGTAATGGACCTAGGTTGAGACAATGGCACCAGCGGAATGCGCAGTTTCTGTGCGTAACCGCTGTCCATAAAAGGAGGCGAAATATAGCACCAACTGGAGCAAAAACCCAGAGCACTGGGCTGCGTCTCCGCTGAATCCCTGAGGAAGGCTCAGCTGAATGGTCCTCCTCTGCGACGGTGGAGACGATGGCAGGGGCACTTCGGCCGGGTTGAGTATGGGTGGTTGCTGCTCAAATGGCAGCCTCGCCTCCAACCGCCGCATAGCCTGGACCATCTCGGTCATGGCCTCCCCCAGGGACGCAATCATGCTGCCATGGTGGTGGAGCAGGTCACTCCCCGCTGACTCCATGGTGGTGTGGTATTCTGTCACGGCTGGGTGTAGTGGAGCGTATCGAAAGAACTTGGAGCCAAACGCAGGGAGGCGATAAACAAAACTGTATTCTCAAAAAGAACAATCCAACAACAAAGGCACTCTATCACAAGGCGAAATAAAACGCTCAAACGAACGTGCCTCTCTCCACAATATAAAGACATAGAACAATACCACACAAAGACACCCAGAAACACAGGAACTAATATAGGCAACCTAATGAGGGAATGGACACCAGGTGTGTGCAATAACAAGACATGACAGTGCCGTGGGAGGAGGAGCGGCGTGGCTAGAAGACCGGCGACGACGCGCGCCGAATACCACGTCGGGGGGGATGGCGCGCGTCCTCCACGCGCGTCCTCGTTACAGCCATGGTCCGCAGAGAGCTTCCAAATTATCAGAGGGATCTCATTGTTGAAAGATATCAGTCAGGAGAAGGGTACAAAAGAATTTCCAAAGCATTAAAAAATTCAAAAAAGCGACTAGTGACAAATCTAGCGACTTTTTGTGGTTTTATTGGAGACTTGTTCTTACTCTTCTCAACGAGCAGCGGGTGCCGCCGTGGGCCCCTCCCCCATCTGAAAGCACTCACAGGAGGCCCAGTCCTCGCACACAGCAGTTCCTCCAAGCTGCAGTCAGAGATGTTAACTCCTCCGCGTCCAGACTAAAAATTAATCGCTCATGCGCTCCGCCAGAGTGTCTCTTTTGGGTAACTTTTGCCAGTCCCAAGCCCAGATTTGACAGAAGAAAGTTAATTTGTAGTTCTAAACATATTTAGGGTGTTTTTACTCACTTTTTCTCTCTCCTATGACGTTAATCCTCTCCTACAGGCAGCGTCCAACACGTGCAGTTGGTGCAGTTCTCTTAATCCATGACCATGATGATACCTCCCCTTGTGTGTCGCTCTAAATGTTTATTTTTCTTCTAGCCTTTTGATTTTGACTTAAATAGCGCCCACTTTTTTGATTTGTTCTTAGTTTTTTTGCTCAGGTGATTATTTCTTGTACATGGACAACATTTGTAAATACGCACGTATATTGTTTTCCCCAACGAGAGTTTTGTATGTTAAAAAAGAAATGAATGATGCTGATAGGAAATTATGCAAATTAGGCCATGACTTCATTTAGCGACTTCTAGCGACTTTTAGGACAGCCAATAACGACTTTCCTTACTGAGGAGTTGCCAACACTGGGAACACAGTGAAGACAGTCATCATCAAGTGGAGAAAATATGGCACAACAGAGACATTACCAAGAACTGGACGTCCCTCCAAAATTGATGAAAAGACGAGAAGAAAACTGGTCAGGGAGGCTTCCAAGAAGCCAACAGCAACATTAAAGGAACTGCAGGAATTTTCAAGTCTCCCAGAAGCATGTGGGAAAATGTGTTATAGTCAGATTAAACCCAGGTTGAAATGTTTGGCCATAATTCCAAAAGGCATGTTTGGCGCAAAAACAACACTGCACATCACCCAAAGTACACCATACCCACAGTGAAGCATGGTGGTGGCAGCATCATGCTTTGGGGCTGTTTTCCTTCAGCTGGAACCGGGGCCTTATTCAGGGTGGAGGGAATTATGAACAGTTCCAAATACCAGGCTATTTTGGCACAAAACCTTCAGGCGTCCGTTAGAAAGCTGAAGATGAAGTTCACCTTTCAGCACGACAACGACCCAAAACACATCCATCCAAATCACCAGAAGACAATTAACGTTTTGGAATGTCCCAGCCAGAGACCAGATCTGAATCCAACTGTGGGGTGATCTGAAGAGGTCTGTGCACAGGAGATGTCCTCGCAATCTGACAGAATTGGAGCGCTTTTGCATAGAAGAGTGGGCAAATATTGCCACGTCAAGATGTTCCATGGTAATAGACTCCTACCCAAAAAGACTGAGTGCTGTGATAAAATCAAAAGGAGCTTCAACAAAGAATTACTTTAAGGGTGTGCACACATGCAACCAGGTTATTGGGAGCTTTTTATTTTTACCCCTCAAAGATGTCTTTTTTTTTTCAATTGATTATTTTCATGTTATAGGTCACATTAAAGGTGGAAAAAGTTCTGACATGATTTATCTTTGTTTCATTCTTTTACATCACTAGAACCTGGCATTTTAACAGGAGAATGGAGAAATAAGGTCAAATGGACATATCTATAACCCCTCCCCACATACACACACACCCCTAACCTACACAAACATATGACCCCTCCCCACATATACACAGAACCTCAAATGGACATATCTATAACCCCTCCCCACATACACACACAGCCCTCAGCTGGAAAATTATTCCACCTTACAATTGTCTTTTAATATGCTTTAGTCATTAATTAATGCACAGTCTACCGTTTTTATGCTTAGTCCACTATTCTTATTTGTTATTTCTTTTGTCCAAAATTGCTGCACCAAATTTGATGTGAAACTCTGCAATAAAACTTTCCGATTCTGATTTTGAAAAAGCAGTGTGTTATGTTGATTCACAGGAGCAAGTCAATTACAAGCCAGAATCAGAAGATACACGAACTTCAGGTGGGGTAGCTGAAAAGGGATTTATATACTCCAGACCAAAATGTTGAATCTGTGTTACAAAATGGGGAATATAGGTGGGGGTCTGGCTACAAATGCCACAGTATGGACATTTTCCTTTGTATGTTCTTCAAGACCTTTCAGGGAGGTTTGTTAAGGGTGAACTCCAGACTCACACATTCTCCTTGGCAAACACATTGAACCAAAAACACCAGCAATCACACATTTTCATGACTCACTTAGCCCCACCTAAAGACATACTTATAGTCGCGCTTCTCAAGTATCTCTTGACATGGAGCAAATATTAACAAATTATATATATTACAGTATATTTAAACTACATCCTTGCACATTACAAACATGTATATCACACCTTTAGAACACGTGTATCGGTGCCTTATTAGCATAGTATCAGGTGAGTAATGGTTTTGCAATTTCTTTATCACTCTATAACTTGGTCTTGTCAATTATGTCCTCCATGTTTCTACATAGAGCTACATAGACCAATAGTTCTGTGAGAGAATACACGCCCTGAAAAGTAGTAGCAATTTGCCATCAATTATCTTACAAAAATCTAATGAAATACAACTTTCACATTGAAAAATAATTATATCATAGCTACAAAAGCATATCTTTCTTGTTTTGGCAGAAATAAACGTAGGATTGTAGCTGCCTCTAGATGGAGGACATTTATACAGTTTTCTTAAAGACCTGCTTCAACTGTGTGATATATAATGAAACTTGCAATAGTTCCATGTGCAACCTGCTTAGTACTTCTCAGCATTTCTATGCGATTAAGTTCTGGCCTTTGACTAGGGCATAGAGTGAGCTAGAGGGTCATTCCCTCTATTTATTTGATTTTAGATTCTATTCAAAATCGTCTGATATAATAGAACTCACTGTTAATTATTACGACGGCCTATTGCAATTTTTCTTGAAATTGTTTTTTAATTAAGATCAAATATCCATCTATAAACATGTTGAAAACAACACCTTTCAGGTAGTGTAAATTGGGCCTGTTGACCGACAGAATAACCCAGGAATCTGTGTTAACCACTAACCTCATATTGTTGAAATGACAGATAAAACATCCAGAATAAAAGCTGAAGATGAAAGTTGCATGTTTTTCCCTCCTACTGCTGCTGGCATGTAGCTTTGGTGAGTCTCCACAACAGATTTTTTATTTTTATTTTTTTTATAAGACAGGAACCATGTTAAACAAAGACCTGCTTCAACATAACATATACAATGTGGTTCTTCTGTTCCACCAGGAGAGGGCCTGAAATGTCATTGTATTGGCAAAGCTTGCACAAACACAATGCAGACCTGCAATGCTAAACAAGACGCCTGCATCAGTGCCCAGGTCACAGCCCCAGTGTGTAAGTATCTATATTCACCTTCACTTGCCACTAACCAATAGGTACAACACCAAATATCTGCTAACGTTATTTGGAGAATCTCCAAAAGTGTTTCTGTATAAAACAGATAATCAACTGACTATCAGTAACATTTTAACCAAGCATCTAATAATCCTAACCTTTATCCTAACCTTAACCCTTATCTTAACCCTTATTCTAAACCTAACCCCTAAACTCAGCAGGCATTTTCTCATCAAAAGATAGTAATACAATCAACAAAACTTCATCAAGCCATGTATCTATAGAACATACATAAAGATGGAAATTGTGATTTTCAAAATATAGTTTAACCAAATATTTAATAGTTTTCATTGAGATCTTAGGAAATCCAATTAGTCAAATCTAGAAAACATGCTGTTTTTTGCCTGCTAGTGCTGTAGCCTATGTCTCTGTCCTCTCCACAGCCATACACTTCAAGAGATGCATTAAGATGTCAAACTGCCTTTTACTGAAAGGACGCCCAGGCATGAAGGCCAGCTGCTGCCACACCGACCTGTGTAACTAACACAACCTCCGTCTACGATACGGTCAAATCCTGTACTTTCTTCACTGTACTAAGGTTGAACATCCCTAATCAATGTACATTGTTGGAACTGTGAAAAATAAATACTGTGAAGTATAAATACAAGTGCTTTGGAATCATTGTCATAGCAGTTATTTCATTGTGACATACTGTATATTTGAACTCAAGGGTGACTACATGTTCTGGATTGTGCTAAGTAGTCCTCAAATTTTGCACCCAAACAGACAATATTTTCAACATGTTATCAGAAAATTAAAATACATTTGGCAATTACATTATTTGCTAGGCAATTACATCATTATTAAACATATATCATGCTAACTTAGTGACATGAGAATTGACTTGAAGGTGTGCCAAATATTGCAGCCAGGAAGTGTAAATCCAAATGTAAATGCCTGTCCATTAGTTCAATGTCATTCTATGGCACTGAAGACTAAACTACCACTGCACATTAACTTCACCATTTACTTAGTTTCGAACATAAATGTTTGGGGAATTGCAGTTGTGCTGATATACAGCTCTGGAAAAAAATAAGAGACCAATGCACATTTTTCTTTCCTTTCCCACAAAGTTGAAAAGAATAGTTTTGAATGAGGAACAGAAGCATTCAATTTGCAGTGGCCTCTTAATTTTAACCATTCTTTTCCTCACTCAAAACCTTCCTTTTTGACGTTTTGGAAAGAAAAGAAAAAGGTGCAATGGTCTCTTCATTTTTTCCGGAGCTGTATGTTAACAAAGGCCACCATGACTTGACAATATTTACACGGTTATCAAAAAGCACAGCTCTTATTTCGAGCTATTCTAAAATTCCTATTGGGATAAATAAATGGTCAAATTAGAAAATAAAATGTTGCTGCTCGGTGTTATGTTGATTGTGACTTTTTCTGTTTTTACCAACTTAGAATATTTCCACAACACAATGTATAAGGCTAATGCTGTATAAAAATATATTTATATCTTTTCTCACTTGGATTTTATGTTAAGTAATTTTAAACAAAAAAATAACCTGTCCTGCCCAGAATTTTGGTGGGCTCAATAAAGAAAAACTTTCACAAGAATGAGCAGCAAATGCAGGTGCTTAAAGCTGGTGGAAACCCATCCCAGCAGACATATTTACCATCAAAGGTGATTCCACTAGGTATCAGTGACCTATCCAAGGACACTTTTAGTTTTGTAGCTGATTTATAACTGAAATTTACTGTGTCTGGCTTTGATATATGGTTTTATTTTAATAATAATTAAAAAACTATAAAAAATCCACTGAAAAGTGTTTGAGTATGATGTGTAGATAAGCAGAGAAAAGACTATAATAATTTAAAATGAAACAGCATGAAAATGTCTACATGGATGTAAACTTTCTGGAGGCACAGTATGTCAAAATGTCATAAGAAGAAATAAGTTGAGTATGATTCTTCTTCCGCTACCAAGTATTCAGACCAATCTATTTACTTAACCACAGGTAGAATCCAATCAAGAAGTAGACTGTCAAAGCACACAGGATGCATCTAAGATCAGCTTGTCATGGGAAAGGGTCTTAATACTTATTTACATAAGATAAATCAGTATTCATTATCAATAATGTTGCACACATTTATAAATTACAAAAATGTGTTTTGCTTGTCAGTATGGGATATTGTGTGCAGATTGATGGCAAGTATTTCTATCGCTTATAAATTAATTTTATAACACAACAAAATGTGGACAGAGTAAAGTGGAGTGAATACTTTCAAAAGGCTCTGTATGTTCTTCAGTCAGTTATTTTGCTCTGGCTTGCCTGTTACAAATTCTCCTAAACTCTGTTGCAATGTAGAATGTCCCAGTGTTGAACAACAGAGTCTCTGTGACAAACGTTTGTGTCTTATGTAAACTCTTGCATAATCCTCAAATTGGTCAAATCAGATTACACTTCCTGGTAATGAGGAGATCTCACAAGTGTACACTTGGAGAATGTGCTAAAGTTGATGGACATAGGTAAATATATTGCATTTGTGACTCAGAGATAGTTGAGGTTATTTGCATATTATGCAGTATATAAGGAGGAAGGGAAGGAAAGATCAGAAAGAGAGTTCAACACAGAAAGAAGAAATCAAGTGAGTAATAATGGTTTTGCTGTATATTTTTTAGTCTGTATAACTTTCTCATGATATTAGGCTACTTGGTTAGTAAAATGGCTGGTTGTAGTATTTCTACACAAAACAATGTCTTATTAGAGTTTGACCTAACGCACAGGTTAGCTACCTACAAAGACTTATTATCGTGTCGACGTAACTGTCACCCCTGAAAATGTTTTTTGCCATGTTCGATCTCTATATTTAAACATTACTGACAGATAAGGTCATCAAATGTAACACAGACATTTTATTTATTTACTTTAGTTTGACTGTTTGGTGCCTAAGGCTTTTGCACGGTACAATAAGACATTACACATTTCTCTGTAATTATATTCTAAAATAATTTGCACACAAAATGCTGTGTATATTCATAAAAACTCTTAGCAATTTGCTGGGATGATGAAAAGGGAAGGATGATGAAACTCTCTTACCCCACAAAAACATCTACTGTTTATTTTAGTAATGCAAATGGCTGTAAAAAGTAATTATTCTGTGTAATTTGTTAAATTAAATCAGTAAACAGTCAAATATCCATTCGTCCAAATGTGTCCAAAAAACGAACTTGTCATGTGATGTACACTGTACATGGTGACCTACACATAATAACCCAGGCATCTGTATTCATTACTTATTGTCAGATAAAGTGTCCAGGAAAACAAAGGAAAGATGAAAGCTGTTTGTTTTTCTCTCCTCTTACTGTTGGCATGTAGCTTTGGTGAGTCTCTTCAACAATGTCTTCTTTTTCTCAAATTTGAGTTGTTTGTTGCTTCAATTACAGAAGCACTCCAGTTACATGCTCACCCCAATTGAAAGTACCAAGCACCATCAAATAACACACTGTTATTTGATGGTCAATCAAAATTGAGGTAACAGGTCATTTGGGGAAGGGGATGCGCTGGTGTCTGTTTTAACTGGCTAGAATTAGATGTCACTCTTATTTTTTCTTCTAAACCAATGATTGGTTTGGAAGGTCGTTACAGAGAAAATTTTGTTCTTATGTTTCTCCAGGAGAGGCGCTGAAATGCAACAACTGTATTGTCAAAGGCTGCAGAAACACAGTGGAGACCTGCCGTCCTGATTTTGATGCCTGCATCAGTGCCATTTTCTTGCCCCCAGCCCGTACGTATCTCTTGTCCTTTTCACTTGGCACTAACCAGTCAGCAAAACACCTATTCATTATTAATTTCGATTAACCCCTTCTATGTAAAAACAAATTAATCAAATCAGCAAAACATTCTGTTTTTTGTCTGCTAGTGTTCAACCCCATGTCTCGGTCCTCTCCACAGCTCCATTATTCTTCAGGAGATGCATCAACAAGTCCGACTGTCTTCTGCTGGCAGGAACACCAGTCATTAATGCCCAATGCTGTTACACTGACCGGTGCAACTAAAACAGTAAAATCCTATACGTCCTATGCTGTGCTGAGCCGAACATTCCAAATCAATGCACATTATTGTGACTGTGGAAAAAAATTAAATAATACATAGCCTAAACGTGTAAGTGTTTTTGCATTTTTCTTCAAAACTATCTTTTGCGACATACTGCATCATTAAACTTTAAGTAGGGTCACCACATGGTCCAGATTGTTGGGACAGTCCCGCATTCTGGCACTTTTCATCAACAAAATTAAAATACAACACCATTAGTAAACACTTTGGGTTTAGATGATAAGTGGAATAGACACGTGCATTCAACAGTTAACATGCGTCAGCTTACGGCTACAATGTAGAATCTAATGACACCAAATCACCGAATCTCATTACAGCACTGTTATTATTTTGTAATACACGTCTCCTTTCATTCATCAAATTACGGGTGCACTTGGATTTATGAGTGGACAAAATTAGTTTTTAATAGTGTGGTGTTTTTAATAAGGTGATGCCAGATTCAAAAAACTAATTTTTGGACATAGAAAGAAAGAAGAGCTCCAAGGGGCCCGCCCACTTCCCAGAGCTCTTGGGCTTTATCTTTCCAGAACAAACAACAAACAATTCTACAAAGCCCTCTGGCCCTCTGACCATGCCCTTCGACCTGTCAACTACTTCCTTAGTTGCCTAAAGACACAGCAAGATCTCTCTCACAGATTGTGAGCCATAAACAAAGGCCTGTTCATTAATTTTTTTGTCATTTATTTTAAGCTTCCTTTCAAATACTGTCAAGAAAATAAACATTATATTAATGAACTACAGCTTATAAATTATGAAAACGTTTATTGTTATTTCATCATATATGTTCAGTCCTTACATCCATAGTTGTCTCATTTTCACTTCTCTAGCCCTGTCCTGGGTTAGTCTGTGTCCATACTGTCAATGCTGTATGTGAAGGAAAGGACAGGACAAACCTTTTTAATGTGCAACAGTACACCAATGATTTGCTGAAACTGAATATTAGAAAATTGGAGTCCTTCCTCATATTAGGTGTATTCACACTGTACCACTGTAACCTGAACCATGCAGTGTAAAAATAATTGATCTGCAATTTTCTTGGATTAAAGTTTAGATCAGGTTGTTCAGGTTTAGCACATGTTGTTCCCGAAGCACCTGAACTATGTTCCTTGTCTCAATGTATTTTTAATAAAGCTTCCGGATTACACAAGACATTTTGCAAGACACAGAACTTTGGCACAAAACAAAGAACATTGTTCCACATTAGAACCTTCCACATGGGGACAGGATGTTAATAATATTCATAATCTTTCAATAAAATAACCCAAACATTCGTGTACATGTATATTGTAACAGATATCATAGTTTTTTGAGAGAAAGAGGAAATGTGAATATGTGAATTATTGTTAATGGACATTATATGTGGCATGATACATTTTTCATTAGGACATTTAAAGTTTGACATTTTACAAATGTTATAATCTCTGGAAGCCTTTTTAGAACTACTGCACTACAGGTTCCTACACAATGATCAATTTAAAGTGTAATTGACTCGGAAAAACATCTAATCCACAGAGGTCAGCTGGGTGGCTTGGGTGCCTGTGATGTTAAATGAGTTTACATGTTTTTCCACATGGCATCCTGGTTTAATTAAAGACCAGTGTGGGGAAAAGCTGAATTGTTTAATGAGGATGCCTAGGTCACACAAGCCACACTTAAATAGTAGCTTTTTCAGCATATTATTCTGTATAGAAAATAAATTAATACGTGAATTCATTAAGTTGTCGATCCATCGCTTATATCCTAATTTATTTATGTTATCATACATTTTGAGGACTTTGTTAAATGTAACGCTTGCTTCCACTTCCCCATAGCATTTCGGGGACTAAACTCTGGGCTTTGACTAAGCCCATCAATAGCAATACATTTCTTATTCTCTTATAGCATAAACACTCTCTGGTACACTATGGATAATATAGTTTTTTTGAGGACCTCAGAAAGTCTTTCCATAGCCCGAAATCTCTTATTTCTGAGATCATTTGTGGTGCTCAAGTGTTTTAGATCTCTGACCTTTTGTAAGACACATTAGTTTAACTTCAGCTTATTGACAGATGGCAACACATTTTACACAAATATTTTCTGTTGTATTATCGAATTTCTGGTTGACACAATGATGATATGCTCGCCAAGAGGGAGCGTGCAATTGGCATGCTGATTGCAGGAATGTCCACCAGAGCTGTTGCCCGTGAATTGAATGTTAATTTCTCTACCATAAGCCTACCAAAGGCTTTTCAGAGAATTTGGCAGTACATCCAACCGGCCTCACAACCGCAGCCCATGTGTAACCACACCGGCCCAGGACCTCCACATCCAGCATCTTCACCTCCAAGATCGTCTGAGACCAGCCACCCGGACAGCTGCTGCAACAATCGGTTTGCATAACCAAAGAATTTCTGCACAAACTGTCAGAAACCGTCTCAGGAATGCTCATCTTCATGCTCGTTGTCCTCGTTCGGGGTCTCGACCTGCTGCAGTTTGTCGTTGTAACCAACTTGAGTGGGCAAATGCTCACATTCTATGGCGTCTGGCACTTTGTAGATGTGTTCTCTTCTCGGATGAATCCCGGTTTTCACTGTACAGGGCAGATAACAGACGTATGGCGTTGTGTGGATGAGCGGTTTGCTGATGTCAACGTTGTGGATCGAGTGGCTCATGGTGGCGGTGAGGTAATGGTATGGGCAGGCGTGTGTTATGGACAATGAACACAGGTGCATTTTATTGTTGGCACTTTGAATGCACAGAGATACCGTGACAAGATCCTGAGGCCCATTGTTGTGCCATTCATCCACGACCATCACCTCATGTTGCAGCATGATAATGCACGGCCCCATGTTGCAAGGATCTGTACACAATTCCTGGAAGCTAAAAACATCCCAGTTCTTGCATGGCCAGCATACTCACCAGACATGTCACCCATTGAGCATGTTTGGGATGCACTGGATCGGCGTATATGACAGTGTGTTCCAGGTCCTGCCAATATCCAGCAATTACGCACAGCCATTGAAGAGGAGTGGACAAACATTCCACAGCCCACAATCAACAACCTGATCAACTCTATGCGAAGGAGATGTGTTGCACTGCGTGAGGATAATAGTAGTCACACCAGATACTGACTGGTTTTCGGACCCCCCTGGACCTCCCCAATACAGTGAAACTGCACATTTTAGAGTGGCCTTTTATTGTGGCCAGCCTAAGGCACACCTGTGCAATAATCATGCTGTCTAATCATCATCTTGATATGCCATACCTGTAAGGTGGATGGATTATCTCGGCAAAGGAGAAGTGCTCACTAACACAGATTTAGACAGATTTGTGAACAATATTTGAGAGAAATAGGCCTTTTGTGTACAAAGAGAAAGTCTTAGATCTTTGAGTTCAGCTCATGATAAATGGGGGCAAAAACAAAAGTGTTGCATTTATAATTTTGTTCAGTGTAGTTGGGGTTCTTCTGTTCAAAGGCAGTTTTTCTCTATCTGACATCTGACATCGATAGTCTTTGTAGAGGACAATGTTCCTGTAGTCTTCACTCAGGTGTTGTCTGTCATTTAAATATATTTTGAGTGCAGATGCTCCTTCCTTCCTGACCACTCGTAGGCCAAGCTTGTGGAGTCTAGTTCTCACAGTTTATCTGTACCAGTTTTACATTGATTATAGTAAGAGACACTTCTGAATCTATTGATGTTAACCAGGAGGCCTTGGAGACTTCTTTGAGCATCTTTTGGTAAGCATTAAGGTTGAATTACGCAGGTATTCTGAGATAAAAGATCTATTTGCCACAATATGCTCAGCTTTTCACAAGACCATAACTTATGTAAAAACAGTATTTTACCATGTCTTAGTTTTTTTACACCTTGAGCAGAATGAATACTTTGGCACTGTACTCGCCTTGAATGGTCTGTAGTATGTTCTGGCTACAAGCAGGAAGGTTGTTTCCCAACAATCCAAGCAATTGTGTGTGGACCCCTGGGGAGTGGCACCCCCTGCTGCCTAAAAGCAGTCATTACAAGCAGAATGGCAAGTTGAAACTAACTGCACACCAATCTTGAGTAGTTATTGGAAAAAATAACTGCTGTTTTCATTTTTAAAATATTAAATATACCCCCATTGTTCACGGCCTGTTGGTGCTCATGGTCAAAGCCTACTATACTTCCTGATCTGTTCTCCCAACCAGGGACCGAACTTCACCAACCCTACTTTTAGATTCAAATACCAACCAGCAGTGGGAATCAGTGGGTGCTATGCTGCTGGTGGTCCTCATATTAACCTTCAGGCTGACCTACATAATGTCAATAAGAATAATCCCAATAGAGATTATTATTAATAATGCATTATCTTATATTGTTGGAATGACAGATCAACATAGTCCAGAAGATAAACAGAGAAAATACAAAAACTTTATGTTGAACTCTCCTACTCCTAATGCTAAAGTCACATTGGTGAGACTCCCTGACAATGTCTTATTCTATCAATTCATTTGACAAGGGATCACAGTAAATAAACCAGTCTTACAGATTTTATGTACAGTACATTTGCTACTCATATCCAGTCAATATATTACTTGACTCGACATAAAACAGACATAATACTGAATACAATGGAGACCTGCCGTTCTGCAGGAACACAACGGAGACCTGCCGTTCTGCAGGTCTGCCGTTCTGACGGAACACAACGGAGACCTGCCGTTCTGACGGAACACAACGGGGACCTGCCTTTCTGACGGAACACAACAGAGACCTGTCGTTCTGACGGAACACAACAGAGACCTGTCGTTCTGACGGAACACAACAGAGACCTGTCGTTCTGACGGAACACAACAGAAACCTGCCGTTCTGACGGAACACAACGGAGACCTGCCATTCTGACGGAACACAACGGGGACCTGCCTTTCTGATGGAACACAACGGAGACCTGCCGTTCTGACGGAACACAACAGAGACCTGCCATTCTGACGGAACACAACGGAGACCTGCCTTTCTGATGGAACACAACGGAGACCTGTCGTTCTGACGGAACACAACGGAGACCTGTCGTTCTGACGGAACACAACGGAGACCTGTCGTTCTGATGGAACACAACGGGGACCTGCCTTTCTGATGGAACACAACGGAGACCTGTCGTTCTGACGGAACACAACAGAGACCTGCCGTTCTGAAGGAACACAACGGAGACCTGCCGTTCTGACGGAACACAACGGAGACCTGCCATTCTGACGGAACACAACGGGGACCTGCCTTTCTGATGGAACACAACGGAGACCTGCCGTTCTGACGGAACACAACAGAGACCTGCCATTCTGACGGAACACAACGGGGACCTGCCTTTCTGATGGAACACAACGGAGACTTGACGTTCTGACGGAACACAACAGAGACCTGTCGTTCTGACGGAACACAACGGAGACCTGTCGTTCTGATGGAACACAACGGGGACCTGCCTTTCTGATGGAACACAACGGAGACCTGTCGTTCTGACGGAACACAACAGAGACCTGCCGTTCTGAAGGAACACAACGGAGACCTGCCGTTCTGACGGAACACAACGGAGACCTGCCGTTCTGACGGAACATCTATTATTTCAATGCATTGACACTAACCAATCAGTACAACCAAACATATCTAAGAATTTTGATTGACATCTGAGGCTAACACATTCATACCATCAAGAAATCGAGTTGTGTTCTAATGTTTTACCCTGGGTCTCGGTTCTCCCTCGCCACAGCTGTCTCATATAGATGCATGAAGTGGTCAGAACACACATTCCTGGGAAGCATCAACCAATGCAATGGAGACACAACCTTTGTTTACCATATAAATACAGTACATGCATACAGTCTAACCTGTACTAAGCTGTACTTAGCTGGACTAAGCTGAACATCCCTAATCAATGCATATGACTGTGAAACATTTAGTGGCCAAGTGTGGTCTAGAGGTTTAAGCTGATGTCTCCAGGACAGATATTGTTTATTGCTGAGGAATGGGTTCGTCACCAACCAACTATTAATTAAGCACACACTCTTGGCAATCTTTCCCACTTTCTCAAGCCTATCAATGAAGTATGAAAAAAAACATAGAGCTTTGCTTTTGCATTTTACTGCAATCATTTCTGTAAAATGTATTGTCTTGTTTAATTTCTTGTAAAATCATGGATTCCAGACAGTTGACCTCATCGGGAACAGTGCTAAATAAAGTAAAGATTGGCTAATATCTCAGAAATATCACATAATGGATAATATAATGTGATTTTTTTTTGGATAGTATGCTGTATGTATGAAGAAGAGATGGGAGAAGAAAAAATGTAATCCAAATTGGAATGACTGGATCTAGAAGAAAATAGCTTTCTTAACCAGTTGAGGGATTCTGTTAAGGTCGGTTAGGTTTAACAGTAACTCTAGGACGGATTTGAAGAGCCCTGGTCTCGACTCTTGAGGTAATATATTGTTACCCAGATACACTCCTGACGGGGACATCTGGGGACATGGGACTGCTATTTTATGTTCCAGTTGCTAAATCACATGCATTCCAAAAACAGAACAAATTGATATATGCATGTTTACGCAGTTTGTTCCTATTTTTTACATTACAGATTCACTTGAATAAGGTGAAATGCAAGATAATAGGACAACATCAATTGAACATGATTTTAGGGCTTATGTGTGAAGGAGGAAAAAAGATGAGTGCACGGTATGTCCACTAGAGGTCAGCAGAGCTCATACTTACAGTTCAGTTCAGTAAAAGGAGAGCTTTTAGTTTTGCAGGTTACAGCATATAGACCATGGGCATTCAACTCTGGACCTTGAAGTCAGTTCCCCATTTTTTCCTTGACCCTCTCTAATCAGGGACTTATTTGGACTTGGGACACCAGGTGTGTTCACTTAATTATGAGGCAGAACAGAAAGCTAGTAGTTTTCAGGTATCTTTCCCCAATATCCCTATCAAACAATGCATACCAATGACTGAAATTGCACTAAAAGAGTATAATAATTATAAATAATATGTTTTCTAGTAAACAGGGCATAGTTGGTACACAGCTCCAGTATCATGAGGCTCTGTTTTGTAGTCACATATTGACTAAAACACCAGTGAGTGCCAAGCCCTGTCTATGTCAACAGGTAATTATTTATTTCATTACAATCCAATAACCAATTGCTACAACTCCTAGAGAGCTGTAGCCTCACACTCCACACGTAAATCTTGTTTTCTAAAGGCTAACACATTAAAGAGATTATTCGTACTTGTAAACAAGGGTTGCCAGCGGAGATCCCCCTCACGCACAGACACACAAACATTTATGGCCGTCTGACAACCCGCAATGTGTCCATTCTTCCATCCCACACTTACACAACAAGGTTTCCCTCCCCTCCCGTGGTTTTACAGCACATACTGTAGCAGATCCCCGGGGGCAGAGGTTTCCCCCAGTCGAAAAAAAAAGAAAACGGCAGGGTCATGGAAACACTGTTGAGCAGCCTGCAGGGGGCTACAGGACCCCACACCAACCAGCCACTTCCTCTGCCAGATGCGTGCAAGGATCCCCCTCCGAACATAGGCGCACACACAAACATACAGTGGATGCAATCGTGATGGCCGTTTTAAAAGGAGTGAGGGGTACCCCTCCTGGAAGCTGCCAGTGTGGTCTGACCACAGAGTAAACACAATGTGCGCGGTTGAGCAGCCGGCATTACCTGAGATAGATCCTTAGAGCTGTGAGGAGCACTCTGCTCCAGTGTCATCAGTATCTACATATGCCCCTTTTTTTTGCTCACCAATAAGGGTGCGGATGGAATGAAGCTGAATGTAGAATTTGGAGCTGTTGGCTAGACAGAGCAGTGGAGTAAAGCCCAATGCCACCTGACAAATCTCATACTGTCCCTTTAAGATCTAGTCACACAAAGTAATTGAGCTTGGCATTCCCCAGGACTTGAGAGAAGCCCTGTGACATGTCAACAACAGACGGGACATACTGTACCCTATATGGCCAAAAGTATGTGGACACCCGACCATCACACTATATGAGGTTGTTGGAATGTTGGAATAGGAAAAGGCCTTCTCCAAACTGTTACCACAAAGTCAGAAGCACCCAATTGTCTCGAATGTCTGTGTATCCTGTAGCATTCTGATGACCCTTTACTGGAACTAAGGGGCTCAGCCCAAACCCTGAAAGCCCAAACCCTGAATCTCAGCATTTCTTAGTGCCCTGTGAAATACTGACAGATGGCCTAGCATCCTACCCGCATCTTGTCCAATCATCTAAAGCAAAGCATTTTTCAGATATGATAGTTAAAAATGCACACAGCCCCAAAACCTTGTTTAGTGCAATAGACACTGCACTAAACCATGTTGCTGTACTCCCTGATGTTACTTTTGAAATGACGGTTGGCACAATTACACTCGTATCTCACCTACTGATCATGACCCTTCTGGTTTAGTCCTTTGCCCTGCTTCTCTCAACATTGATGAATATAGTCTCACACATGAACCCTTTCCCCCTGCAGACATAGTTCCCTCATGTCTTTTGAAAGAGGTGTTAGATACTGTTGGTCCAAGCCTTTTGTTTGTAATAAATAGATCTCTAATAAATGGCACTGTTCCAGTTTTATTCATGCTGTGGTTCAGTATATTATAAAAAAATAAAATCTAGACCCTAAAGATTGTAACAACTTATTCCCATTTCTAAATGTTTATTTATGTCCAAAATACCGGAAAGGGTTGTTCTTTCTCAGCTCTTTTAAATTTTAAGTGAAAATAACGTGTTGGACAACTTTCAGTCAGGTTTCAGAGTTCACCATAGCACAGAAACAGAACTTAAATGGTACTGAATGATTTGTTGCTGTTCAGTGATTCTGTGCTATTTTGCTCTTGCTTGACCTTAGTGCTTCTTTCGATGCTGTTGATCACGTCATCCTCCTGGATGGCCTCCAGATAGAGGTTGGTATCCAGGATGTTGCCCTACAGTGGTTCAATTCTTATTTGAAAGAACCTTTCCTGTTAATACCGGAAATATTTCCTCCGCTTCGGCAACGATCACAACCGGAGTATCTCAAGGTTCGATCCTTGGGCCAATTTTATTCTCTTTGTATATGCTCCCTTTGGGCTCCATTCGCCATAGACATTGTATACCACTGTTATGCTGATGATATACAGCTGTACTTACCACTAAAACCAGGTGATACCAACTCCTTCAAGTCCCTCTATTATGTGCTGGATGGCTAAACATTTTCGCAAACTTAATGAGAGTAAGACGGAAGTTATACTATTTGGCACCACCAAATCAATTGAGGCACCATCTAAAAATTTGTGGCCCTTGTCCACAAATCTGCACACCCTTGCAATAAATCAGGTTATCTTTGATTCAGCATTAAAACTTGACAAACAAATTAATTCTGTTCTCAAAGGTAGCTTTTTTCATCTGAGGACTATGACAAAACTAAAATCATTCCTCTCTCTTAGGGACTTGGAGATTTTTATAGATGCACTTATATCGTCTCAAATTGATTACTACAATTCTTTGTACTCTGGAATTTGTCCCTCATCATTATCATGTTTGCAGCTGGTCCAGAATGCTAGATTGTTAACTGGTACCAGGAAGATGGACCATATTTCCCCGATATTGGCCTCTCTTCACTGGTTACCAGTAAAATATATAATCAATTTTAAGGTGCTGTTACTTGATTTTAAAGCATTAAGTCGATTGGCTCCATTGTATATTTCAGATCTCCTTATGTTGTATCATTCTTCCAGACCCCTTCAATCATCAAATCCGTTTCCTTTTAGCCATTACACAGTCTGAAAACAAAAGTTGATTGTGCCTTTTCGGATGTGGCCCCTAGACTGTGGAATATACTGCCCATTGTTATCAGGTCATCCCCCACCACCAACACATATAAGTCTTATCTTAAAACCTATTTTTATTCTTTGGCATTCGAGTTAGAATAGGGACATTTGTGTTTAACTGTCTTGTTTCTTGTTTCTATTTCTTGTTGTATGTTTTGATGTATTGCATAACTTTGTACAGCACTTTGTTCAGCATTCGTTGTTTTTAAATGTGCTTTAAAAATAAAGTGACATGACAGCCCCAGACCATTATCCATCCTCCACCAAACTTTACAGTAAGCTCTATGTATTCCGGTAGGCAGCGTTCTCCAGGCTTCCGCCACACCCAGATCCGTCCATCAGACTGCCAGATAGTGAAGATAGTGATTCATCACTCCAGAGGACACGTTTCCACTGCCCCCAGAGTCCAGTGGCAGCTTGCTTTACACCACTCCAGCCGATACTTCACATTGTATATGTTGATGTGAGTCTTGCGTACATTTGCTCAGCCATGGAAACCCATTCCATGAAGCTCTGGATGCACAGATCTTGTGCGGATTTCGTGTCCAAAGGCAGTTTGGAACTCTCAGGTGAGTGATGCAAAAGATAGGTGATATTTACATGCTGCGTGCTTTAGCACTCTGCAGCCCCACTCTGTGAGTTTGCGTGGTCTACCACTTTGTGGCTAGGCTGTTTGGCTCCTAGACACTTCCACTTCACAATTATAGCACTTACAGTTGACAAGGGCAGACATAGCAGGTCAGAAATGTCACCAACTGACTTGTGTTAAAGGTGGCATCCTATGACAGTGCCACGTTTAAACTCACTGAGCTCTTCAGGACGACCCGTTGCACTGACAATGTCTGTCTATGAAGATTTCATGGCCGTGATACATTGTATGCACCTGTGAGCAATGGGTGTGGCTGAAACACCTGAACTCAGTAATTAGTAGGGATGTCCACATACTTTGGGCCATATAGTGTACTTCCCTACAAACATGCACTTCTGGTTTGAATCACAGCAGACATATTTTAACATGCGCAATACAGTGTACTCAAGCTACTAATGGAAAGATTACTACTAAGCTGGCGAAGGTCATATGTAGCGATGTTTATGCACTACCCGGTGACAGGTTGAGCCCTCTATCCATCTCTATGGTTGAACCTGACGCTGAATTACAGCCAGTGTCAGAAACCCTGCTCACCTGCAGCTAGAATCATTACAACACTGTTGTTAGTAGACAGCCCAGCTGCTGTGATTCCACACACCCAGCACAGCGCCACTCTATAAAAGCTGACAGGTTTGGCATGGACCAGTTATTATCACCATAGGAAGCACCCATATCAAGCAGAGAATATTTTACCACGAGCATGAGTGAAAAAGGCCAACTACGGGAGGATTTCTTCAACATTTCCTACACGTCACGTTTTCTCCTTTCCGTAGGCGAAAATACGGTGGCAAGATACCTTATGATATATGGTAGTGGTTAGTTTTATAGTTTTGATAATAAAATGTTTTTTGCTAGCTACCAGTGAACATGGTGGGGTTCCCGGGAAGCTGCTTGACATCCGGCCAGATATGTTTCCATTATCTTGAGGAAACAATGAGTGAATTCATGACAAAACACACTTGGGATGTAAACCAAATAATATATTTATAAAATTATTTTTCAGTGCAGTTCAAGACGACATTCCAAGGAGTCAAAAGTTAGTTGTAGTTTATTGTATTTCTGCGGATGCAGAACATTTCTTGGGCCATACCATGAACAGGTGTAGTGAGTTTCATGGTGGTTCTGTGAATTTATTCTGTTATTTAATACCTATTATTAAACGGCATTCTTCATTTGGAAAATCGAATGCATAAAATATAAATAAAATGTATAAATATAACACTAGACGTTGTTTTGTAATGAGGAACATTATCCCATAGCGTACCACCAGAACAGCCAATTTGATTGTGATGTTGGATTTTTTCCTCTATAATAACTTCCACAATTTTAGCAATTAAACAACGTGGCATCAGTCCAAACTTATCACACACATACCTGAGATAATTTCACTTCGTCGTAGATTTCTCCCAATGACAGCCTGAGCTCAGATGCAGGCTCCTCCCTAGAAGATAGAAGTTTCATCAGTTTCCCGGGCTGCCTGCTTCCACAAACCGTCCTAAGACCGTCCCGTCACTACGAAGGGAAAAATACGCAAGAGGCCTAAGCAATGTTGTTATCCAGAACTCGTGGTGTATGGAAGAGTTTTTGTTTGTTTAGTGTTTTCTGGAGTGTGTTCTTGAGTGCCAATGGGAAGACGAAAAAGACAGATGAGACCGCGTCGATGAACGCTCTCCACCGAGGAAGATGCGCGGCTAGGTGCCTCAGCCTGCAAAGCGTAGAGACGCTCTCCAAACACTCCCAGGTAGAGGTGAGGAAAAACAAGCACGCGAGCATGCTGCTGTCACCGTTAAATAAAAAGTGAAATATTAACACTGATTATTGTATTGCACCTTATTTTTGCACTGTTTAAATAATTATTGAACCAGGATGTGCATCTTCCCATTGTTGATGAAAAACATGCTTGAAGTAATTTTTTTAATATTGCTGCACGGTAATTGCTTTGATTTGGGACGTGCGGCAACACAAGAAGCGGGAAATATACCATTCTGCAACATTTTCTGATGAGCTGGAGACGGCCGAATAGCCTAAACTGTACTCTCATTACAAGGTTGTCGTTATCATGCCTCGTTTTGATGCGACTCCACGTTCAGGAGTGTAATGGTGTTGTCGGTTGATGAAGGAGAGGCTCGTTGTCCTGATTTAATCCATACCCATCCAGTCTCAAGCTTATGCCACTGTGACAGACACATCCAGGTCACTCAACCAATTACTTTCCCTTGTCTTCCCTGGTCTTGGATGACATAAATGGAGATAACTAGAACATGCCCAGTTACCCAATGTTTAGCCTTAGGACTCCGTGGGGTGTCCATGCAAGACTACCCACTATTATATTTCCCCAAAAAGTAGACCCCTTTTCCCCTGAGTGGAGTGATCCACAGGGACTATGGGGATGGTGAGACACAGCTGCCCTCACGACCCCTCAAATGGGTTACGGGGGTCAGGAAATGACCTTTAACCTGTATAATGACTACTTCCCATGGATGATGTATCAGGGTCAATGTTAGACTGCCCGGGCAGCTCATCTATCCGCTGTGTGATGGAGTTCATGTCACGGATGGAATCTACACTGGGTATGATGGTAGAAGTGGATAGGACACTATGTCTTGTCTGTCTATATAATGTTTCACTCTCATTGCCAGACTGGTGTAGCTCCCCTCAAGACTGGTGTAGCTCCCCTCAAGACTGGTGTAGCTCCCCTCAAGACTGGTGTAGCTCCCCTCAAGACTGGTGTAGCTCCCCTCAAGACTGGTGTAGCTCCCCTCAAGACTGGTGTAGCTCCCCTCAAGACTGGTGTGGCTCCCCTCAAGACTGGTGTGGCTCCCCTCAAGACTGGTGTGGCTCCCCTCAAGACTGGTGTGGCTCCCCTCAAGACTGGTGTGGCTCCCCTCAAGACTGGTGTGGCTCCCCTCAAGACTGGTGTGGCTCCCCTCAACTATGAGCTTTCACCATTTCACCCGTACAGTAAGGGACAGATGAACGTGACTAAAATCACGCACGTTGTTTGATCGTTCTCTGCTGGCAGTGTGTTGAAAGGAGCCATGGAATTACATCTTGGTACAGATCTTTGAATCTGTCAAACTTTCCATATTAATGCAGACTTAAAAATGACAATCGGTCCCAGTGAATTAAAATCATCTCAATGTCCCCATCTGTCTGAATTTGAGTGGTTGGTTGGGACCATTATGCTTTGAGGTGGTTCAGTCTGATCCACAATGAATCCCTATCCTCTTTCTAGTTTACTACTTTGAGCTAGCAGGACCTCAAAAGAAGTGCACTATGGTAATGAGGAGCTTTTCAGCACATAGCCGTACCCTCAATTTCCAGTCTTTCTTATCAGCTGCAACATTTCAGACACAGTTTTCTCATTTGTGAGACTAGTTCGTACTTGTGCCAGGGGGTCATTTTGGGAAAGTGACATAACAGAAATGCCATTATATGCCTCAGCGTCTATCTCCCCTGGCTGCCACAGTAGCCTTCATAACATGTCCATGACTCGCCGTGGGTCCCAAATGGCGCCCTATTTCCTCAATAGTGCAGTACTTAAAACTAAAGCCCTGTAGTCAGACATGCATCACAGAGGAGACTGGGCTCCATTTTGGGGCTGACATTATTAATTGACCTGTTAATGAGAAAGAGGTCAGATTGCAATCTGCATTCAGCCTGGCGGGCCCTGGGCACAAGGGGCTTTTTTTCTTGACATCCTCCCCCCTCCCAGACTCTGGGACCTGCTCTCGACGGGGGGGCGGGGGGGGGGGGGTATGGCTGAGTGTAACGGGCCTCCTTAGTCAACCAAGATCACTTCTCTCTCAAGGTCGCTGTTACTTTTGCTGCCCCGAGAGCGGCGCTGTCGACATGATTGGGGCGACAAGCATTGAGGAATTGTTGGAATATGAAGCTTCTGTTTGCGGGCAATTAGGACAGCGATTGATAATTGTGACCTTTATCACGTGGTTCCTGATGACAACTGAAATTCTGTCGTCCCCCCCTCCCCCCCACAGAACAACGGATCCCTGGGCTGGTGTCAGAGCCATAAACAGTGTGCCAAGGTAACGTGCCAGATGTTTACATGCATACCTATTACCTAACATGACAGAAATCACATCAGATTGAATGATCTACTTGCTGATAGGAAATGCTCTCGGGGGGGGGGGGGGGGGGGGGTGGAGTAGGCAGCTGAAGAAATAGCGCCGTAAATCATTTCCGGAGTGTTGTAGTCACAGTTGTTCCTTACCAGTTCGGTATGTACCATCATGCAATAGGCCTGCCATACATCACCGTGGCAGCTAATACTGAAGCTAGCTGCACCTCTGAGGGCCATACTAACAGCCTAAAAAAAATCTATGATTACGGCATACATATATACTGACAGGTGTTTTAGATGGATGCTTGGCTCTTCATTTTCACCAGGTATGTTTTTTGGAAGTCATCACAAATCCTTTGAGTGAAGAGGTCCACTCTTTTCTGTTAATGAGGGCATTCATGTGTCCTAAAATCCTGTTTATAGAGTACCCTCGCTGTGGATAGGTGTGAAGCTGACGTTTTGTCTGTGAGATTGTTCCAGAGGCTTCATTACATTGACTAGGGATTCCAGTTCTACTCATTCCATTTCTTTATAATTCATCTTATAGCCTATTCCAGATGGACAACATTATGAAAACCCGGGCCTGGTATTGTAAAACCACAGTTCCACGTTAGTCATGACTTTGCTGGAGTGTAATCCCTTGGCTGCGTGTTCGACTTCCTGTTAGCGTATTGGTGAGCAGCGCAGGATCCCACGTCTCTCTGTGACAGACACAGCCCAGGGTCGGTCACCTTAGAAACAGAGACATAGCCTGGCGCTGACCTTTTTCTTTGGTGGTTTGTTGGAACATTTTGCCAACTTCGCAGCCGATTTCTCCACAACTCCCAACCAGAGTTTTCACTTAAACTTTAAAGGAACAGTTGAGGGGTTTGGAATTGCCCTTTATCTACACCCCCTGAGTCAGATGAATATGTGGATACTTATGTACAGTTTGAATGACATTAAAGGCTTCATTAGACAAGGAAAAAAGCAGTGCACACTAATAGTCTAGAGAAACAGCCTAACACTATTTAGCAATTGGAGACTTTAAATAGCAAATGCATTCTAACTGTATGCAGACTTAAATATTGTATCCACATTTCCTTCTCATGCTGGGGAAGTAAAAGACCTCATTGACAAAATCCCAAACTACCTAATTTCTCCTGTAAGTCGCTCTGCTAAATGACTAAAATTTAAAAATGTAAATGAATTTGTGGGCTACTGAGAGGAAAGTGTCAGAGCTCCACGTTGTCTTAAAGTGGTAATGCTATTTTATTATGATTAGGAAAGAACACAGCCAATTAGAATCCTCTTTGCTGTAAAATGTGAATTGTACTTCAGTAAATTGTCGAATTAGAGGCTTTGAAGTGGAGATGAAGAATACATTTATTCTCACTAAGGGGCCTCGCTTTACACAAAAATCTGGGGGAATTGGTGCTTTCATGTGCTGGTATACCACTGGAACTCAACATTAAATTGGATAGACTTCCCTAGAATTTGAGTCAGATTACAGGCGCTTGTGAAAATGTCACTGGTTACTGTATAAGCTCAACTTTCAACCTGAAAACCTGGAAGTCACACCCTCTTGTGTATTCCAGTATTTGATCAGATGCGGCCATTAGGGACATTTGCCGTCACATGTTACCATTCACCAAGCAAGTGGACCATTTAGTTGTAGGCTTCCAGCAGTGATTCCGGCTATAGTTAAACTCCATGTACAACCTGTCGGGTCACAAAGGTGAGGTGGTCCTATACTTTCCTGTTGTGGATCGAGTGTCATGTTGCCTTTATGTAACCTCCTGGTAATGATGAATTACTGTTAATGTGACTGTCACTATCAGACCCGAGGCAAACACTCAATTAGGGCCACCAAAAAACAATTACCACCATGGTCTGCCAGAATAAAGTCCAGTCACATCTTCATTTGAAAGCCTAGCGGGGGATGACAGGATTGCTTCAGTGGCTCATTTAGGAGATCCGCGGATGGTCGTAATTGGAATGGCGCGCTATTGGCCCTTACCCCGCAGCTCTGCAGAAATGAATGCCTAGTTGGAGTCATTATTATTATCACTCTACGAAAAGCCAAGTCTCCTTCATGCGGGCGTTTAGACACCACTTGGGTAGCCATTAGTATACTTAGTAACACTCACTAGTCTAGCAATTAGGATGCTGTGGCGCTGAGGTTTTAGGGTTTTAGCCGCCCTGCTCCCCATTTAGAGTACTGCTTTGGACCAGGGCTTTATGCCGGCATACGAGATCAAATGCTTCCGCAAACCAGGCCCCGGGGAGCGTTTAGCCATTCGGTCGTAGCCGTGAACTAGCTCACCTGACTCAAACGAGGGCTTGATAATTAGTTGACAAGTTAATTCAAGTGTGCCGGCTCCGGGACGCAATCTCGCCCAGGGAAGGTCTAGCCGGTCCCCAGGAGAGGTTTGAGAACCGCTGCCCACTACCCCATATAGATGACACGAAATAATGAACAGTCTTTGTAGCCCACTGCTGAGAGCTGGAGAGCTCCACAGTGTCGTCCCCCTGAGACGGACTCTTGAGTTTCAATTTGTAGAAACAGGAAGACCGAGACAAAGGCAGGTCTCTGTCCCCACCGAGGGGGGTGGGGGGGGGGTGGGGGGTGGACTGGGCACGTTATCAAACACTGTGGTGGGCAACGGTAGTGCGCGTCCACAAATGACACCTTTTCCCCCTATTTTGAGCATTTTAAGTAGTGCCCTACATTGGGAATAGGGTGCTATTTGGGAGGCGGGCTTAAGCCGCACAAACCAAAAAGACCAGCGACGGGTCACGCAGGGGTCAGCAGAGGTCACTGAGTCTGTTCTCTGCTGTCCGTCACACAGAGGAGAGCCCCTCCGTTCAAACACTTGATTGGCTTTGTGCAGCTCTGCTGCGACTCTTGGTGTTTCCCCTGATATAGTCGCAAAAGCAGCTGCGTTTTTTCCTGCTCTGGGCCCGCTGGCGACGCGTCAGTCTGAGTCGCTGCCTCACGGTGCTGCCGCATCGTCACAATCAGGCGTAGGAATCCCGCCTGCGGCATGACCACAGGTACCTCGGGGTCCGGAAGAGTTTGCAGCTAATTGGCCGTGATGAGGAGGGAACGTTGGGAGGGAAGGAAAAATGAGCAGAAATGAGATGTTACTCAGAGAAATCAATCTGACACATTGGTCTTTTTTGTATATGGGAGTCCTGTTTTTAGAGCAATTACAAAATACGTACAAATATGCAAATATGAAATTCGCACACACATCTGGAAGCCCCAGCCGACCAAAGTGTATAAAAGAATGATTATGTGTGGAAGTTTGCACCATTAATTAAAAGCTGTTCGATAGACTGCATCCTCCATTTCAGTACAGAGGCATGCACAGGAAGCACAAGGGCTCCTTGACTGAAAAAACACACAGATCTCTGTATCCGAGGATAAAATCCACCTTTGTCTTTTGCCATTAGTGGTAGCAAACCATTTGGTGTCCTGTACCTTCCTAGACAGTCCATCCAGCGGAGTTCTAGGACTCTGGTTTATTTGCGATCAGTCGGAGGCAGAAAGGAATGCTTGGTTTGAGTCGGAAATGGGGCGGAAAACGAAGCCAAGACGTGCCTCAATAAGAAGAACAAGGAGAGGAGAGTCGGGAGCGTCAGTTTGGATTAGAGGTGCGGCATCTTTTTGGAAGATCTGAGATGACAGAACAGGGACATTTGTGGCACAGCATGATCCCAGAACGTTATCGGAGAGCAGTTGGAGTCAAGAGTAGTATTGGGCTCTGGCACTGATATTGTGGGGTATGAAACTCAGAGTGACCGTTTGCATGTCTGGCTGGTGCCGTCATAAGTCCGATATGTACAGTACACTACCACGTGAAGCAGAGTTCTCCCACTAGTTTTTATCAGTTGCAGGATGTTCCATTCATGCAAACTGCACCTGGGCCCGGGGCAAACTCGGCAGGGTCTCTCCATTTCCCCCACCATAAAGTGAGAATCTCAAATGCATTTAAACGCGGGCCTCCTTCCTTCACATTATTCATATTTTCCGACATCTAGCAACAGCCCCCACCCTATTCCACTACTCTCTCTCACACACACACTTACACACACAGACACTTTTACACACACGCACAAACACAATGTGTTTACAGTTTCCGACAACTACCAACACCCCACAAACCATTCAAACCCTCACACACACGCACCCCCGTACACACACGCACAGACGTACACACACACACTTAAATTAACGTGTTTCCCACTTTCATTGCGGTCAAAACACAGCCTCGGGACAACCCCTACGCTTAATCCACTTCTCGAAAACACTCCACAACAAATTATTTTGTTAGCAATTTTTGCAAATGCTTTTGAAAGTAACCAAAAAATAATCCACTCGGTTTATAGTTTTATCTGGATACAGTGGCATCATATCAAATGGGTATTGTAATGGATATTTAATATGTTTTAGATCCACTCCCCTAGCCACCAGCCCAGTACATAGTGAGGGTTAGTTCCCCGGGACACTCCCTCCATGGCTACCAACCACTGAGCTTCATTACGGCATGAAATTGGAACAGTGAACATTCCCCCTGGGCAGACAGCCTGGGTTACTGGTGCAGGAAGAGTGTCTCTGAGGGGAAGAGGACAGCCGTGCAGGTCTGCAATCCGCCACGGGAAGCCCATTGTATAGACAAACACACAACGCACTGCCTCATGCTATTTTGTTCCGTTATTCTGGCCCAAAATAGTTGTGCTCCGTCCGGTTCTTTAGTGGTTCTTTTCTTCTCGACGGAGCTGCGGGGGGGAACATCAACAGGGCCTTGGATCTGAATGAGACAGATGGGCATTTGTGCTAGTGCTTTCTGTTGTTACATTATATCACTTGAGGCCAGTAGTGTACTGCCTCAAGTGTACTGCTCATCCTTGACCTCTTATGTAGGATGTGCAAGTGAAAACCCCTACCGTGATCAGCTGCTTCAGCAGTCTCTTCATGAAGCTGTGACCAGACCACCTCCATCTCTCTTTCTCTCACCTTCACAGTGCCTGGAACCCTGCAAGGCCCCCTGGGACATGAAGCGACACCGGTGCCGCGAGCTCTGTGAGGTATGGCGGCCTCACATTACCTTAAGTTAGGGAGGAGGAACGCACTGACAAGAGGCTTCCTGGGGAGGGACTGGATTAGCAGAGTACCTCCCAGAGATTCTTCTAGGCAAAAGTACATCTTCTCCCTCAATGCTTCTTCAGTTTCCCCACTCTGTTAAACGCATTCAGAAACTGATGTTAGTCCTACAGTTTGTCGTTCCACACACTTTCGGACGTGTTATTTTAGCACGCCTGTGCCTTCTAACTTCTTTGTCATTCCGTCTCTCTTACCTTCCCAATCCTCCAACTCAGCGCTCATTCCCCAGGAAGCACTGGGAGTGCCTGACTAGTTGCGACTTCCTGTGCTCGTTAGAGGCCACCAAGCAGGGTGACTGCCCCGCCCCGGAGAGAGCCAGTGGCTTTGCAGCGGCGTGCGTAGAAGGGTGCGAGGAGGACGCAGAGTGCCCCGCCCAGAAGAAGTGCTGCCCGAACGGTTGTGGTCACACCTGCCAGCTGCCCAAGAACCAATACAAAGGTACAGCAGCCACCTCGTTAGAGGCGACCAGTAAGGATTTAGTGAAGCACGGAGGCCACAACATGATCTTTATTTGATCGCCTGGTTTCAGTAAATGTATAACCGGTGTATCTGAGGTTTAAAACAGCCTCTGAAGTCCCCCGCCCACCTGTAAATTATCCCTCCAACAGTGATGTCAGTGAATTATAATCTGCATATTAATCCCATTTCCTCTTGCAGCAGGATCATTGAAGGTCCTACATTTGTAGTATGTTCTTTTGGTTAATTACAACCGATGTGTTGTATGCAACCAGTTCACAGGCCAGTCAACGAAAAAAAGTAGAGGTTAAACACGCAGATTCAAAAATCTACTGATACTGATCACATTGAACCTCCCAGGAGCCCCTATGAAGCCCAGAAAGGAGATGGGTTTTGAGGAGCTGAGTTCTGGGAAGATGGCGGTGCATTGGTCCTCCCGATTCAACGTGTCGGCCGAGCCGGTCGTCTACGTTCTCCAGAGGAGGTGGAACTATGGGATCCAACCCAGCGAGGATGCCGCCACACAGTGGGACGTGGTCGCACAGGTCCGTCATCCTTCCGAAGATGCTGTGTATACCTACAACCAGGCCCGGCACCAAGAGGGGGCTTAGTTGTATCTTCTCAGTTGTATTTTTAGCGCCGCCCCGTTTAAGTTTTAAATACCCTATAGAAGAATAGCCACACAAAAAAATAACTCCCCATTTTGAACTGCCCCCTCAGTCACGTCCCTGCAACACATTCAGGGGTTAAGCAGTGAGACACGAGGTGGCGTGGTGTATGGCATTGGACGGCCGAGTGCCTCGACACAGCACTACTGGCAATATATCACACACACCGTTTCTAAACTGTTTACTAGACAATTAGCAAAGTAAAAGTGAAGCAATGCCATACCCGAGTTATAAACCTGTTGTATGAGTCCTGAATGCTAATTGGCTGATAGCCGTTGTCTATGAGACCGTACGCCGCTGGTACGACATCACATAAATGTTGATTTATACTGAGGTCACGAGGTCCAATGGCACGATGTCTCGATCTCAGTCTCAGTCGGGCTCTCGCTTCGTCTTAATCCCCCTCTTTTCGCGCTCTCTCCACCCCCCCGGCCCAGACCACGGAGGTGAGAGCACAGCTGGCTGATGTCCGCGCCGGTCGGTGGTACCAGTTCAGGGTCGCGGCGGTGAACGTCCATGGGACCCGGGGTTTCACCACACCCAGTCGCCACATTCACACCAGGAGAGGTCAGACCAGAGTGTGTGTGTGTGGGAGAGTGAGTGAGGCCAGGTCACGTTGACTGGACTGACTGTGGTTAAACTGAATGCCTGCTAATCGCATTGGCGTTGGCTAGCGCTGTGGTGTGGCTGTGTGTTCATTGTTCTGGTGCATCGTGTTAATCAGTGGTTTAGCCTGCCACCCTTCTGCTTCAGTGGATTGGTCACGGAAGCTGAATGTTTTTCCAGGGCTGTGTGTTGTGGGAGGCTGTGTGTTGTGTATTTCCGGGGCTGTGTGTTGTGTATTTCCGGGGCTGTGTGTTGTGGGAGGCCGTATGTTGTGTATTTCCAGGGCTGTGTGTTGTGGGAGGCTGTGTGTTGTGTATTTCCGGGGCTGTGTGTTGTGTATTTCCGGGGCTGTGTGTTGTGGGAGGCCGTATGTTGTGTATTTCCGGGGCTGTGTGTTGTGGGAGGCTGTATGTTGTGTATTTCCGGGGCTGTGTGTTGTGGGAGGCTGTATGTTGTGTATTTCCGGGGCTGTGTGTTGTGTATTTCCGGGGCTGTGTGTTGTGGGAGGCTGTATGTTGTGTATTTCCGGGGCTGTGTGTTGTGGGAGGCTGTATGTTGTGTATTTCCGGGGCTGTGTGTTGTGGGAGGCTGTATGTTGTGTATTTCCGGGGCTGTGTGTTGTGGGAGGCTGTATGTTGTGTATTTCCGGGGCTGTGTGTTGTGGGAGGCTGTATGTTGTGTATTTCCGGGGCTGTGTGTTGTGGGAGGCTGTATGTTGTGTATTTCCGGGGCTGTGTGTTGTGGGAGGCTGTATGTTGTGTATTTCCAGGGCTGTGTGTTGTGGGAGGCTGTATGTTGTGTATTTCCGGGGCTGTGTGTTGTGGGAGGCTGTATGCTGTGTATTTCCGGGGTTTTGTGTTGTGTATTTCCGGGGCTGTGTGTTTGTCCGCCTGAATGACCCTGTCGTTGATTGGTGATGTGTCCCCCAGACCCCTCCTGCCCACCTGCGCCGTCTGACCTGAGGGTTTCCAACATGACCTTTGACCCTGCGGGCGGAGCGGTGTCAGTGCGGCTGGGCTGGTCCATCCCATCGGACCTGGATGTTCCTGTGCATCACTACAAGGTGTCCTGGTTCAGGGTCACGGGCAGCTCAGGGGCCACAGTGCGACCTAAGACCAAGAGCAGGAAGATGGTCAATGGGGTACGTCTCCCCCCTGCCCCACACCCTGTCCCCTCCCCTGCCCCCCACCCTGTCCTGTCCCCTCCCCTGTCAATTCCCCCGTCCCCCTCTCCCGTCCCCTGTCTCCTTTCCTGTCTCCTTTCCTGTGCTCACAAAACAAAACATTACAATTGCATTATCGTGGCCTCCGGCACATTGCTTGCAAGCCGAAGCTTTTTAATGGTCCCAATCAGTATCTTATCAGACAATTTATATTTCATGTTTCCGGTGTGTCGTTTCACCTGGATTAAAACGTGCTCATGTGCACGCAGAAGTCGGGACACAGCAGCCTTTGTGACCCCTGAACCCCTCTGTCCCGCGTATATATCCAGGGGCAGAGCTATGTGGACCTCGACGGTCTGCGGGCAAACCAGAGCTACACCCTGGAGATACAGGCCGTATCGTACTGGGGACAGGCGCCGCTGAAGAGTCCCAAGGCCGCCCTGATGTTTTCCACACAGCCGCGTATGTCAGCGCCGTTCAAACCCCCCACTCTCATTACACAAGACATTTATTTTCTAACTAGAGGAATTAAAAAATCTGCAAACCATCCAGGTTTCTGGTTTGTTCTCCCGTAAAATCCCGCGGGAAGATTTAGAGAAACTTGACAACGCAGATTCAGTATCGACCCTTCATTCTGGGTCAGTGTTACAAGTTGGACACGTGGCGCCTCTGTGATTCAACATTTGCTAAGTTCTGATTTCCACCACCATCAGGTGAGGATCGTGTGACTGGTACCCACCCAGTCCCCTCCCCCGAGGGCCCCATCCCTGACCTCCTGGACGTGGGCACGCCGTTCTACCAGGACCGCCAACTGCAGGTCCGGGTGTACTGGCAGAGAAGCACCGGTATGCCGGCAGTCACATGTTGAAGCGTGCATGTACACACACACACACACACACACACATAGACAACAAGCAGCAGTGCATCAGACAGTGAGACGACGAGCACCTGTGTGTGTGTGTGTGTGTGTGTGTGTGTGGGTGGCTAGGTAAACAGAAAGATTATCGTACAGGCTGCTCTTGGGCAATTACGTCAAACAGCTGTTTTGTTCTCGGGCTGATAAAGTGCAAAGACGTAAACCCTGTTAACGCAGGAACACAGGCAGACAAATATTGTTATTACCCTCCGAACACAGTGCTGATTCAGGAACAGTCACTAAAAGTGTTTGCTTTTTAACCGATTTCAGGAGACCACTCTGCAATGTACTTATCATTGAACCCTCTCTCTCAGATCCTGCTGTGATTCGGTACCGGGTCCAGTGGGTTCCAGAGTACTGTGGACACAATCAGACCAAAGGAGTGGACAAGATCATCACTCAGGTTACCCGTCTCATGCGACCCCGTGGCCAGTCAATCGTGTTTGCATCCCTGTTTCGGGGGTCAGCGGCTCATGTGTCCGCCGTCTCTAACCCCCTTTTAGGAGGGCTTTGCCAGCCTCCCCGGTCTGCTGTTCTCCTGTAAGTACAGGGTGAACCTCCAGCCACTGGGCACCAGGGGGCGGTTCCCGGCAGAAACCACCTTCTTCTTCACCCCCTCCTGTGCCACCATCAGAGCCAAGAGTCCCAAACACATCACATGTCCCGGTCAAGAAGGTGAGATGCCGCTGACCTGTGTGTTGGATATCAATTCCGTTAAAGTCAGACTGTGCAGAAGCACTGATCTCCAAATGGCCTGGATCAACGACATCTTCCATGTGCTGTTGTCTAGGCACTCCTCCGCCTCCCCCGAAGGTGCTGGCCAGAGTGGAGAACCTGAGCGCCTCCTTTGCGGTCCACAAGGGAAACGTCACAGCTGTGTTCACGTGGGACGTGTCCACGCCACGCCCAGCCCAGCAGCTCCAAGGCTTCCAGGTCACATGGGCAGAAGTGACCTCTGCCGGTCGCCATAGTAAACTTCCCAACAGCCTCATCTCACAGTCTCAGATACTGCCACCTGTAAGTCAACACAGCTGTTCAGCTGTACTGGAAACCAATTCTGGAAACCAGAGTACAATTCATTTCCCCAAAGTAACGCAACAGATCTGACCGTTCTGAACAAATTTTTACGAATGTGTCATTTTCACAGATTGCCATTCATTTTTGACGTTCAAATTGAGCAGCTTTAAGGCAAAGTCTGTCAGTGGAGTAAGGTTGCCAAAACATCTATACAGGCCCCCCCCTGCCCGCTTCCTCTTATGATTAATAAATGAGCCCCTTAATGAACCTCTTCGGTCTCCTTTCAGGAGCGTAATGTCCTGGTTGTGTCGGGTCTGGGGCCAGCCACCCTCTACCGACTAGATGTCCAGGGGATTGGACCAGGAGGAGAGGGTCCTGCCGTCACCAAGACCTTCACCACGCCAAATGCCTCGCCAGTCCATCTGCGTCGTAAGACAATCATTCATTGGATTACCTTGTACCTTTCCGGTCTCTGAAAGGGATTTTAAAATGAGAAAACCGATCGGGGTTGTCCTGACGACACATTTTCAGTTTGACCGGTGATGGGATGTAATGATGTAATGTAATATAAAATGTTGCACTCTGACCTGATCTTTGCCCTGTTCTCACTGATGCCGTCCAGGACCCAGACTGAGGAAGCATCATTCGCACCAACCGATTATAGAGAGGCATGGAGAGAGCAGCTAACTGCACCTGACCACCTGGACTTAGAACACTGGAGAACAGTCACCAATCAGATCGCAGAAGGGTTCCCCTCATGAAAGACACCTGGCACCGCTCATATCCCTCCTAATGTCTGTGTCACGTCAGAGCTCCTATTCAGTTTCTAGAGGGGCAGGTCAAAATAAACCCACTTTTTTTTTTTAGACCTCAATAGGGTTAATTTGTGTCCATTGTGGAATTTTCTAAACCCTACTTTTTAGGATGTATACTACCAAATAGAGACATTGTGCCATCAAATAACCGGGATAACAGGTCACTTAACTCTTTGGAATTGTGCATGTGGAAATGAAGAGATCGATATGATAAGAGACCCTGGCTTTTGCATGTTTAGTCGCATGACATCGGTATTACACCCCTCACACGTCAACCAATAGACAATGACTTGTCACTGTTAAATCGCTGTATTGTTTTCTGTTTTGATTGGCCGAAGATGTGGTTTTGACTGTCATGTTCTGTAAATGCTGTATATACAGTTAGTCTATAATTTATTATTGATCCTTGCAGTGGATGAAATGTAGCCCTATGTGTTCCTTTACTAGGCTGTCTTTGTGAACCTTTGTATGTTTATTTTTTTTGCCCATTCACACTTTTCTAAACTGACATACCCTGTATAGAGATTACTTTAAAGTAAACATTGATTCCGTGTCAAAATAGTGTCCTGTCTGTGTAGATTTTAAACGGTTCTTAAGGTCTGTGGCTAAAGACCCAACCACGTCGTCTCGTTGAGTTTCCACTGACATGGCAGTTAGTTTTAGTGTCACTTCAATAGGTTAGCTACGGAAACACGGGCCTCTCTGGGATGTGTGGAAATAGAAACGCACGCAAACAGAACACACACTGTCTAAGTGTTCTGTAGCCTTGATGTTTGGGTCACTGGTGATTCCAGTTCAACCCACCCAGCAGGATCTCTGTTTTGGCTCTTTTTTTTAACGCAGTGAAGGTCGTTTACCTTTGAATTTCATTTCATCCTGTGAGGGAAATGTCGGTTCGCCCATTGAAGAAAGTCATCCATATGATACTGTAAGCGAAGGTATGATTTACCAATGTCAGCTTACGGTGTAAAACACTTGCGGAAACAGTCGAATGATCTTGTACTTCAAGTCCATTTAGTTAAAGGAACAAATGCCCTCATGGAGAACATAAGCACCTCTATCCAGCTTCATCCTGGTTCAAGGTTTATGACTGTTGACTGGTCCCTCTAGTGCACCAAACACATTTACAACCTTGCCTATAAAGAGAGAAAGGAGGTATACAGAGGGAGAGATGGAGAGAAAGAAGGAAGCACGGAACAAAAAAAAGGTTGAGGGCAACATATACTGTATATCTACTGAAAATGTGTTTTCACATATGTATTTATAATACTTGGCGCCAAGCAACTTACTTCAGTTGGTATGTTTTCAATGGTCATTACCTGATCTGAACTTTTATTGTCATTGCAAAAGATCTTGTGAATGAGGAAATATACCACTAAGGTATGTGAAGCTTTTATAGCCCAAATACTAGTAATGTGTTAAAGGATGCTTTCTGCAGTTAATGTATAATTTCAGAGAGGTGCTCATGAGAAAATGTGTCCCTGTTTTCTGTCTACTTCTGCAGTGGTTTCCTGTGTACTATTGGAGAGTTTTCCTGTGTACTACTGCAGTGGTTTCATGTGTACTACTGCAGTGGTTTCCTGTGTACTACTACAGTGGTTTCCTGTTTACTACTGCAGTGGTTTCCTGTGTGCTACATCAATGGTTTCCTGTGTGCTAAATCTGTGGTTTACTGTGTACTACTGCAGTGGTTTCCTATGCACTCTTGCAGTGGTTTCCTGTGTACTACTACAGTGGTTTCCTATGCACCGCTGCAGTGGTTTCCTGTGTACTATTGGAGAGTTTTCCTGTATACTACTGCAGTGGTTTCATGTGTACTACTGCAGTGGTTTCCTGTGTACTACTACAGTAGTTTCCTGTTTACTACTGCAGTGGTTTCCTGTGTGCTACATCACTGGTTTCCTGTGTGCTAAATCTGTGGTTTACTGTGTACTACTGCAGTGGTTTCCTATGCACTCTTGCAGTGGTTTCCTGTGTACTACTACAGTGGTTTCCTATGCACTGCTGCAGTGGTTTCCTGTGTACCAAAAAAATTATAATATGCAATTTGACAATGCACTGTCCAATAATAATATGCCTGTATCTAATGCTTTCTTGAATACAACTCTAAATTTAAGCTTCAACATATTTCTAGACCAGGAAACGGTATCCCTCCAAAAAAGCAGAAGACACTGTGGTCTTTGGCATGGAGTGTGACGAATTGAAAGTGGGATGTTTGTTATAGCACAATTAATATGCAAAGTTGCGAATCCAATTAGTGACATATTCTGAGACTTTGGTGTGCTTAAGATTCAACAGTGCTTCCTTAAGGGAGGTTGTTTGCCCCAAAACATACAATTTTTGTGGTTTTGAAGAATGTATTAAAACCCAGCCTTCCGTCAACTTCAAAGCAGCTATGGGATGTTTTTCAAATGGCCTGTGTGAAATGTATGCTTAAATTAGTCCGAATGATCTGAAACTACACAAAGCTGCGGGATTAGGATTGGCTGAGACTACCACTATGCCCTGAGAGGACATTTCTATACTTCATGTTCCTATGTTATGTTGGTTACAGAGAGAGCGGGACTCATTCCTTTGATTATGAAAAATTGCTCTTGAAAGAATGCAACATCTGCTATGAACACGCTAGGATTGAAGTGGGAGAAGGAAGGATAACATTATGGGATAATGTGACACAACATAAGGGTTTACAAAGGAAATCACTGTGGCAGATTTATTGTACTTGACAACATGCTCATTGTAGGATAATACATATTGTTTATATCTCATCCAATAATGTTACACAATTTACTAGAAACCTTTGATGTAACTCCAAATCAAATTACACATGTAGACAGAGAGTATGATATCTGAGTGAGTGCCTTGCTTGAATAGTTTAGTAGTTAGCAGCACAATGGACAAGGACAAACGGGACTAGCAGATTTAATAAGGAATGCTCCTGTTTATTCTAATGAACAAACGTCCTTGAAATGGAAATGTGAGTGCCAGTGTTATCTAATAGGATGTGCTCTGGACTGTAAAGCAAGCCCTCCCTCCTCTCTCTGCCCCTTGTCTCGCTCTTCCTCTCTCCATCTCTTCTTTCTTGCTCTCTATGGGGACATGCGTGATCCATTATGATGCTTGCACAAAATCTCCATGCCTGCGCTGGAGTTATTTAGATGTGCGGGCAGCAGTTGAATTCCAGGGACAGGTCCTGTTGTCAGTAGCCAACTTCCACAAGACCTGGAGTAGGCTACAGGGCTCAGATTAAAAATGGCAAAATAATACTTCAGATTAGTCTGGACTCCTTGCTGTTCTCATCTTTGTCGACGGGCAGGGAAAAATTTCTCGGCACTGTCCAGGTTGGTGAATGTAATGGCCGGATAGTTTTACCGTGCCACACCGCAATGTAGGGACTCCCTGTCAGGCATTTCTAAGCTTAGTTCTGGGGGGTTGGTCCTACTACCCTAGACCCAGTGTACATTATTTTTCTAGCAGAATATGATCCTAGGATTCACCTCAGCTAGGTGTATTCAGGTGAAACATGGACTGCGTGTAATTAATGGGATGATTTTTAGCTAATCTATTTCTCAGCAATGGGGCAATAATGATTTATTGTACATGCGTAAGCAGCACATTTTTATGGCGCTTTTCATTCATGCATGACTTATTTGGTATAAATAACATTATATAATCTATTTCTTATAAACTCACCGTCGTTGCTGCATTTATTAGCCCTGGAATTAATAGTAGACAGCTGCAGTTGTGCTATGGAATCTGTAAGTGCTTTGGATCCAAAGGGGCAAAGGTAAAAGCTTGTATTACAGTCGTGGGTTTTGGAGATGCTGTGATATTTGTAAATCCTGGCTGAACCGATGAGCTCAGAGTAATTTTACCTTTTTTCTTCAAATGGACCCAGAAGACAATAAAATAGCAGACATCAAGGACTAATCTGTCTCCCGTTGTTCTGAAACACTGTTGATGGGTGATCCACTTCACTCCGAGTTTTTCAACATTAACAGGTGTTTATATTTGAACAACGGACACCGCGAGCTGCCGAAGGAGAGAACCAGAATGATGAATTACCTGAAGAGAGGAAGAGAAAGGGAGAGAACGGGGGTAGCATTGATAAGGCTGATGAAGCACATCGACAATTAATCTGAACCAGAGGCAGCAACAGCAGTTGGAAGAGATGAGGATGAAAGTTAATACGTTATTTCAAAAGCTTCCAAAGCTCTTGTGCCATAAGCAGAGTTTAACACAGCTGTGTAAGAGAGAATATGTTTGTAAAGTACAGTACATTTGGACATAGCGGATATAACGAATGGTGTGGCCGTACCAAGTCCCAATTAAGTACTCTGCAAGGTTAAAGCTAGCCTCAATTACCAAGCTTCTTCTCAAACAAGAACTGGAAGGATGGTATCACAACAGCTTAAACCTCATTTTCCCATTATCTCTGCTCTGCTATGCTTTGGTTCTTAAGCCAGCCAGGAATATCCTTGGGACGGTGATAATGAGAGCTAGGTCTCCACAATAAAACATCACAGGTCCAACCACAGAACCATTGCTGCATTGATCCACACGTTTCTGTTCACTTAGCAAAAAGCAAACACCGGCTGCGCAACGTCTCACTGTCCAATTCATTAAAAACTATTGATTGATAAGGTCCGTTGCATGCGAGGGGTTTCTGACCTAACATGTCTTTGAGTAAATGTCATTACACAATTCAAAACGAGCTGTGAGGACCGTGTGTAAACCATAAACAACGTGCCTATAGGTCGGCAGGCCATAGAAATGGGAATAATGAGATGGCCGAGAGCCTAAGACCAAATTTCCGAGGAGATGACAGCAAGTTTGATGTGGAAAAAGAAAACTAAAGTGAAAATGACTGTTTTACCTCCAGCTGACTTAGCTTTGCGTCAATACGGCCCCCGCTGCTTGTCCCTTAACAGAGAGGAGAGTATTCAAAGAGCATTACACTACACCAGATTTTCCTCCTACCTCATCAGCGCACTATTAAAGTACCAGCAGAGATCTACTGAGAAAACACAGCATCTGCTTGAGTGTGGAGGTCTGATGGGCGCATGTAGCCACACACCTAAACACACATGCAAGCACACACACACACACACACACACACACACACACACACACACACACACACACACACACACACACACACAGGGACATGCACATTACAAACAGACACACAGAGACTCACACACATTCCATCCCTACACAAAGAGACACACAACCCAACCCCCACCCCTCGCACGGACGATTGCACGCGATAATTCCCCCTAGATCATCCGCAACCTCTTTGAAAGGAGAATTTGGCGGTTGGGTAATTGTGATTTGTGTTCCAAGGCAGATCTTCATAATGACCCTACTGGGATCTATAACTTGGAGGAGGCATGGGAGAGGATATCCCCATTCCAACACCGACGGACTCCGATCAGAAGTAGTACACTACAAACGGAAAAGGGTGCAATTTGGGTCTCATGGGAGCAGGCAGTTATATCTGAGGCAGCCTGACCCAATGGTGATGCACTTTAATGTCAGGGCTGCTGGCGTCTCTTATGAGTTCCTAGCATTATGACGTTTGAAATGTGCTAGGTGTTGAGCATGGCAGAATCAGTTAGAGGAGAATGTCACCTGACGTAAGGTGATTCTTCCCCCTGAAAGTAATCCTTTGAGTAATGCAAAACATTAATCCGATGGTTTTTTTTAAACATCCATTACAAACACCAGTTTACTTTAGCCAACTCTAGTAAAAAGCGTAAGCGGAGAATGTGCATTTTTTATGTTCACAACTCCAAATAATTTGATTTCAAGTGATTTTGTCATAAATGTTTAAACATGCTCACATGACGTCATTAAACTGACCTTTTGTCATATTGATATTTTAGCTTGCAGTGTCTCATGTCTCATCTCATCTGATGAGATGAGATGATGTGTCTAATGTTAGCCAAAGCATGTAACGACTGTTAACTAAATCATGGATTACAGTTTCTCTTTCAGTTAATTGCTATATTAGCTGTAGCTTGTTGTAATTTATAACACCTGCATGATCAGACAATCATTTGCAGATGCATGCAGATAATCAGTCATTTATGTTCAAGCCAACAAACAAAAACAATAGCTAAAATGCATAAGATGGAGGAATGTTAGTATCACGTCAGCATAATTAGCACTAAACCCACAGACTTGTTAAACTGGAGTGTTTGACTTGGTTGAATGTGCCAGTATGTCAGTACAATCTACGTATTGTACTGAACCTGTCAAAACACTGACAACATAAAGACAAACTTTATTCTCTTTCTGGGCCAGCGTCTTTGCTCAAGTGCTACAACTAGCATTCAGAGAGATAAGAAAACCAAATCCCTTTTTAAATGTAATGGAATAAAATAAAGAGCTGTCATGAGCAGAGACTAATGATAAAAGAGTGTGATGCCTTTTCTCTCCTTTGTCTTTTTCTGTAATGCTAATGGAGTGTTTACACAGACAATTAGCCCATTCAACATTCCTCTACAAACTACATTACCAACAGCAGGCTACTATGTAAGGTACGACCTCTGGCATCTACGCATAGAAGTACACTGTAAAAAAAAAAAAAAGAAGCAATTAACCAAATGGTTCTTCTTGGTTGATCTTTGGTGTGGGTGGACTTTAGAAGGACAACAAATTAAGCTAATATTTGTTCACTCAACAAACTTTGCACGCCTTGAGTAACATTTGAAAAAGTGTATTGATTGAAATTACAAAATGATCTTTGGCCTGTCAGGTATATTATACCATTCTAAATTCTACCCATGTAACAGGCTGCCTTACAGCTCTACGCTAAATACGCATGTTTTAAAAATACATTTTCTGTCTGGTTTTGTAATTGTTCACTGTTAGTCTGTTTGCTCAAGAGCTTTGCGTTACAGCAGTGCTACATCTGTTGGCTACACAGTGGTACTGACAGTATACCATTGGCCAAGCCCACTGGCTATATGTCACACACAGAGGTGTATATACATCGATCTAGACTCTATGTGCTGTCAGTAATCTGAAGCCTGGGCAACTCTGTCAAGGGTGAATGGAGGATTTGAGTCATAATTATTGACGTGCTTTGAATTGATTCACGCTGCAGTGCCGCTGTTGGTTCTAGGTCAATATGCAGTGGTCAGGTGAACGCTAGCTCTTGCTCATCTTAAGAAGTGAGCAACCCACTTGGAATTTCCTTCAAAATATGTCAATTCAGAGAATATACACACTGTTCCAGGTTTAGTTCCTCGTCAAATAGTTGCTTCTAGTCGGAGAAGAATTAGAGAAATGTGTCTGCCAGCTGTGTTAGTAACATCCTTAATTTCTGTGAGATTTGAAGGGGTATGATTGGGGCCCAGGCGGATGAGGTATTGGAGACAGAAACGAAACTACTTGTTTTTAAAAGCATGTCAATCAGGGTAATCAGTTCTCATCATCAGTGGTTATATCAAGCTTTGTGTGTGTGTGTGTGTGTGCAATTCTGATTCATTATTCCAATTCGATTGCATAGCGGCTGCCTGATTCAATTTAAAATATAGCATAACTGTGAACTAAATCAATCCTACCATCTGTTGTGGTTGTGGCATGACCAGAGGGATGCAGACAAATGAATGCACCAAGTCGAAAAATTTCCTCTGGCTTGAACATCAAGTCAAACCCACCGTAAAACCATACAAATACTTTGTGTACTGAGACGTATTCTGACAGTCATGTACTCTAGTTGTAAACAGGAAGACATTTATTTTTTTCATTTACAATCCATTCAGAAAAATGTATAACACAATCTGGTTGTTTTTCCTGGATAGGTCAAGGACAGAGAAAGTACATTTATTTTCATCTACAGTCATCGACAGTCTGAATGCCACAATATGACTTGGCCATAGAAGTTGGCTGAAAGATTACCATTGGAACAATACATATAATCACTTGAATTGAAGGATACAGAAAAAGGTTTGTTAGAAATATAGATTAGAAAAATCTAATCTAAATAATTGATTTGTATATATACAGTATAAATACACAATACATATGCAAACATACACATTATATATACAGAACCCAGACACAAGTAAGAATTAAAAATAGATCTTTCACCAAATATGTGTATTTTCACAAAAATAATTGCATTAGTAAACTGAACCATATAAGCTTGTGTTTTCAATTTTTGTGATTGAATGGAAAGACTACAAGCACCAAAAAATTATCAAGTGCTTGTTGTATTTATAGGAAAACGTGAGAATTCCTGAAAAATGCTCCAGAGTCCTAGAAGTGTAATAATAAGAAATGAGAAACCCCCTTGCCTCCACTAGGACTAAGGTATGTCTGAGCTGTCCCTATCTAGATCAGAGACTCCAGGTGTGCTGTCAGTGACCACTATGATAACATCTAGATGGAGAGAGCAAGAGCGAAGGACAAAGAAAGAGCAAGAGAGCAACAAAAAGAGCAGGAGCAAAAGAACCAGAGCAAGCAAGACTAAGATATACACATGTGAATATATAATGTGACAAAGTGGAAGAGAGGTAGGGAAGAAGACAGGCCGACGAAAATAAAATACAGAAAGACACAAACAAAAAAAACATAATGAGAGATGGGGGTGAGAGAAAGGAAAAGAGAGTGTGGGAAAGAGGTAAAAAAAAAACAGAAGGAAAGAGAGAAAGAGAGAAAGAGGATGAGAGAACGAGAGAAGGAATGAGAGGAAAAGAAGACGAAAGGGATGCACAACCCTAACCACAACTTGATACTCGGATGTCTGTTATCAGCCTGGGTGGGCTAGGCAGGATCGGGAGGGTAGACCCCAGAACCGTGACAGCAAGGCCCTCTGGGGCCTTAGAAACTCTGTTGTCTGTTGTCACTGAGAACCAGTTATTCACATATCACTTGAGAACCCCAGCCCAGGCTGATAGCGAGACGCCTGGGGAAACCCCGGACCTCACAGGGTGGTGAGCGAATATGTTCCCGAACCAAAGAAATGAAGCCGCATCTTGTTGGGGGGACCTTGGTTTGGCGGAATACACCGTGGTCCAGGCAAGGCCATGGGGAGTTTGTTGTGATCTCGGTTGACATTCAACATAAGACTAAATTCGGCCAAGATTGTAATATGGGTTTACTAAGATTACTATTTGAACAGAGGAAAGTTTGTCTTTGAAAGAGATGTGTATAACTGCTATGTAAGAGAAGAAAGACAAAAGCTGACTCAATTGCTAACACAAAAAGTAACTGCATATTGCATGGACAGCATTTTTATATCTCATTTTAAGATGACATGAATTGGAATATCTGCTGTGCATTGCTGCTCCCTACTGGTGACATGGGCATACCATTTTGAATATAAAAGACTATCAAACTGCAGTGCTCAATGGGAATTTTGCTGTTCTATTTCTGTTCAATTTCTCATTAATTATCTAATCAACCAATCACATGGCAGTTGCTTCAATGCATTTAGGGGTGTGGTCCTGGTCAAGACAATCTCCTGAACTCCAAACTGAATGTCAGAATGGGAAAGAAAGGTGATTTAAGCAATTTTGAGCATGGCATGGTTGTTGGTGCCAGACGGGCCGGTCTGAGTATTTCACAACCTGCTCAGTTACTGGGATTTTCACGCACAACCATTTCTGGGGTTTACAAAGAATGGTGTGAAAAGGGAAAAACATCCAGTATGCGGCAGTCCTGTGGGCGAAAATGCCTTGTTGATGCTAGAAGTCAGAGGAGAATGGGCCGACTCATTCAAGCTGATAGAAGAGCAACTTTGACTGAAATAACCACTCGTTACAACCGAGGTATGCAGCAAAGCATTTGTGAAGCCACAACACGCACAACCTTGAGGCGGATGGGCTACAACAGCAGAAGACCCCACCGGGTACCACTCATCTCCACTACAAATAGGAAAAAGAGGCTACAATTTGCACAAGCTCACCAAAATTGGACAGTTGAAGACTGGAAGAATGTTGCCTGGTCTGATGAGTCTCGATTTCTGTTGAGACATTCAGATGGTAGTCAGGATTTGGCGTAAACAGAATGAGAACATGGATCCATCATGCCTTGTTACCACTGTGCAGGCTGCTGGTGGTGGTGTAATGGTGTGGGGGATGTTTTCTTGGCACACTTTAGGTCCCTTAGTGCCAATTGGGCATCGTTTAAATGCCACGGCCTACCTGAGCATTGTTTCTGACCATGTCCATCCCTTTATGACCACCATGTACCTATCCTCTGATGGCTACTTCCAGCAGGATAATGCACCATGTCACAAAGCTCGAATCATTTCAAATTGGTTTCTTGAACATGACAATGAGTTCACTGTACTGAAATGGCCCCCACAGTCACCAGATCTCAACCCAATAGAGCATCTTTGGGATGTGATGGAACGGGAGCTTCGTGCCCTGGATGTGCATCCCACAAATCTCCATCAACTGCAAGATGCTAGCCTATCAATATGGGCCAACATTTCTAAAGAATGCTTTCAGCACCTTGTTGAATCAATGCCACATAGAATTAAGGCAGTTCTGAAGGCGAAAGGGGGTCAAACACAGTATTAGTATGGTGTTCCTAAAAATCCTTTAGGTGAGTGTATACAAATATAAACATCCATATTACTCAACTAACTAAAGAACGAATGAAAACGCTCCAATCCATCACCGTCATTAGCACATAATCAAAGCAACGTTGTAATGAATGTTTTTAATGAATGTGTTCCAGTCCATCACTCTACTTATTCACTGAGTTGTCAGACAGCTAGTGTATAAACAGCCTTCTAATTACAGACACGCTCTCTGGGCTGCCTGAAAGTAGATTTCCTGGGGTGCCGTCTTGTCATCGGCAGGCCCACGAACTGGTCAATACTACTTTGATGGAAACAGAATAGAACACTGGTCATGTCGATGGAATGTATGCACACACTGAACATCGTATGAACATTCCGCAGTGGAGACATATTTAGAAGATAGTTTCCCTACCCACCACGCCCTCACTCTCTCTCTCTCTCTCTCTCTCTTTCATTATTTCTGTAGGCCAGAGTACAGTGTATTCATGAGTAGGTTTGACTGGTCTGCAGATGTTGTGGTGTGTTTGGTTGCACGGAGAATGGAGATGTCACAAAACCAGAGGAGCTCGGGCCAGGGTGCACACACAGCTTTATTTACATCTGACACGGTACTACTGCACAGTGCTGTAGTTATCACGTAGAGGCTTGAATTGAAATACCCTTCACAACCCATGCCAGGTCTCCATCCTTCTTCGTAATGTGAGTGGACAACAATCCTAGCAGTGATTGCTACAGTCTCGTTATGCATGCGGGGAGTCATAGAGACAGTCTGCTTTTGAATGAGGCCTTTCAATGATTGTGTCTTTGAAGGGGCCTTGAATAGGAAGAATAAGACAGACATTTAAGGGGCAATCTGTGGTTGCTTTATCCCCTTTCTGGATTTCAAGATTAATTATACGTACCCATTCATTCATGACAAATACAAATGGTAAATGCCCATGTGAGCTAAGTTTGCCTGTCCTACCCCATCATAACCCAAAATATATTACTTTTTTGTTTATCAAAGCAAATACAAATAACAAATATTGTTGCCACAAAAAAGGATCAACATCATTGAGAATCATTGATGATCATGGTCCTCGCATTCAGAGCAGTTGTATGGATTTTAATGTGCTCGTATCTCTCCTGACCCTCAGCTATTTCTTTTAACCAAAAAAATCCTTTGCTATTGTTTCAGCTGCTGAATGCTGCTTTAATGCTTCGCTACAGACTGCTAGGCAGTTTTGAGTGAGTTGGATCGAATCACTGCCAGTTATTAGTATTCTACTGGGGAGAAATAAACCACATGTAGTAATTTAATTATGTTTTGCTGCAGCTTGTTGGTAGTTTAATTAAATTCAAGTTCAGGTTTTGTTTACAGAAGTTGTTTCTTTTCTTGCCATCTAGTGTTTTAGTTAACCGTTATTACAATACTTATTAATTTAAAAAAGGAAAAAGAAAAAAGGAAACGAACTGCCGAATTTTAAGTGAAAAACATTGTTTTAGTTTTTAGTGGACAAAATTACACATTCTGTCAAAATACCACAGTAAAGTGATCGATGTTCCTTGGTTTGTTCTTCAGTGTGAAGTAATTGTAGCATGGCAAATTGACATTTCAAAGTATCTTTTCCAAAAGTGCTACATGCCTATCATGCGTACAGAGCCCATCTCAGCCTCCTGCTCTGTAATATATATCTTAGACAACAGATGACAGTATTTCTCCATAGGAGACCACACAGGGCAGAGGGGAGAGGGGTAAAGCATTGTGCTCTTCTAGGAATAGGCTGCAGATATACAGAAAAATGCAGCAGGTGAATTTAAAATAACTAAACAGATTTGTATAACAAACGCCTGTACAAAATTTGAAAGCCGGCATCACAAAAAAGCAAACGGCACACCACGCCATTCATTCAGACTCTAAATCTAAGCCGAAGCTAGGTTTTCATTAGATTATCTATAGCAACGGAAACATCTAATTGCCATTTTCCCAACTGCCAATGTCATATGATTGGAATATTTCCATGAAACCCAATTTAAGTGTTGGTGGAATTTCATTCTTTTTTTCCGAGCTGTGTGCTTCTCTGGAATACAGTGGAACATCAAAAGACTAATCAGCTTGCCAGCGTCAATACAAAAAGCTCCCCCTGAAGCTCTATACTTTGTCATGAGTGTTAAGACTCTAGGGATGCTCATCTGCAACCATGCATACTAGTTAACACTGCTGAGGGGATAGACATTACAGACTGAATAATTAATAATGATAGGCAAGTAAACAGCATGACATGTGAACATTCAATATGACTCACATTACCGTGTGGTCGTAATCCGGATTCAAGCTTCCTTTAATTAGAACTGGATTTAGAAGCAATGCAGTTATGTACATGAATCGAGAATCGATGTGATTCAGGAATGTTCCAGCCATTCTAATTGTACTGCCAATCATTTGAGCAGTGAGTTTGAATCATATGTGACCGGTCACCACAATTTCCTTTTTCAAAAGAACAGATACCTGGTTAATGCCTGTAGAGCAGTTTGGCTCATCCAATCACAAATCCCATTTCCAGACACCTGTGTAAAATAACCTGAGGCCTTTTTTTTCAGAATAAGGTAGATTCTGTAATCCTCCAGTTTGCTATGCAGGATCAAAAATCAAATTTATAATCACAGAAACCTAATGCTGTGTTTGAATAGGTCTCCATATTGCCACCTACTGGGAACGCATGTTACACGTTGTGTTTAGCCAAAAGGAAAGCTAGGTATTCAAAAAAGTGACAAAAGAAATAGTTTAGAACGAGCTGAATACTCTGATTCATCCGGGGTCAAATAACATCTGTTTTCAGAATTATTTTCAGTAAATATTAAACTACTTAATTAAAGTTACTTAATTAATGTTCCTATTATTTCTTTGAATTTGACATTGTTAGATAATGAAAGAAAAAAAAGATGTAGTGAATAAAAAAAAAAGACAAAGCGCCACACTGTCCCCAATCAACCACCAAATCATTACCCATATCTGGTGGTTCAGAATTTTGTTAAGCCTGTCAGGGACAATATCTTTCTCCCTTTGGATAGGGAAAACAATTACAATCTTCATCCCATATCCAGAGTATCAGACATTTTATTCAGATTAGCGTAATATATTAAAATTAAAAGGTCCCTGGCGATAAAGTTTATCCAGTCATAGACAATGGCTGGAGCCCCTAAGCACTTGCCATAGCCTCTTGCCTTCTGGGGATTCTCCATCAAAGCTGGTTGCAGTTTTGATTGCCATCTTAAGTACGGGTCCAATTGTCAAAAGCGGCCCCCCTGGCCCTTGATTTTGCTTAAGGGGACAAGAGTACAACTTCTCTCACTTGCAGGGTTGATATCACCCACAATTCAATGCAAACTCAAACACTGGTGGATGCAAAGTGTCACATTAAATCAACACTACTACATTTTTCTGTGAGTCTCTAACTTCTTTGTTCAGACTCCTAGTGAGGTGCGTAGCTGGTGAACTCCGTAGAGTTATCTAACTCTGATCATCCCTTTCACTTGCTTGAGTAAGCGCACTAGCAAGACCACTCAGATGTGACGATTTAAAATGTCATTCATGGGTTGAGCGTATACATTTTTGGGGTTGTGTACTTTGAGATTAGAGTCTAGGAACGGATAAAATCATGTAGTTCAAAGGTACATGCCTATACATGTCCAAGAGTGTCAAGGGAAAACAGCATTGGTTAGAAAATGAAAAGTGAATGATTTCACTGGAGGTCTAGAGACACAACTTTTTGCATCACAACAGAGATGCTATTGCAACAGTGCCATGCTATTGTGCGGCATATATTGAAAGCATGCGGCATCCGAAATGTAACGCAGACCAGTGCAACATTCCCAACGCATTATTTCGGACTGTTCCATTGACAATGAATGGCGTCCGTGGTAACGCCATGCATTTGACCGCAGTCGCATATACCGACATTTATTGCACGTTTCTCTGGCCTATAAAAAACAAATAACATGAACCAATCTCTCTTGCTTTCTCGCTCGCTAAGTAGACTGCGTACGTGCGCACGTGGTAGCTAGACGTTAAAGGTAGCCAACAAGCGGGCGGGCTGTTCTTGTGCGTAGCCCCCTATGAAAAGGAATTCTGCGGGCGCCACAATAGAGCATCTGACCAGTAACTGCAAAGTTGTTAGATTCAATCCCAGAGCCAACAAGGAGAAAAATAAATCTGCCAAGAGTGTTAACCCAAATTGCTCCCAGGTCGTAAGTGAAAATGAAATGTATTCTCTGTAAAAAAAAAAACTGTTTTATAAATAAATCACTATCGAAATTCACACGGGAATCCACTAAAATGTGCCAACAACAATGATAAAAAACAATAATCCCAACTGTAGAACCAACTGAAAACCACTAATGACGTATGTTAACTTTCTCTGTGCGGATGAGACCCGTTTTATAATCGTCTTTCTTCGTATTGGCTTGCACTTAAGCATCACGGGTCAACAAGATTAACATGTTGGTCTATATTGAAGAATACACCAACATGAGACTGCTTCATTCTGATTAGTCACCAAAATCCTGGTCACATGACATCTAACAACAAACGTAGTTCCTGTTTACAGCAAAAGCACTGGATCGTTGAAGAATGCATAACAAATGTAAGACTTTGAACAAATAGGTAACTAAGAGTGTTCTATTTATTCAACACCTATCTGATTCTTGGTATTTTGTAAATTGTTTTAATTTCATAGGAGCATTCATATTGAACTCAGAGGATATAGCTGCAGGCAGTAATGTGAATCAATAGTGGGACTTAAAACCTCGTTCTGAATGCGAGTTTTCTTAATTAGACTGGCTTATCAGTTGGTAACTATATGAGCCGGTGAATATTTCGGAACTAGTTTTTATCTTTTAAACTACCAGGATTTTAGGCCAAGCAAATAACTTTGCCCATTGTGCTAAGCTGGTTTTGCCAGTAAATATGAAGACGAATATATAGAGAGACAGCAGCTATAAGCGTATGTATGCCCTCTTATGTTTGGCCTTGTACCTTAGAAAAGTTGTGCTATTGATTACTGAGCATTGAAGTGAGCAAATGCAAACACAGTAGCTAAATAGTGAAGAAACGCATAGCTTGATTCAGTGATCATCCCGGCTATCATATCATTCTCTGTTTACTATGGAACAGATGGGAATCCAAGCCTATAGACACTGCTGTGTATTGGGTTTCTATACTGCATCGATCTCAGCCATGAAGACTGACCCTCAGTGTGCTTAACAAATGGCATGCTATTCCCTGGTGCACTACCGTGGGCGTTATTTGACCCGATCAAAATTAGTACGCTGTAGTGTGCCATTTGGGAGGCAATGTAGTCGCAATTGTGCTCTAACTATATCGCCTCTGTTTGTCTTTCTCCAGTGTTTCCTTAAAAAAAAAAAAAAATGAAGTCCCAGTGCAGTTGTCTGGTTCTTCTGCTTTTGAATGTGTGCAATGCTGTGAAGAATGAAAAAAGGCCTAACTTTCTTCTGATAATGGTTGATGACTTGGGGATTGGAGACTTAGGTTGCTATGGGAACACAACTCTGCGGTAAAATTTATATGTAGCTATTATTATTATTATCATCATATTTTTTAAGTATGGAGTGTGTCACTCTTGATTAACTTGTCATTGTCCTTATTTCTATAACGCCAAGGGCACTGTAAATGTTTATCCTTGGATGAATAATACAGTTCTCTGCATTTCTTTCGTCAATGGATTTTATTCTAAGAAATGACTTGTTTCTGTGTTTAACATTAAAGTGTGACTGAAGCGCTGTGTTCTAAATAATCTGCCAGTTTTCAGGTGGGACTGTGTTGTGATGTTGTGTCTGTAGGACCCCTAACATTGACAGGCTGGCCAAGGAGGGCGTGAGGCTAACTCAGCACATAGCCGCTGCCCCACTCTGCACTCCAAGCCGAGCCGCCTTTCTGACAGGCCGATACCCAATACGATCCGGTGAGTCGAGGCGGCAGCGAAAGCAGTAATGACACGAGCTCTGTATTTGGCTTGAACTTCCTGGGGTGTTTGACACAGAGCTTTGCCTGTTAGGGTTATTTGATTTTAGATCACTAGTGTGTGTTGGTGTTACACAGTAATATAATTGTTTTGTTAACTTAGTTACCTTCAATGCACTCGTTTGATTTTGGTTTGTGATCCAGTGTTTTGTCTTGAACAGGTATGGCCAGTTTTGGAAAGGTGGGAGTGTATATCACATCTGCTGCCTCTGGCAGACTTCCCAGTGAAGAAGTCACCTTTGCCAAAGTTGCCAAACAGCAGGGCTACCAGACTGCCCTCATAGGTCAGCCGAAGTTGTCTTCTGTGTCTGTCTTTGATACGATGTGCGTCAAGGGTAGAACACTTTGAACCGGGGGGGTTTCAGCAGCTCTCTCTAAATATGACCTAACTCATACCCAGGAAACCAGGTGAGTGAATAGTTAGCAGATAAAAACAAGAAACCAAGTGTTTTGACCCTCCAGGAATTACGTTTCCAACCCTTGATGTATTTAATTAACAACTTGATCTATAACCTATATATTATCAGTATGAGTTTATATCAATACTTTCCACTCCATGTGGGAGGAACAAGCAGAAGCGACCAAGGTTTTTATTTTTTATTATGCCTTTTTTCACTGATAATAGCACAGTACTTTTCATTCTCTAATTTGCAAAAATGTATGGTTGTCGAGGCAACAGAATAGACACATTTGTAGGACATTTAGGATTGTTGTTGTCCTTTGATGTGCAACCTGCTCACAGGCTTTTTAGTAACCCGAGATGAAAATGTAGCCTTGAATTTCATAATTGGGATCATCTACCTTTTATCTCCACTGTAGAAAATACACTTCCTTCAATTTTCTTTCAAAACCGTTGTTCTTTGAAGACGCCTCCATTTTCCCATTAATATAGCATGGAGTCAACCTTCTCATCACTGTAGTCAAGTTGCCACTTTATTTTGTCCATTGTCCCCCCCCCCCCACACCCCCACAGGAAAATGGCACCTCGGTCTAAACTGTGAGCGGAGCGACGACTACTGCCACCATCCTAGTGCTCACGGCTTTGACCACTTCTACGGTATCACCTTGACCAACTTGCGTGACTGCCAGCGGGGCCACGGCTCTGTATTTTTCAATGTTCTGGCACACCTACCCTTAAAGGTGACGGGGGCCAGGGATTTTCAGTAACCTACAGTATTGTATGCAGTTGTAGTATGTAGCCTGGTTTAACATGTGACGCAGGTCTTCTACGACTTGCTAACTCCGTCGCTGTAATGAGGGATTAGCAGTTGGCCGGGTGGCAGTCTGGCTGTCCGCTTCTTCCATATGCTTGTTATCATCAACTCAACTCTCTGCCCTGCAAGACCCTGGGAGTGGGTGTGGCCACCGTGACTCTCCTGCACGCGAGGGGTGTGGTCACTGTTCGGCGGAGGCTGGCGCTGAGTCTGGCGGCGTCGGTTGGTGCAGCGGCAGCCGTCTTTGGTCTGTTCATTGTCACGTTCCCCTTCTTCAACTGCTTCCTGATGAGGAACCGGGAGGTGGTCGAGCAGCCGTACGTCTCCGAGAACCTTACCCAGAGAATGACGGATGAAGCAGTCGAGTTTCTGGCAAAGTGCGTGTTGAGTTTTTATTTTGTATTGAGACGGAATGGGAGACAACCTTTCGTGAACACCAGTGAGAATTGTTTGATTGTTAGTGACTGTTTGTCAGAGATGGGTTTAAATCTAACCACAGCTCTGTTTACAAGCTTGAGACGGTGCCGTAATTGCACAGTCACTGTCATTCAGTGTATTGAAAGCACTACACAAGACACCTGCACACATGTAGGTTCTCACTGTTGCCTTCTACTCCCATCACTCTCTTCTATCCAAGCAGTACACTTGTTAACGCCAGTAATGATTAGCACTGTGTCTGACAGGAACTCTGCGAGACCTTTCCTGATGTTCTTCTCCTTCATCCAAGTGCACACGGCCATGTTTGCGTCTCCAGCCTTCCAGGGGACCAGTCAGCATGGAGTTTTTGGAGACGCGGTCCACGAAGTAGACTGGAGTGTCGGTAGGAGGGTATTTTTACTCCCCTATTGTTCAATGGCCCTTTTCATGTCCTGAAGGTTTAGCGGTTGGAACTGTTGAAATGTCAACCCAAATACCACGGATGTACGGGAAGCAGGATAACCCACCGGATGTATTCATGAAATGCCCAGGCTCTGGGGGTTGAAGCCTAATGGCTGGGCAGGGGACGCTTGGGGGGCTAGATGGAATGAGGCCAACAATCTGATGACTGTCTCATCCATGAAACATCTGATCTCAATGCAGATTTTTCTGCATGAACAGTGGACTTTTTTTTTTTACGGCGGAAAACTGCAGAAATATACTAGTCATATTTTCCGATTTTACTCAGCTCTGCCCACCTCCTCACCTATGTTCTGCCCACTCAAATTCCTCCCACTGGAAACAGCAGCGTGTGGGCACTCTAGGTTTTGTTATAAAAAAAAAAACCAGTTTGAAGGGTTAGATAGTTTAAGATGTACATAATTTTCTTCCATCGTTCTTCGTTGTCCTGTTTGAAAACGTCGCCTCCTAGGTCAGCTCATGCGGGCCTTGGACCGATTAAACCTGAGAGAGAACACGCTGGTTTACCTAACATCAGATCAAGGGGCACACCTTGAGGAGATCTCGATCCGTGGTGAGGTGCACAGGGGCTCAAATGGCATTTACAAAGGTAGTTCCTATTCATTCATTATTATTATTATTATTATTATTTATCAAACATCTGTTGTGATGTTCATTATCACATCCTCTAAGCACTTCAAAGATTTGTAGTTTGTGACGAGGGGAGGTACAGCGGGCCTGGTCAAGTGTTTACAAAACTATTGTCTTCAACTACTTTCTTTTATTCTATTAAATAGTTATTATAAATAGGAATGAAAATACACAACTTGGAAGCGAAGGTGCAAACATCCTTTATTTGACCCCACAGGGAGGGAACTGTGGATTGGCAAACACGCTCAGGGATGTTCGTCTCACTAAGCTACACAATGTCTGAGTCACAACTGTCACTATTTTGCCAACATTTGTATGAATGATGTGTCTTATTGTAGATATCTGGCAGTCGCAGTATAACACAGATTAGCCCAAGGGGGTCGGGGGTGCCTCATTTACTGAAGACGATATGTTTACATCTGCCTTGTTGGCATGTGTTGTGGTGTAGTAGGTTATATTAATTTAATAAGCATGCAAATGAGAAGTCAGAGCCAGTCAATGTGTGCAACAGATTTATAGATATTAAGTAACTCCGCTTCCCTTCTCTCATGCGTGAGTACCGACGGGGAAGTTTGCAGGAAAGGTTCTGCTACTGGTTCTGGCTCTATCAGCAGGGAAATCCACCAACTGGGAGGGAGGGATCCGAGTTCCCGGACTGCTCCGTTGGACTGGCACGTTACCAGAAGGGAAGGTCACTGATGAACCCATTAGCAACATGGATGTCTTCCCCACTGTGGTGAAGCTAACTGGCGGGATGGTGCCAGTGGACCGGTGGGCAAGACGGAAATTTGTGTATCCGTTAATGTACTGTCAGTTTGCTGTGGTCTGTAGGGTTTTGTTTGCTCGAGAAATGTTATTTATACGCATGAGGCGACAGCACTAAGTCTATTTAGCGTGCTCTTCTGTCAGTCAGAACTATAGCATTCGAAATCTAGGTCACCATAGAAACGACGTGCACTCTGTTCCCTGAATTAAACCCTAACGAGAAACCGTGTATTCGTAATAGGTGTCACCAGAGGCCTGTTAGGAGAAATCTTGGCTAATGAAAAAACAAAAAACAAAAAAAGGAATCAGGCTGATCTAAATCTCAGATCAAAGGTTTTTTAAGAGTCTTTGAGGCCTCTGCCTACACAGTGGATCATTCCTCCAGTGTTTCTGCGTCACTGAGAACATTTCTTCTGTTGTGTTTGTTTGTGTCTTCTATTCCTAGAGTTATAGATGGTCATGACCTCATGCCCTTGTTGCAGGGGGAGGTTGAGAGGTCAGAACATGAGTTTCTCTTCCATTACTGTAACGCCTACCTCAATGCTGTAAGATGGCATCCTCCAAACAGTAAGTCAATATTTCCAATTTAATAGTTGTTTGTATGTACGTATGTATGTGTATATATAAATACATATGTAAAAGTTCAATTTGAGTGGTCTCTCAATTTGAAACCTTCTGTTCCTCACTCAAAACCTTCCTTTTCTACTTTTTTGGAAAGGAAAGAAAAAGGTGCAGTGGTCTCTTAATTTTTTCCAAAGCTGTATTTTGTATGTATGTATATGTACATATATGGTTTAAAATATATGGTTTAAAAATATATACAGTGGGGAGAACAAGTATTTGAAACACTGCCGATTTTGCAGGTTTTCCTACTTAAAAAGCATGCAAATTAATTATAAAAAAATCATACAATGTGATTTTCTGGATTTTTGTTTTAGATTCCGTCACTCACAGTTGAAGAGTAGCTATGATAAAAATGACAGACTTCTACATGCGTTGTAAGTGGGAAAACCTGCAAAATCGGCTGTGTATCAAATACTTGTTCTCCCCACTGTATATAAATATAAATATATATATATTTTGTATCAATACCATCATTGATACCACTGTGGTGGTTGTAATTGAATCATTCAGGTAATTTAACATGGAAGGCGTTCTTCTTCACTCCGAATTTCTACCCTGAGAACGGGACAGCCTGCATGCACACACACACCTGTTTCTGCACTGGATCCTATGTGACCCACCATGACCCTCCCTTGCTCTTCGAGCTCTCCAGGGACCCCTCAGAGACCAGACCCCTGACCCCGGACGCGGAGCCCGCTTTCCACACCGTCCTGGAGCAGATACGGGCTGCTTCGGCACGCCACGTGGAATCAATCATTCCTGTCCAGGACCAGCTCGCCTTGACCCACGTTCTGTGGAAGCCCTGGCTGCAGCCATGCTGTTCAGCCTGGTCCCAGCTCTGTAGGTGCGAGAGAGACAGCCAGCGGAGCCCTGCAGGCTCTCCACACGACTAGAACATCGTCATGCAGCGCCGTCCATCTAGGCAATATGCATGCGTTTCCTGGGGTTCCTGTGACCTGTGCCCTCGCTCGTTAAAATATGTCATTTTCTTTTCACATTAGCGTTCAAGTCCTCTAGCCGGCGCTTTTATCCAAAGCCACATACTGGAGTTATTAGAGTTAAGTGGTGACCGCTCCAAGCTCTGACAGCCGGGCTACAGTACCTTCCTGGTACACTGGTATTCAAATATGTTCCTCGAAGCCACTCCATCTTTTCATTTCAACCCACTAATCAGGGACTTATTCAGACCTGGGACACCAGGTGGGTGCAATTAATGATGAGGTAGAACAGAAGGCTAAATCCCTGATTAGTGGGTTGTAATGGAAACATGGAGTGGAACTGGCTTCAAGGGCCAGATTAAAAAAATAAAATAATTAAAACAAAAGCGTTGTCCAAGCGGTTCCTTTCTAGGAAAGTCATTTCAATGTGTTATATTTGCTCGCTCCTTATTAAGGTCGATGCAGCCATTTCAAAGCACTTAGTGACAAACCTAGTCACAAGTAGCACTATGAGTCATGAATTTGATTGTTGATGCGATTCCTCACATACACTAAAGTTGTTGAGGAGGATACTCGCACATTGTTTGGAAAATCTGAGCGATTCAGTTCACTTGTTTGGTAATTTGTAACACGGCCATAACCCTGTTTAACCCTGTTTGTACAGATGATCATCCCTTCATTACTGTTCATAATGTGATGTCTACAGTGGCAGCATAACAAGCATCTGCTAAATGAAAATCCATGTTAAGATGTACAGTGGATTGAAAGAAATATTCCCTTCCTTTAAAATTATTCGTATTTTGTTGATTTACAAAATACTCCTTCCTTTCACATACTGTGTTAACATCATCTGAAAGGTCGCTCTGTGATATATTGTATTTAAAGATTAGGGAGCTTTTATTGTCTCAAAGAAGGGTACTGATTGGTGGATGGTTAACAGTAATATATCAGACATTAAATATCTCAAAGCATTGTCAAGTTCATTAATGTGGATGGAGACACAACAGATACACGTTTGTTCTTCGTAACTGAGCTGCAGGACTAAAAGGAAACTTTAAGGATGTCACTTACTGCAGATTTTAAAACAAAAGTTTTCAATTGTGATGACAGAACTGAGGATGGACCAACCACGTCGGAGTGACTAAAATGATATCCGCAACGAGTGAAAAACAAAAGGTGGAAGTGAATACAAATGTATTTTTTAAATATTGACACATGCTATTAATGTATCTACATAAGCCTACAGAAATAGCATATCAAATGAATACACGTCTTGGCCAAAGCTTTACATTTTCAGACGCTGAGAAATAAACCTTTTGGCAGGACAAAAACCAAGACGAGGAAATCTACACTGGATTGGCCAAGTTACAGGTTTGACATAAATCTGTTTTAAAATGTATTGCAAGACCTAAAAAATGCTGTCTAGCTATGATCCCTAAGACTTTGACAGGGCTTGAAGTATTTTGCAAAGAATACATTGAAAATATCTAGGTGCACAAAGATTTTAGTGACTAAAAGATTTAATTGCTCCCAAAGCTGTTTATAACATACTGGCTCAAGCAGGTGAATTCTTATCTAATCAAAGTATGTTTGTTTTATTTTTCTGTGATATTTTAAAACAGTGTATATTATGTCTACTTAGCAAACATTTTGTTGTTCAACCAATCAATACCAATCAATGTAATGCAACAAAATGTCAAAAAGCCCAAGGGGGTGAATACTTGTGCAATCCACTGTACAGCAGCTATATCTAAAGCCAGCATTCATCAATGGGAACAGCCAGGCAGGGTCCCAGATTCAGTTCATCCCCCTGTGGTCAGAGCCAGCAGCAGATCTCCATCATCCAGGCTAGCTTTAAGCTTAGCCCTTCATTTAATCTCAGGCTTCAGTAACATTTGGTTAAAATGTTATCTTAATCTTATTCTCCCTTTAACTTTACATCCAGCAGTCTGTTTGTCACAGATTGCTATTAGCCAATTTCAGAATATTAAGTAGTACTCTCCATTCCTCTGTATGGTCATTTATTTGATGGATGCTGATTCCCAAACACTGACTACGTGTTTCATTTTATACCATGCGTTAATTTGTTTCAACACTTCATTTACTTTTTGACATTTCTGTAATGTAAAAGAATAATGATCTGATGTCTTGTGTTTAAAACAGCAAATACAGCGCTACTGTAGCAAAATCACCTTATCACCACCACATAACTATAGTTACTAACCCCATATCACCACAGAACTAGAGTTACTAACCCCAGACTGCCACCACAGAACTATAGTTACTAACCTCAAACAGCCACGACAGAACTATAGTAACTTACCCCATGTCACCACAGAACTAGTTACCAACCCCAGCCTGCCACCATAGAACTATAGTTACTAACCCCATATCACCACAGAACTAGAGTTATTAATCCCATATCACCACAGAACTACGGTCACTAACCCTAAACCACCACAGAAATACAGTTACTAACCCCATATCACCATAGAACTAGAGTTACTAACCCTATATCACCATCGAACTACAGTTACTAACCCCATATCACCACAGAACTAGAGTTACTAACCGTATATCACCACAGAACTACAGTTACTAACCCCATATCACCACCACAGAACTACAGTTACTAACCCCATATCACCACACCACCAAAGAACTACAGTTACTAACCCCATATCACCACACCACCAAAGAACTACAGTTACTAACCCCATATCACCACACCACCAAAGAACTACAGTTACTAACCCCATATCACCACACCACCAAAGAACTACAGTTACTAACCCCATATCACCACACCACCAAAGAACTACAGTTACTAACCCCATATCACCACACCACCATAGAACTACAGTTACTAACCCTATATCATCACCGCACACCACAGTCACAATCACCACAAACCCACCACAGAACTACAGTCACTAGGTACTATAAACTCAGTGCCTGATCAGTACTGGATGCATCCACAGCAGACAGTTTGGCAGTGACAGAAGCCAGCTGTTAATCTCATCTCTAAACTGCGTGGGGGATGCTTTCCAAATGCCACCTTACATCCTTCATAGTGCACTTTATTTTTACCCGGACGCTTAACCGTGCCCTACATCGTATTGGGTGTAGGGTGTCATTTGGGAATTAGCTGCTGTGCTGGCCTGCCCACTGGTCCATTGCATACAGCCCCGGCCCTCCACTCCCAGACACCAGCTGAGTGGAGTGCAGCACAGAGCCGCTTGGACAGGCCTGCCCATGCACATGTGCACCTCAGAGATAAAGAATCCCATATGGCACCTCGTTCCCTATTTAGTCCACTGTAATTGACCAGGGCCCGTATACGTTTCTGGTCAGAAGTGGTGCACTGTGGGAAATGGCAAGATTTTTATAGCACAACGGCTAGGTCTGGTAGGAACTACTGTATGATAATCATAGTGCTTAATTGTGCAATGTAAAGCTGCTCATGGACTTTGAATGACCTTTCCCATCGAATAATATCTACATAAATAGAATGAGTGCTATCTTAATATGAAGCCTTACAGCCCCAAAGGTTTCAACTGGAATATACAGCATTTGCTGTTTGGGTTTTTTTTTTATGGGAGATTGTACACACAAAGGTGGACACGTAGCCAGCAGGAAAACAATGTGTTGTAAGAATGAGTTTTTCAGTTGGGATTTCTCCTGTCGAATAGCTTTGGTTTGTCTGGAGACTGACACGTGTCCTTCATCCTGATATCGTCCGTTCCAACATATAACATCTGATCCCAATCAAATCCCGTTTCTATCTACAACTGTCTACACTTGTCGGAGCAGGTGGTCACAATCCAGAATTTGTACAAGACCAGGACAAGGAACACGTCAGCTTCAGGAATAATGGGGCAAGCGAGAGGAGGAAGCCTAAACAATGTAAAACCATATGCCAAAGAATACCTTCCCCCTGGGTGTAAACTGCAGTAAATTAGGACTGTTGACTATAATGGGGCTCATTAATAGGAACAGCAGGGAAGGCTGGATAGCGGCAGAAAAACACAACGGGTACTTAAAGTCCCCATGCAGTCTTTTTCATTTAATTTTTAAATCAGCACTTTATGTCTAATAATGCTCTGTGTGTGCTTATTTTGCCAACTCCAAAATGATCCTCTGTGGCCATCTGTCTGATCATGTGGGCAGTAGGAAACACATCTAAAGATGTTTACACACACCTTGATTGGGTGAAATGATGAACGTTTTTACGCACACATACCTGATTGGGTGAAATTAAGGTCTAAGAACAGTCATATGCAGCTGGCCAAAAATACCGTCCCACCAAAGCAGGCTGAAGTTCCTGAAGAGTTTCTGAAAGAGCTCTTACACAGAAAATACATTATTGTCATTTTCCACATTTGAAGATGTTATTTTGATCAAATGGTCTAAGATATGTTTTAAAGAAGAACACCGGGTATTTAGGATGTTTATGTTTAATTCTGAGCTTGTTCAGGGATCTAACTAAACTGTAAGATGCATGGGTGCCCACAAGAGAGGTTTGATATGATTGCCTGCATAAAAAAGTTGACATATTCATTATGAACATTTCTGGAGCCAAAGCTCTGCTTCAAGTGTGAAATGCCAATTTTGTTTTTCATTTTATTTAATACCCACCAAAAAGACAAGTAAAAGACAAACAATGCTTATAAAATAAAAACATGTAAAAATAGAGCAGTGGTTTGGAAACCCAAAAGGGTTTATATAAAACACACTAGATAGATATAATGGATGTATTTGTAGATGCATAATTACCTTTTAATATAATTAGAGGGAGTGTTGCACATTTATTTAGTTTGACAAGTAATTATTTGAAAGATATATATACCGACACAGAAACCACCAATCTTTCTGATGACATAACTTGGAAGTATGAAGTAAATCTTTCCAATTTAGTGTTAATTCAACTAAATGTCCTCAGAATCAACTTGACAATTTGACAATTAATCAGTAATCAGTAATGTACATCAGAAAAAAGACTTAATGAGATGTTGTCAGACAACCATGTTTGACAATCAGAAATGGTACTTTGAGCATGTACATTATTTTATATTCATGTATGGAGTTTAACTTGATTAGTTTATGAATTGATGCAACTAATAATGTAAACAGGTAATTAGCAAATATTGAGATGATGTAGATTAATAAAATGTAACTAACAAATGTGAAAACAAAATATGGGTTATACATGATATGTTATATGCATCGATAAGCCCTTAACTTGAGCTTGTGAGTGGAGTGGAGATGGGCGGGGGGTTTGTAGGTATAAAAAAAACTTTAATGTAGTGATTCTTTTTTTAGTATTCCTTTGTATTTAATTCCTTCGGTTATTTCATATTCCACTCATTTTTTATTTCCTTAATTGTTTTTGGCAGATGGGAATGTTGTTGTCTCTGGACTGAACCCTTCAGCAAAAATTGGTCTGTGAGAATACGGGGCCACGCCTATATTGGCTTCATTGATAAATAAATAAAAATTCTTATTTCAGAAATTCCTACTGGTATCACTGGCAAAAGGGAAGGAAAAGAAAAGAAAAGAAAAGACAGAAGACTGCAGCACAGTCAATGATATAGATCAAGGACAAGAAAGGTCCAAATATCAAAAACCCTGTGGCACAAGATACCACGTCTCTGAAAGATGCATTACCATTTGCCAGTACAAACTGTTCTCCATAATATACAAACACGTTATTACATTCATATTATTCATCTTATGTCTTTTTCGGACGACTGTACTATTACCAGTCACATCGGCTGAGAACGTTGTGATTGTAATTAAGCCCTGTCGTGTAATAATATTATATTTGCAAATACATATCAGCAATACCCCCTGAAGATCCGGAGCTTACCTGAGGGAGGTGTGTGCGTGTGTGTGTGCGTGTGTGTGTGCGTGTGTGAGTTCAACCACCAGAAAATGATCCTGAACACAGCACATTTCTCAAGTCAATACCCGAGGACCGGAGGAAGTCAAATGGTTTCTCAGGAGCAGAGAAGATCGTGCTGCGTTCTAACAGCCATTTCTATGGTAACACATCAAAGGGGCACTCCATTCTTGTCCCTGAGGAGCTGAAGGACCTCGGCTAGGTTACGTGACGCTGCTGCATGTTATGTACTTCTGAGAAGTAGCCTGCTGATTTCCGCTCCTCCTGCCACCATTTGCTAAGGAGTAATGGATGGCTGCTGAAAATTGATGGTGAGGCATGTTCAAACAAGACTGATTTCAATCAAGGAATTCCATCTAGGCCTAGCTATCCCAAATGAGAGAGATTGAAAAGCATATGCAGTTGGCTGTTATTTCCATGTCTTTCCAGATTGTAGAGTTGAAGGTATGGTCTTTTTATGGGTAATGTGTAAAGAGCAAATCATAAACTTGACAAGCTCATTATTTAATGGTTTATTTTTTTAAAACCATCTATTCCATTTAAAAAAATATATAATAACTGTAATGTTTTTTAAATGTAGAAACACAATGGAAAATAAAAAGTTCTAGGTACTGAAATATAAGCCTACTGAATCCAGTTTTCTTTCTTCAGAAATGTCATTGCATCTTCATGGCCCTCTTCACAGTACTGGAGCATCCTTGCCTCTGGGGGAGGAAATAAGGACTGGTTCAACCTAACGATGTTCTCCTTGGAAAGCTGAGGGACAAAAAAAACAAATAAATAAATAAAACCTGTCAACCATCACTTCCACAACACCGAAACCAATTTCATCCTATCAAAAAACCAAAAAAAAAAAAAAAAATGTCCAGCTTGTAAAATACCGTTCCTCATGGCCAACGATGCGAAATGACACGGAAAAACCGAACCAAGACAGGAACAGGCCCTCTGTTCACCGAAACAGGTCGCTGAATATGCGTGTTTTCTGCATTCCTGTGGATATACCATCCAACCGTGTTAATGATGCCTACCATGACGCCCATGTTGGCCAGTCGGAGGTGGAGGTTCAACAGTCCTCTGTGTTTTGGGCAGATGTCTTGGTGACCAGCGAATGGTGACACTGTGACTGTACGCCCCTCCGGCAGCACAGGGAGGCCGTCCGTAAAGCCCCCGTCAATCCATTTCTGTAAGACGCGTGTAACGTGCGTTACAGTTTGTTGGTTGACGTCGGGTTATAGGAAAACACTAAGCGACGGTAAGCGCTCAACGGAAATCATTCACAAGGCTTGCCTTTTGCAAAGCAGCTATTACCTTGCCTTTCCATTCCACTGGTTTGATTCCAGCATAGACAGGCACAAAACTACTGGCCAGGAGTACCTTCATAATTGACAGAACAAAGCATTGTCATTATGTCAGACCACATACTAAAATATGTAGAAAAGTCATTTGTGAATATTACTTCACCCAGACATAAGGCTAGATACCAACTTCTCTGGACTTACTGAAATACCAACAACAGACCATCAGGAAAAAACAATGGCCAGGATTCTTATTTAAAATGGCTTCGACCGCCTTGTGTTAACGCCAAAGTCTGTGGTAAAACACTTCACTGTAATCTGCTCATGCTCGTTGCAGGCTACCTTTATGAGGTCCTCCCTAGAGGCAAAGTGTGACACAATGCTGTTCTTGCCGCTTTTCGAATGTGTTATAGAGATGTGAAGGCGGTCTCCTGCTATGCTGTGGGCATTGCTGGGCAGAAACTCCTCGATGCCATCCCTGAGGAGGACAAAGGGACAGATGCTTGCTTGTCATGTTTTTAATTAATTTAACAACTCTGTACAGCCCTGTAATAAAACATGCAATCTGCTGGCTGTGTTACACATGTACTTAATGAAGAAACAAGCGCAGCCATTGTTCAGTTCTACGGCCTAGTTTTCAGTTTTACTCCCACACATGCTACATTTCATTATAAAGGTGAATGAAAGAACAGTGACACAATCATCAGACTTAGCTTGATGAAATTTTTTCTTGGTAAGCCATTCTAATTACGTTTGTCATTGATGCTGACTACCCCTTTTATGTTTGCAGAAGCGCAAAGTCCCCCTTGAACCCAAAGCTAGCTGTTGCATTAACACTAAAACAAATATATTTTCCTGCATGTGTACCTGAGTGTAAGCATGAAGTCATATCCAGGTGTTACAGCACCTAGCCTCTGGCTTCTGACATCTTTGGCAAATCTCAAGGTAAATTCTTTGACTCTCTATTAGGAAAATACAAAAGGTATCAACAAGCAGCGAGCCCAAATATATTTTATTTTATGAGTATTAAATAAGAGTTTTTGTCTTACCTCTAGCTTCTCTGGAGCAGTGACTACCATTGCCGCCACCAGAGCTCCAGCAGATGCCCCGGCACATGCTCTGAGGGAGCCCAGAAGCTTGTCTCCGTGCCTCAGAATGGCTCCACAAGCGCCCAGCTGGTAGATGCCCAGGAATCCGCAAGCCGCAAACGACAGGTTCACTGCTTGCACTGACATCCTGTCCTTAATACGATGACATCAGCATTGCGTTTGTACAGTAACTTTATGGGCGAATTGCTGTATGTATAAACCCTAATCATGAACATAGTATCAATGTGAGAATGTGCAGCTAAACGTGGAATGCGGCAATAGTAAATCTGTAATAGGGAGGAGGGCCAACAGTAATAGGCCTGAATCAATAAATGTGGTTTATTCATGAATAAAAAAAGAGGCACAATAGAATGACACTGCTGTTACAATGCTACACTCTAATTACACAAGTCGCATTCAAAGGCTACACGCGTAGTAAAAGCTTCCTTACCGTTTAGGGACAAGAGTTGTCAACTTGAACTGCTTATTCTGCACTTGGGTCGATTCATTTTTATGACGACACGCGGCATCCAGTGCTTAAGTTCCGGGTTGTCTGTGGCTTTTCAAAATAATAGCTCGGACTATGCACAGCTCAAAATGTATAGGATACAATTGACAACGTTTTGTATATTAGCATACTTACATAAGCCTGGTTTCGATGTTTTTTAAATATTGTGAAATATATTGTACAAATTACTCTGTAGGACTACTAGCCTAATTCAGTATTCTACTGAATCTAACGGAAGTAGGACTACTAGTCACAGAGTTTTGAAACCCTCTTTGTAAAATGTTAGAGCACTTCCAGCGACTACAAGCGTTGATTGAGTTCCCGCTTCCCATGTAATGTGTAGGGTACTGCATTCTCAAAATGTGCTTTTGAACCTACTACGATCCTAAACTCTTTAATCAGACTGTTGGGCACTCCCTATGCAGCCTATTTATTTTTCATTTTCTGCAAGGCTTTTTTTTAACAGTGGGAATCAGCGGAAGACGCTAAAGTGGAAGGGCAGGTGAAGTATGGGAGCCGACAATGTGCATGGATCAGGGACCAAAAAGCTAATGTGTTTTGTTTACAGTTTTGACCGTTTTTAAGACGGTGTTGTGATGATGTTGTGGCAGTGGAATCTAGTGGAATCACTGCAGGTACCTGTCCCACTGTATTAGAATGAAAGACACAACTATTATGCACACTTTCACAAATTACAGTGATGAGCCGTCAAACGACTTGGAGATGAACTGCTGTGTGATTAGTCTTTTCAGCCCATGGCTCTTTGCTGCTATGACAAGTCATTTTCTATTTTAAAGAATGAAGCCGTTGTGCCCCTTTAGACAGATGAGGCCTGTGTGTTTTAATTGTCGTGTCACAGAGTTCGCTTGTGCCTTGACTAGATTGCAGCTTGATCGCTCAACATCCTGAGCGTGCCAGACAGGATCCTGGAGAAGGCAGAACACATGGGCCCAATAAATCGTCCGTACTGTCTGCTGCGCCGACAATGACGCCGACGTGCAAGAGCCTCCGCTTCGTGCGGCGCTAGGGAAGGTAGTGGGGGGGGGGGGGGGCTTGGAAGGCCTCAGTTGAAACTGAAGCATACCACTATTAACTAATTACTGTAAAACTCACGAATGATGATAACGAGTCCACATCCTCATGTAACGCAGTATTTTTTAATAAGTTAATTAATTCTTATAGAAAGCTCAGTTCAACACACCCCCCCACCCCCCGAGGGTCTATCCACCTACGAAACCATATAATGTAGTCACTCCATTAATAAGCCAGTTGTATAGGCACACTTATATTATTAGTTAGAGCTGGATAGCCTCTGTCTGTATCTCTACATACGCCTTAGACACAGTCCCTGGAGTGCAATTCTTCCTTTGCAACCACTTCAGACAGTCAGCATTTATTTCCCAAGGCCCCAGAACACCAGAACAATAGGGATTCTCCCCAGTCTCGCGCACAGTCCTGCTTACTGGCGTGTCAGCACAAATTTCTTGCTCCTTTAGTCTTGATTATGGTTATGTACTGTATAATGTGGATTAGACAGTTTACGCTCTCTGTAGAAAAACACTACCGCTCCATAGAATTGCTCATAAGGAGTGTGTGTGTTTGTGTGCACATGGCGGATGACAGACTGTTTAAATAATGAAGGGGCGATAATGTAGTAGTGAGGGTGAAGTGGCTAGATGTTGATAACATGAATAAGGTGGGTGTACATGTGTATTTATTGTCATGGTTTTCAATACAGGATGGAGGGAGTCGGCTCTGAAATAGTCAGTAGCCCATTTCACAGCCCTCTCCCCTCTTTGTCTTCATCTGAAAACCAATCCCGTAGTCTTATTGTTTCTTACCCCCACTGTACATTCTCCTTATGAGACTACATGTATTTTGAAGAAGACCCTCTTAATTTTAGACCAGTGTCTGATACTAAGGTGATGTACAGACTGGTTATGACAGTGTATAATATGATGACTGTTGGACGTTCCAAATGATAGCTAATAATAATGAGATTAAATATGACCATTAATCAACAAGTTGTGAGTGTAAATTGAATTGCATATGATCTTGAATATATATGGAGAAGTGTTGTTGGCTGTGTATAGCCACTTGGAAATCAACACGTTTTAATGTGGGACTATGAGAGTGAAACTGATGTATTCCTTCGCACCTTTTCTCATCACTCTTTACTGTACTTTTTTTTATTTCAATATCATTCCCAAGGACAAAACGGGAGAAATTAAGAAGTCCAATTTCAGATATCAAGCTTACGGATAGCGGAAATTGTTATAATTAAGATAATAAGCTACTCATCAAAATAATTAAGTTGAAGCAAGGAAAAAGATGTCAGAGCATTCTCCTTCGTCCTCCTCTCTGCGGTAAAACGGAAGGCTGGATGATGCTGAGACTGAAACCGGGCTGTGTCCTAAACGACACCCAGCTGCTTACAGTCCCAAGTACCTCACAACACAGTGTGCTTAGGGGAGAGGTCACAGTTTGGGACACAGCCCAGAGGTAATTAGAAGTTTTCAGGGCTTGTGCTTACAGATAAAGTCAGTAGCTTTTTTTTGTGTGGAGTGAAGGAGGCAGGAGTGAGGGATGGATGGAGAGAAGGACAGGGGGAGAGGGCATTATTTCTCTCTCTCAGCCAGGCCACTGCTCATGAGTATAACTGCCACTGCAAAGACAGAGCAAGGTCATGTTGATAAAATAAATCTGCTAAAAGATCAAATAGTTCCTGTAGATCGAAGGGGAAATGCGATTCATGGGCTGTGGTGAGGAGAAGAGAAATCAAAGAGGGGGATTGAAAGAGGAGTGGAGGCCAGAACAAGAGGCAGACTTAGAGAAAAGACAATTAGCTAAGACAGGTTGAGAATAAAAGGCCTCTTCAGAATGCCTTTGTCTGCATTGTGTTGGAAGGGTATTGAATGTGTTTGTGATTTCAATTTCAATGTAACCGACCGGACTTACTAAATAAGTGGACTTACTAAAATTGCTTTGTCATAATTTGAGTTGACATTTTTTTTCAGCGACTAGAGCTACATAATGTGTCGGACGACAGGAAATACGATGTAGAATAACATCAATGTCACTGTATATTCAGTTGTAGACCAAGCAGGAGTGAAGATAATTACTTTATTGGCAATAAACTTGCAGAGAACAGGAGTTTGTTTCTGTACTCACAGGCCCCAGCACAAATCAAAAGCATTACACCTCATCAGTGTTACACGTGGCTTCAACATCCCCCCAAACTAAAGGTGAGAAAAGGTTGAAAGTTGTTACTTTGCTGCGAATGGAAAGCGGCATAACGCCAGATGACTCAGTTAATAATGGACAAAGCACACAAAGTGTCTCTGTCAATATTGTTTAGGTATGCTGTTACAGAAGCACAGCCTTGTTGACACAGTGGCCTAACAGTTGGAAATCTCAGAACATGACAGAGATCTCACTGTTCTTTTCCAAGATAAAATGCTATTTAAGGGTGCTAAAATTGGATATCCTTCTGAAAGGGGAGAGCGGGGTGTAATTGTGATTCTGAGAACGGATGCTTGGCTGGGAGAAGTGGTCCATATCACATTTAGGCCGGGGCCAAATTGAAAAGCAGTCACTCTCTGGAATGGGATAAACGTTTCAGGAAATAGAAAGACAATGGAAGAAAGGAATTATTTAAGAAAGCGATCAATTAAGAAACAAAGAATGACAGAATTAACGACAGAGAGTTAGAAACAAGAAAGTAAGTAAGGAAGTAAGAAGTAAAACGTTACTGTTTCTCACTGTCATGGAATACTTAGAGGTCTTACCAATAATACACATCTAACCACATTAATGCTAAATCAAGTATATCATTGTCACGCTCCCGTTTGGTTCAAACCATTAAACCATAGTGAACCCTAATGCATAATACCCTTTTACCATAATTTTAACCTCTTTACGTTGTGGGGCAGAGTTGTCAGGATTTACTACATTTATGGGGGACTTTTGGTCCCTACATGTACAGTAAAGTAATGGTCACACAAACTCAGTAATGCTAACATGCTGCATTCTGTTCCTAAAAGGAACATGTTATAACTGCATCATGTTGGCATTGACCTTTGGTCAACTCGAGTGTTTTGAGATTTGTTGGTTATATTTGCTCTGCTTTCACTCATTGGCTGTTAAAGTATATTGCTGTTCATGAGGAATTCACCAACGATTTGATTGTATCTTTTTAAGTTGCAGAGTGTTTGGTGTCTACAAAAACAGTATAGTGGATGACATGTCGTTCAGTGAAAGGCACGTTAGGTAACAATAACTCAGATTTATACTTAAATCGTTAGATGCTGAAACTGGTCTCTATGGGAACATATGGGATCTTGAGAAACTAGACAAAAAAAACTATTTGTAAAATGCATAATGTAGCGTATTATTTATTGAATAGGTTTATTAGAATTGTTTTTTGGCATATCCTTTTGAAGGTAAATTCGTGAACATCTAATAGAATACAGCTGAATTATGCATAACTCAAACCTCAGGTCTTGTTACAAGTATCTGTCCTCAATGTGATATTTAGCCTAATCAAATATTAATATTTTCTTGTATAAAAAAAATGAAAAAGACTATTTGAAAATTCTGAAGATACAGGATTTTGGCATCTGAAGTTCTGTGATGTAAATAGGTTGTGACAGTTTGTTGTTTAAATATCTTTGTAGTTGAGGCTCAGTAACAGTGTTAAAGTCCGTGGGTGCATTCATTACTCATTCTTAAGAATTGTCCAAGACCACGTGTCCTGACTAGCAAAAACAATAAGACCTCTAATTTATCCATACAAGTCTATCATCAGTTGGCTGTGATTTTATCATGTCATTATGCAGGTCATGTTATATTTGTGCTAGCCGTACCCATCTTTTACTGTTTCGCAGAATCTTACGAACCAGGCGATATAAGTCATTACAGTAAATACATTGCCTGAATGCTGCATTTGTGGTCTTATTGTGGAGGTGGGGTGCCCTTGCAAGACAAATATCAAACTGTTTGTGACACAAACACGTGGTATACATCAACCGACAGAAGAGAGATGTAGCCAAATCCACCCAGAGTCACCATTGGCAGTAGGCGCTACAAACCCACAAGTAACGCCATTTGAATCAAGAGTCTCTGCAACACGTGAATGTGTTTAGTTTTGCTGTAAGAAGTCAAGCTTATCAACCAAAAGCTAAGCTAAGGAGTCAGTGGAAAAGCCCTCATCAGGTGCTAAAAAATAATAAAAATATGGTTTGTATTTTATATTCAGTAAATTGTCTAGAACCTAGGAGGTTGGTTTTGCATTTTTTGGATATAAAATAGGCAAAGCAGTAAATAACTAACGAAAACTGAATTTTACAGCATTTTAATGGAAAACTTATTTGAATGTGCTTTTATACACATTCATTGTCATATTAAATAATTTTCTGTACTTTTTGGGGGAAATAGGTCCCACAACTCGATATCAAAATACAAAATGATCAATGCAAAATACACCTTAAAACCATTGCATATGTTAACAAAATGTAGGGCCTTGGCATATATACCTATAGTACACAAGCTAGTGTGCCTTGGCATATATACCTATAGTACACAAGCTTTCGATCTGCAGCACTTTGAACCCTCCACACTGACTTGTTCAAGACACAGTAAGGGATTTGATTTACCACACTTAAGCATATTTACAATTTTAATGGAGCGCCTTACTGTTTAACTTAATGCTTTTAGATTACGATGTCAATTACACAGCTGTCTCATTTTGTCTTTTGATGTCTTTCTATTTATACTTTGCATGGGCACATTAAGGACAAGCTTATCCTTTCTGGGTCCTCGCTTTAGCATAGCTTGTAATCCCATTGTTGTGTGCGTGTGTGTGTCTGTGTTTGTGTGTGCGTATATATACAGTACATGTGTGGTTTGTTTCTCTGCCCACTTTTCCCATTTCCGCAATACAGGATTAGCCCCAGTGTAGGGGACATGCTCACATAATAGGTTTAAGATTACTTTCTTAGATCTGAATCTGATCAAATGAGCATTATTCGTCCATTTAATCTATTTTAAAGAAAACAAGAACATTCTACTGAGGTAAACAACAAACACCTCGTAGATAAGAACCACAACTCAGAACATCTTTGTCCTTCAGTTTAGAATGTCATCGCCAACCGTACTGTAGAATTCAATTATATACAGAAGAGTTGCACTAATCAGATAACTCATTGTGTTCTAGCTACACCCCTCTAGCAACATCCTCTGGCAACGCCTCATCTCAAACAGCATCGTCGTTTGCCAACTCATTAAAGTTCATATCAAGTTTATAACTTTGCTTCTAAGCATTTACTGAAACAGGGGAGATTAATGGTAGGAGCCTTGGACTATGACGACACGGTTATGACAAATCCAAACCATTCTTAATTAAATTATACATTAATATTGATAATGATAACCATTCACTTCCAAGCCCAATTCCCACGCTTAATGCACATTAGGCAGAGAGAAAAAAACACAAACATCGTTTAGCATAAGCAACCTTTAGCAACAGCGCAACTGTCAGATCCACTTTTTTTATGGCTCTGCCAAGTGAGATCAAACGCTGTGCAGAGGGCATGTTTTATTAAAATGATTGCCGCCGGTGAGGCCGTTCTTGTCTCTGAAAGGTTTGACCAGCTACATTTGTCTTGAGGTCATATTAAAGCAGCATGTTAACAAGGCTTTTATCTGGGACTCTCAATTGAGCTGAGCATAGTCCCTGAGTCCCAAATGGGACCCCTGTTCACTACATAGTTCACTGCTTTTGACTCGAGTCACACGGGTCCCCTACTGCGTGTCTGGGCTGCCGCTCCTTCATTCTTATGCTCCAACCACGCTGGACCTCCCATGACTGCGTCACATCCGCCACCTGACTTTGTGTCAAACGAAAATATTTGACTAAAGCAATGGTCGTGTTCAATTCCACACTTCTTTTGAGTCGCCCATTTATCTGCGACCATGAATCCAAGCGGAATTACTGAAAATAGGCGTTTTTGTCAAATGGCGCTCTTACCTCCTCCTGGCAAAGAGGCATGTGTGTCTGTACGTATGTCTGTCTGTGTGTGTTTGTGTGGATGGCGTGTTGGTTTGTGTGTGGGTGTGTCACTGAGTGCGTTAGTGTGTGCGCACGTGTGTCTGTGTTTCCTGTGAAATGTCCTCTGATAGATTGGAGAGAGGCTCTTGACGTGGGAGTGTAGATAGAGTCAGTACCAATCTCTACCAGGTGGGGGAGCACTGGTTCTGTCTGCGGTACTGTGTGTGTTTGGTATTGGTGCAGTTTTTTTTTAATATGCACCTCCCCTACTATATATAACCCCAAAGAACCTTGGACTGCTCTGAAATAAATGTGCTTTGCTCCCTTCAACTTGTGTAATATAATCACTTATGTGAGAGATGCTATCTATCTGGGCTCTTAGGGTGATTTCACAGCGAACGTAAAACATTCCCCAAATCTCAGTTTGTGATCTCTCTCTCTCGCTGACAGAATACCTTGCTAGTGTTTTATAAAGGAAATGGCTTCATTAAGACTCTGGGTTTTAGACACTGGTTGCTAGCTTCCTCCAACCACTTACTCTGACATGGTGTTCGATCATTCACTTGGTTCTTTTGACAAATCAAATTTAAATATTGCATTCTGATGATTCCTTTGGCATGGCATTCACTACTTTTGAACACAAGAAGCAGTTTATAACCCATGGTCCCAATGTACGTTCACACGTTGGCCAAAGGTGCCTGTCCTAAATGGTAGCCTTTCATTATATCCAGTTGGTCATTACTCTTGACCTGGGCCAATTGTTCTAGCTATACTGACTGTGGTAACATTTGAGACATGGCCAGAGTCCCTGGGGCTTCTATCTATGCTAACGTATCTAGCGTGCTAACGCGGTTGGGAGTTAATCCAGCCTCCACAGGACGGCAATTGTATATACCTCTGGTCAGTTGGAATTAAGTGATTCGGGAAAAAGGCAAAGCTGTACGCAGCAAAGGGGAAGGGGGGGACTTGGAGAGGGGGAGTATGGGAGAGACAGGGATAGAGACAGAGTGGGGAAGAGAGAGGAAGTGGGAGAGGGGGGAGGAATGGAATTAAACGAATGGTATTATCATTAGGTTCTGCAATAGACCACATTTTCATGAGCTGGTTACTGTGTCCTCATCATGTTGAGGTGTTTTTAAGCCCATTCACAGCCAGTATGGACTATATATGGACATTGTTACGCCATGCCAATGAAGTACTTTTAACTGGATCGAGAGAGAGAGATGGAAAGAGAGAAATAGAGAGAGAGAGATTGGGAGAGAAATGTCGCTGAATACAGTATCAGTCAAAAGTTTGGACGAGTAAGTACAGTAGGTCTGGCCTTCCGTTCACCTTAAGCAGTACGGCATGAAGGGATGAGGGTCATGACCAACATGTCACAACTACAAGCTGATCTTAAGCGGGACGCCACGTTCTGCTACAACCGCACACTCTACAACCTATACATGTTCTGTTATGGTCTTCCATTGATGGCCCTAGAGGGGGGGGGGGCAAGCAAAGGAAGCCCCTGTCAACCTTCTAGCTGCGATCGTGTGTGGCGCGCTTGCTGATCGGAAGTTTCTCATCACAGGTGTCATCGTCCCTGTGGCATGATGGAGATATTCAAATGAGGCAGGCGGCTATAAATATTCATCTTCCGTGCCGCTGCAGTGTGTCCTGGCCCGCTCTACTTGCACCGCGTCAAATCGAGGACTGGGAGAAGCCTCGTTCTGGCGGAGTCCCTCCAGGGATCCTGTGGTGATATGGGATACAGGTGCTGTGTTCTTCAGTTAGTGTCAGTTTTCTTCACAGACCAGGAATCTGTTTAAAGAAAGGACCCGTCTCTATTGCAGATGAATAGGATTGAAGGTAAATGTTCATTTGGATGTTTAGTGTTCTCGTGGGAAAGGTCTGGCGCAATTGAATCTGGTTAATATTTAACTCGGGGTCTTTTGATCTTAACCCATCCCACTACAGAACTACCTCCAATGTTTCTATTTGAATATTGTTATCACTTGGTTTACAAAACATGTGCTGATTAGAGATCGGAGCATTTGAATAACGGACACCCCTACACTCTACCTCAACTCAACCCCTACACTCTATCTCAACTCAACCCCTACTCTCTACCTCAACTCAACCCCTACACTCTACCTCAACTCAACCCCTACACTCTACCTCAACTCAACCCCTACTCTCTACCTCAACTCAACCCCTACACTCTATCTCAACTCAACCCCTACTCTCTACCTCAACTCAACCCCTACTCTCTACCTCAACTCAACCCCTACTCTCTACCTCAACTCAAGGGTTTTGAAAGGTTTTAGACGTGTTTAAAAGTGACATGCTGGAGAACGTCACAAGGGACTTTCCACTCTTCCCCAGTCACGCTAGGCTAACACTTCTTACAGTTCTGGCCTGGAGATGTAGTATATTACCATAGCAGGTTCTACTCATAAATCATATAGCCATATAATAATTTGTTTTAAATCAACCCCTTTCCTGTATACTGCTCTAATGTTGACCTTTGGCCAGAACCGGTGTCTGTGGAGTTCCTGGATGGGTGTTTTGGCCCCGGCTGATATTTTGGGAACATTGTTAGCTCTTCCGAAAAAAGCCTCTCACCAGGCTTCTTCTAGTTTTCTAGTGCTTGACCTAAAGATAATGCTTGTCTATCTGTCTCTGTCTCTCTAGAAAAAGCCTCCAAAGTGTACCCGGTGGCGTGTGTTAGTGCGAGTGACACCAACCATTGCTTGTGTTTGCGTAGGAGAGCTTGTGTATATATCTAATGACCACCATTGCCTGTGTGTGTGAGTTTGTGTGTGTGTGTGTGTGTGTGTGTGTGCTTACCATTAAACCAAAGGTTGAATGAGTTCCAGTAGAGAAAAGGTCAGATCCACATAGTGATTCTAGCCCCAGGCCATCTCACATTTTTTAATGATTGATCACATCTTGATCATGGAAAATAAATGCTGCACTGATGTGCTTCGTCAGATATTCTGTCTCAAATGGCAACCTATTCCCTCTGTAGTACACTGCTTTTCACCAGGGCCCATAGTACCTGGTCAAAGGTAGTGTGCAATAGGGGATACAGGGCCAATTTGTACACAGATTCAGTTACACTTAGGCTATCTGCTTCAAATGTGACACATGGCCCTGCTATAGATGTACATTTTGTAATTGCTTCAGATGACAGGCATGATTATGAACACTTTTGTTGTGTGACAAAGGGTATTTTTTATTTTTATTTTTTATTATTCTTGATGTTGTGGTTAAAGAAACACCAGGAACTAGATCCTTCACCATGTCTGGGGGTGGGGTCTTCATCTACACTGTTTAACCAATCCAGTCCATGTTGAGGAGGAGTTATGATGCCGCCTTGGCTAACGTCCAAAACCCCAGTGTTTTAGCCAAGTTTCCAGTCTGGCAGTCATACCAACATAGTCACCTAATCATCCTGAGCTTCCAATCCGCCAGTTACTATTCCCCATGTCGTTGCTGTAAAATTAAGTGTGTTCTCATTCAGCTTACGGGAAAATAATGGTTGGATAAAAATAAAAAGAGGATATCGTGTCACTGGCTCTCTCTCTCTTTTCAGTTCCCCGTGAAAAAACGAAACCCACCTGCGGAGGGTGATTTTCTTAAAATGGATGGTGATGGTTTAGCGATCACTTCCAATCTCGTCACTATAAGCCTATTAGCTACACTCCGAAACTCCACGTAAATAAAATATTTTCTGTTGCAGTTTGATTCGTTTCAGTGACATCAGGTACTTAGCAGAATAACAGGAATGCCTCCTTCTGGGAGCTGTCTTGGAGGAGGGACTAACTGCCCAGAGATATTATGTAAAAGAAAGTATCCTTAATAAAAGTCTGACAAGGACTTTCTGAGTTGTGGCCTAACGTTCCCGTACCATTTCTACCTTTAAGCCAACAGCTTAAAGGTAGAAGTTTATAACAAACATTTACAGGTTTGTACAGGACTGCAGCTAAATCAACTATATTGTATCAACGGCTTTTCCACTGCCCAGCCACTGTATATCAAATCTGCAGAATTGTCATTGAGAGTGACTATGGAGCTGAAGAGTTGTGGCGAAATTGAATCAAGTCCTGGCATACTTTTCCCTGGCTGCCTCTCTTGCTCTCTCCACCTCCTCTCTCCCCCTCTTTCTCACCCCCTGTCTCCCATCGCCCCTCTGTCTTCACATGCTGACTTTCATTTCCTTGAGATTGGCCTAGTCTATAGGGAGGAAGTGGAACCACCATGTTATAGCCCCGGTAACGCTCTAATGAAGGAACGGACAGTTAAAGGCTCTGTCTTTGAGATGGCTCTCAGTTCACTTGATTGTGTCTTTCCATCTCCTTTTTCCAACCGAAAGTAATTTCTCTCAGCCATTACACCTTCCCTTCCCCCGTGTGTGTGTGTGTGGACTGGTGGATGTCTGGGGCCGCGTCCCATATCCAGGCCTGTTTCCTCCGGAGTGCACTTCTTTATGACTAAGCGGCGCACTGTGTAGGGGAACAGGGGTCCGTTTGGTCCTCAGCCGGGGCCCGTCTTGTGTAATGCGGGGCTTAATCTTCTGTATGTGAGACATTAACTCACGCCGCGTCCCCCCGGACTGCCTCCGCCGCCCTCCCCCAAATGTCGAGCACAGGTAAAAACGGCTGCCCCCACTGCCTGCCGACTAATGCTGCACACGCGCGCGCACTCTTCGTCTGCCGCTCCATGCCAGAGTGTGCGCGCGTGTGCCTGCTTCTTGTGTGTGCGTGTGTAAGTGCCTTCATAACGATCTGTGTGTGTGTGTGTGTGTGTGTGTGTGTGTGTGTGGATCCGGGGGAGGGAGGCGGCCAGGGAGGGATTCCTTTGTTAATCGGCGAACGGCGCACTTGTCGCCAAGGAGGCCGACCGAAGCAGGCAGCTGCCTGAAGCTTTGTGTGTCAACCTTGTCTAACTGGCGTCACAGTGGGTTGAGAACCCAAGGACAGCCAAGTCCGACCGGCATGGAATGGAAGTTACAAGAGATGAACTTCTCGCACACATTCTTCTGTATCCTATTTGCAGGTCTGTCTCCCCTTGATTTTGTCCTGATATGGCCTGTTATCTGTGATGTTGACGGTATGTATAATTATACACGTATCTTTCCCTCTATTCTATTCTCATCTCTCTCACTTCACTCTCATCTCTCTCTGGTCTCAACTCTCTCTTTCCCCATCTCACTATCTTTTCTCATCTCTCAATCCTCACCTCTTTTTGCTGTATCTAAATGGTCAGTAATAGGACCCAGATTGCTGCTAGTTTACAGTACTCTTTAAACTGCTGCTAGTGTACACTGTAATGTATATTTTAGCTTTATATTATTATTATTATTTTGTCAGGCTATATTTTTGCTTGTATATTCTTCTCCTTAACTGTCACTCTGTAGTTGTCGGGTGCCATGTCATAAGAATTTCATTGTGCAGGAAGACGCTGTGTTGTTTTGACAAATAAACCTTGAAACTTGAATATGCTTTCGCCATATTTAATCACCAATATGTAGGAGCAGTTTTGCAGTCAGACGTATAAGACCTTTTTTTACAGTAGGAAGCCTTCAGATGGAAGAGAAAGCCCGGCTCCATTGAAAATGGCACCCTATTGCCTGTTTAGTGAACTCCTTCTGACCAAAGCCGTAACTGGCATTGGGCCCTTCCTGGTCAGAAATAGTGCACCAAATATCTTAAACAATAGGGTGCCATTTGGGAGGCACAGCTTGTGTTGTTTCTTTCTGATGGTTTCTCAGCTTCTTTCATGACAATGCCAACCAGTGTATTTGTAGTTAATATTTCTATTTGTTATTACCATGCCTCCATGCCTGTAGCTCCGAATTGCCTGCCAGGAAGAGAATGAACAAAGGCGCTGGTTACGCTCTAGAGGTGGTAAAGTAACAGGAAACAAACCACAGAGGTAACCAAGGTTCTTTATTACAACGACTTTACATGGACGTCACCAAAACCAAGGCCGTCAACAACAACTGACCGGAAACACTAGGGCAGGAGAAACTTCAATAGGGAAGTAACGAGGGGGCAGACGAGATGCAGGAGGCGACTTAACCAGAGGCAGGTGAAACCAGTCAAAGAACATAGAAACACAACCAATAGACACTGAACATAGAAATATAACGGCCAGCACGCACAGGCACTAGGGGGTCCATGGGCCAAATATTAAACATCCCAAATGGTGCCCTATTCAAATTCCCAAATGGTGCCCTGTTTGACCAGGGCTCTGGTCAGAAGTATAGTGCACTTTGTACTGAAGTCTGCTATTGGTGACACGGCTGTGTGATGACTGTTCAACCGGGTTTGTTGGTATGTTTGACCTTCCGGTCAAAACGTTTCTTTCTCAATAAACTGCGCAAGCATTTAAAAGTGTGCTTCCTTTTGTAGGTTGCAATGTCCCTAATGCACATGATGGATGTCTGTACAAATAAAAGTAAACAAACGGGTTTCTTTATTTGGCCTTTGTTTTATAATCTCTGAATTCCTGTCACATTGTCTGCTCGTGTTCATACCCTGCCAGCGTTCGAAGCAGGTTGGATTTGTGACACAGCCGAAGGAAATGTGTTTAATTTTTCAGTTTCGCTTGGCGACAAAAGAAATCAAAATGTCACGAGAGGCTTTGGTGGCATGCATTCCTTCATCCCAGGCAGCTGTTTTCCGCCCTGCTCGTGTCCCCACTGCCTCCCATGATGACAGCCTGATGAGGTAATAACATCCAAGGGCTCTTGCATTATTCCATATTTCTGCCTTCCGCCTCAACGCCAGTATGATTGTTTTGCACAGTTTGGTTACTTACAAAACGAAATGCGTGTGAAAAAAGGATTTTGGATAATGTAGGCCACCCGTCACAACGGTGATGTCGACCCTTTGCTGGCTGTTTGACTCAAATTAATTTGATATTCCTCAACATTTTAAGTAAATCATTTACTTTAAATATTATTATATTGTCCCGGAGGGATACAGATGCCAAGGACTTTTATTTACTGAGCTTACAAGCAATTGCATGTAAGTCAAAGGTCTACCAGTGCAGTTTGCTAAGTTAGCGTGAGAGGGTCTCAGACATGGTTCTTTCAGGCCAACAAGAGGAAATACATCTGGGACGGAACGATAGCTTGTTTCAGGCCAGCAGACGTCTTCTTCATCAATAATACTCATTAACCTTACTCATTAAAGATAGGCTCCATTGCCAATCCATCAGTTAGTCAAGGCTGAACCATCAATTGGCTGTTACCAAACACTCTCAAGACTGAATACTACTGAAGGCGCCGCAGGCCTACAGAACTGCTTTTGGATATTTTGCCCCCCACTCATGGATTGCCATTCAGAGTGATCTTAAGTTAAACATTGCAATGCCTGTAAGACATTTCACATGCCTTATTAATGATCTTTTTATTGTCAGTTTTTTTTCATGTATATTTTATTTCCATTTTGTATGTGTTTATCGCTGTAAAACAGGGCTCAACTGTAAAAGAGACCTTAGTCTCAAATGATTTCTCTGTATGAATAAAGGCAAAATAAATAATAGGGTAACACAACATTTTCTCTCCTTTCACATTTCTCGGTAACCCAGTTATTCGTGGCAGCTTCGTTCCTGGGATAAACCAGACATCTCCCCCCTTTACACTCCTAAACAATGAACTGGTTAAAGCAGGTAACATTAGTTAAATAAAACCTTAATCCATGATATGCATGAAACTGTAAACACTATTGTTTTCACTGTTCCTTATCTCCAGCCAGTATGACAATAAGATGTCTAGATTTGTTCCTAGGTTTCTAGGTTGATTTCTAGCCACTGTGCTTCAGAACTGTATTTCTTGCTCCAGTGTTTAGAGCTGGATATCTATATACCGCTAATACAAAAAAGGCTTAAAAATAAATAACATTTATTGATTGAGTTGGTCAACATTGCAAATTAGTTTTCTTCACAACATTATACCATGTCAATATGTGAGGTCCAAAGGGCACTCTGTTCCCTTGACAGCGCACTCCATTTGACAAGAAATTATGGCCCTACAGGAAGCGTCCTAGCCACTGAGGTCCAGACAAAATTATGTCTTTACAATTTATGCTGAAAGGATGTGGTTAACACAACATTAATATATTGTAACGTGAAGGACCACTGATGGGTGTGTAAACACAGGCAGTCACCTTCAGATGGGTTTTTTTGGTCCTGCATTCGATCGTACTCTTTTCACAGGATCTGAGTGACTGTATGATGAGGATCAAGGCAGCAACAACAACTGAGGCTCACAAAAAACCAGAACATTACATAATACAAAATAACAGTGCACAGACAGCGCTACCTACATTTGCAATGACAGTACAACCAACATACAGACGTGTAATGGGCAGTTACAACCAGCCATTACATTGAAGTCTGGCTTTCGATTCAACCTTGAACAAGCAGGTTTAATCACAGGTTATAACAAGGGGACACACCCAACACAGAAGCTGAGTGAATGTCTCACTAGCCTTTCCTGAGCAGGCCTGTATATCCTAAGCTCATATGTTCTGTAAACACATAACAAAAGACAAGACACAAGTCAGTGACTCACACTATCCCTCTGAGTATAATAATAACAACACTGGAATTCATTGATCTACTGAGACAAAGTGGAGCTCTTAATGAAAGAGCGCTGCTACAGCATGCTCCTCCTAATGGGTCTCTGACGGTGACCTGTTAGACCTGACCTGCTAATGAAATCAGCAGTTTACTATTGTACAGTCCTCGTCTATTTACCCCAGTTTAGTACAGAACCTGGGTCCTCTCTAGGTTTCTTCCTAAATGTTGGCCTTCTTAGGGAGTTTTTCCTAGCTACTGAAATTCAACACTACTGTTGTTTGCTCCTTGGGGTTTAAGGCCAGGTGTTTCTATAAAAGCCCTTTGTGACAACTGCTGTTGTAAAAAGGGCTTTATAAATACATTGGATTGATTGATTGATGCTCACCACTGGCTGTCTACCATGGTTTGTATACTAAAATCAGTTTATTGTTGTCTGTTTGCTACAGTTTGTTTACTCAAGACTTTTAATCATAGTCTGTGTTTAATAACTGTGCAGTTCATTTATAATAAAAAAAACGTCTGTCCCAATTTTAATAATGTTTGTCTAACAGTTTTGAAGAATTGGGGTGTCGGTTACTTTGCCCAGGGCCTTTTATGTATCAAGCTACAGTCTAGCAAATCTCACACTCACACATCAGGTGTTCTAATGCAGCCATTCTTCTGCAAGACGACAAGCTGGTTGAGTCTTATATAGTAATTGGAATGCCCTGTGACCTCAAGTGCTCGTTCTATGTAAACTGGTGGCGCTGAGTGATGTCAATTTATGCCTACATACTGTATCAAAAAGATGAATCACTTCTACGCAAAAGTAGGTCAGAGGCTTTATTTTTTATTGGCTTTTTGAAGCCACTGTTGTTGTTTTCTTGAGTGATTTGAGATGGCGGTGAATGCTATCACTGCCCTACAGAACTGTTTGTGAGCTGATTAAATTGACATGTTGATGGGGGACATTCAGTGCATGGCTGTGTTAGTGACATCATGTCGCTGCTGAAGATCGAGGCATGTTTCACCCAGACGCGCTGCTTCGAAAACCACTTCTCGCTAAACCAGGAAGTCCAACGGGTGGAGGAGGAAAATGCCCTTTGGCCACACCGCCGCATATCGCACGAAACTCTTGCCGATCATTTCTCCCTCCCCAGCCTGGGCGATGCTAAGCCAATTCGCACCGTCATTTGTGGGACTCCTGGCAATGACCCGAATGCCCCAACCTTGGTTGCAGTGGTTGCAGCTGCACTGCAATGCAGTGCCTGAGACCACTGTGCCACTCGATGCAGTTTCGCTACGCTCTGTATCTTTCTCTCCTTCTCTCTCCCTCACTTTATCTCACTTCCTCGCTCTGCTTTAGGGTTTATTCCTCTCCATTAGAAGAAAACAACTTGACAACAGGGGATGCCTAACAGCTTTAATGCAGCCTGCAAGTGAAGGGATATGTGTGTGGTTGTGTGTGGGTGTGTGTGTGGGTGTGTGTGTGGGTGTGTGTGTGTGTGCTATGTGTAGACGAGAGGCTCACTATACATTTAATGAATGTCTTGAGTCTATACGGTGGATGGATGGTCCTGTTCAAATGTTTTGCAGTCCGGGTCAAAGCAGTTTCTTGGACTTACTGGCTTTGCACTTTATAGAGCGCTCATCATTATCTCTTGCTGCAAAAATAGATAGCATGAAAGAAGTATACAACCTTATCATCTATATTTGGGTAGACTCACTTGGGAAAACCAAACATCAAGAGGCAACTATTTTAGGCACCTAGCTTTAGATGAACTTTTTTTGAACTAGTCATCTGGGAATATACTAAACATATATCAAACACATTCCTCAACAGATGTTTTTCGGACATGCTTAGCTATGAAAGCTTTTGAGTGACGAGTGATTTTAGGAAGGTCTACACATTACGCTGTTACCACTGTTTGGTTTCCAGACCAGAATTCTGATCTCTGCTAGTAATAGAGCTTTGAGCAAAGGCATGTGTATTCTTAGCAACTGAAACCGAATCTAGAAATTAGGTAACGCTGGGACTGCACAACACTTAGTTTCCACAGAAACAATATTTTTTTGATTTAGAAATGTAATGCATATTTCATGTACATCAGCAGGCTATCAATCCGGGACACATGGCACACTCTGTTGGGAATATTGATTCCTGATGATGCATTTCCCATCTCACCAATGTCTTGTGGGTCCATTCTCACCAATGTCTTTTGGGTCTGTGTTTGTTTGTTTAGTCCACCTAGAATTGAAAAAACACAACACGAATAATTGATTGAATTAAATGTGTTTTGTTGCCTTCATCTCTCGCACACTGACTGAACAGATTTTATATTCACTCCCTCTAAGATAATGATATCATTACACAGGATCTTTTTCTCCCTTCCTCATTGTTCAATTTAAATTTTTAGGGGTTTTATTGGCATATAACTGCACTGCAAAATATTTGTTCACATCCCAAAAAGCAAGTGGAAAATAAGAAAGATAAAAAATAATGGTTACACATTATCTTGAGTGTTCCAATTTCCATCTGTAGATGTTCTATAGACAATAATACTATCAACAAACTTTCAACGAACAATCAACGAACTATCAGTTGATAAACAACTGCTTGCTAAGGTTAAGGTTAGGGTTAGAATAAGATTTGGATTAAGGTTAGGGATAGAAAAAAGGTTAGAGTTAGTAGATAGTTAGTTAAAATATTACAGATAGTAGACAATCTGTAGAGCATCTACAGGCCCACTTTTGGGACTCTAAAAAAAAGCCAAAATAATAAATAACAAAGTGGATTCAAATAAATTACACATTACAAAAAAATACATTTCCAATTAATAAAGGTATTTCACGAGTTGGGGAAATGGGGAAATAAACAGAACATATCTCAGTTAACTTTAAAATGTTGTTTTTGCTCCACTGGTTTCCCTGTTTTCTTAGCAACATGTCACTAAGCTTGCTACAGTGATTGAACAATTAAGTATTTTGCTTAACAGATGCAGTTTGTCAATGTTAATTTGACTAATTATTTTTTGGTTCTTCATGGTCTGTGGGAAATATGTCATCTAATATCGCAGGCAGGAGATATCCTGTCTTCTCTCAAGATCCAGGTTTGCCTTTGTTGTCCTTTCCATATACAGTAGGGAGGCCATGTTCACTAACACTGCACAAATGACTATTTTTCATAACTTTGGGTCAGTCAAAGTGATCAGGTATTCTGCCTGCTATTCTCTCTCTCTCTCTGTCTGTTTGTCTCTCCTCTGTCTCTATGGTGCTTGCCTTCTTGCTCTATGTAGAGCCTATTTCGAATAGCCCATTTTGAACGTCATGAATCATACCCAACCCTAACCTTTCCTCAGCAATGATGTCAGTCAAGTTTTGGTTGAGAACATCCCAGGGCTTCCACTTTCATGTTAGTCCATGTTCATCACATGATCATTCAGAAACGGAGCTTCTGACATAAATGTATGCCAGTTCGGAGATTTGGAAATAGAAAGGACAGCGAAGTCTCCATAAAGAAAACATTCTCTTAAGCCACTTAGTGTAATGGCATATTATTTTGTAATACGCAATACTTACATGGGCATGTTTACTGCCATTGACAGCAATATTCTTTGAACGCAATATATTCCACTTTGGAGATGCATTTATCTGAAGCGACTCACATTTCAGCGAGCGCTTACGTTTCTTTCACTGTTGAGAAATGAAACCGTCCACTTGGCCATACGTAGCCCCGTGTAATGAATGGGGTGGCTGAACCCACGACCTTGGTGTTGGAAGCGGCACCTCGCTCTGACTACAACAACCAGAGTCCCACGGCACCACTGCAGTTCATCGGTGTGTATGTTGTAATATCAGTGCCTTCAGCTTTCGGAGTCAGAGTTTTGGCATGAAAACACACTGCTCACTAGCCTCTTCAAGGGGAGCACGTCATCGCATTACCTCAGATGTCAGTCAAAGCTCAAGGGCGGACTGTCTCCCTGCGTTAATGTAAATCAGTGATTTCATGCGTAATATCGCCAGTAATTTAGCAATTACGATCTTTGTCCGTCTAATTAGGACCGTATATTTTTCAACAACCAAGAAATCCTGCAGCCTTTTCTGTCTAGTTTGCGCTTCATTTCAACGACACACCAGTTCTCTGGCAATCCTATAACTTGACATAATACTGGTCATTTAGCGTGGGGAAGTGGCTTGTCAGCACTGGCTACTCAATCTCAGCTGGATTTGTTTCCTCAACATTATTTTTTACAAACGGTATATTCCAAATGTAACAGTTTAAATTATGCGATCTTATCTGCAAGCACAGACATATTAAGGGGTTCCTGGCTGAGCTTGAACTGATCTCTCATTCCTCCCTTTCTTCTATAAACAAAGAGCTAAAGAATCCTTATGGATAATGAACGACCAACAACATGTCATGCATAATCAAGCCTTTTCCACCCCACATCATTAGTAGGTGTCTGGAACCCACAGACCAGCCCAGCTGGCTCAGACTTCAGTTTATGATACAGGAATAATCAGGGCTGTGAGATAAGGCCACCGTAATCTGTCATCAGACTCTGAGGCACTAGGACTTCCAGGCAGCAGTGAGGAAATGGAGGCTCCTTTTCCTCTTGGAGGACAATCCATCATTTAACATGCTAACTATGCAAGGGATTTTAATATGGAGATAATGCAGGTGCATTCTTTATCACACGACTTCTGAAACTTCGGTTGGCTGGTTTAACTCTCCGTGCTGAGGTTCTGTGACCTTGTAGCTCCGTTAGAAAAAGGAAGTTATGGGATCCTGTATGCGTCACATGAATGGTTGAACACCTAGGAGTCAGTCAACTTGACCCCTATCCAAAAGGTGTCCATTTTTCTCCCCGTGGATGTTTTTAAAGGTATATTTAGGAATGTTTTTTTCTGCTGTTGGACAGGAAACAGTTTGAATGATAGAGGAGAACGTTTTTTTTGCTACGGTCAGATTTGAACCCACGGCAATGTGCACCCGTGGCAGCCAATAAGACCACTTGACCGCCATGGGACGCCCTGCAGTGGGTTAGACAAAATACAGACTACTTTGACAGATACGAAATCGCCCGTTCATGTTACCTCAACAAACAAATCAATTAGAGCAAAGGGTTTAGTTCAGTTATGATGAGGGAAACACAAAATTGTTGTTATATCTTTCAAGAAAGGTAAAGGGTCCAAACATCAAATGGTAAATCTGATCCCTTTTGACAGCCCGACCTTCGATTTGAACGGAAAATATTCTGTGACATGTTTTTTTTCCCCCGTTGTAGAAGTGCTCAGAAAGTAATCCTTTGGATCTGATGCAAAACATTCAAGAGATAAAGGTGATGAAAGTTGACCTATTTTGGTTACCCCAGCAAAGTGAGACCTAGTTTGAGATGGAAGCCTTCACCTTAGCAACAACAACTATGATGTCACTCAAACCCAGGTCAATGCAGACAGTTTTTCCACATGTATCAAAATAAAAGTCTTTATTGTTTATTCGTTGTTTGTGTGGATCCACATCAAGCTCCAGCTGAAGTGGCAGCTAGTCTTCCTGGAGTCAACAAAAAACATGATGAAACAACCAGACAATTTTATAAACTGGTACAGTCTCGCAAATGACTTATTTCCAGCAATATAGATATCAGAATGTACAAGTGTTTATCAGTCAGTTAATGTGTGTATGTCCTTGTCGTGCATTGAGACGTTATTCTGTCAATCTTTTGAAGGTAATTCTGCCGTTCGCTTGACTGTTTGAGAATGAAAGGGAGTTCCGTGTGATCATGGCTCTGATCAATACTGTGCGTTTCAGTGACTTTGTGTTGGATCTGAGGACTGTGCCGAGCCCCTCTGGGCATTGGGTTATGGGAATCTGAGCTATGTGATATTTGAGTATTTTTCATAACTAGAAAATTAACAGTCAATCGCTTGTCAACACTCAACCAAGGAATACAAGAAAGCATGCTTGCTTGTGTGCATTTAAGCAATGCATGCGACTTTGTTTTGAAGCAATGGCAGCTTTGTTGACATCTTCTTTGCCACATTTTCCAATCCAACTGGGCAATAGTTGTCATAGGAATAACTGAAAAACTAGTACAACTGACCTATCTAAAATAAAAAGGCAAAATATATTTTCAAAACAGACGTATTTCTACCCATCTTCATAGCATGTTTGTTTGTACGGCAACTTCCCATTCACTATTGCTCTTTGGAATTTAGCCTACTTAAGCCTAGTTCTTAGAGAATGCATTTGAGCAAATACAACGCTGTTAGTTTTGGATGTATTTAGGACACGTTTGTTCACCCATTCTGATACTGACTGAAAGACTGTGTTTCAAGTATCAGTGCGCTCACACTCTCTGGACGCTGACTGGTGGAGTGTGGAATCATCAGCGTACATCATTCCGGCTCCTTGTAAGACAAGTGGCAAGTCATTTGTAAACATTTAGGAATGTAAACACCCAAGGATGCTCGGGTGTACAACACTCTCTCTGACATTTGGTCCCACTGAAGAACACTATCTGGGTTCTATATGTCAGATGTATGACCACAATAGCAACATTTTGAATATAATAATACAGCACCAAGTTATACAGTTGTTTTAGCTAGTCATGTGTCATCTGAGTTATTGCAGTACACATAAAGTCTCTGTATGAATGCTGACAGCCTATGAGATAACGTATTTTCAGAAAAATAGCATTGTATTTTGTCAAAAAACTATTATTTTAAACACTTTACCAAGTGCAGGCAGGGTAGAGGAATTACTTTACGCTTCTATGACTATGAACACACTTGCTTCTTTAGGCTTTGAAAGGCCCTGCTAGAAAGCGATGTGTGTCTCTCACAAGTCTATGTTAGTATCTGTTATTTTTGTATTACTGCCAAATCATTGGATTGGAAATGAATGGGCAAACCTTGACAGATAAACATGACAAGCATATTAAGTTATAATGCATTTGGAAAGTATTCATATCTCTTCAGTCTCTCCACACTTTGTTGCGCTGTAGAGTTAAATTAAACTTGATTACAAATTTAGTCATCATTTTTGTGCCATCAGTCAATACACACCACCCCATATTCACAAAGGGAAAACATGTTTTGAAATGTTTTTTTCAAATTCATTGAAAATAATAAATAAACTGAAATGTGACATGTACATAAGAATCCAGACCCTTTATTCAGCACTTTGTAGAAGCGCCCTTGGCAGCGATCACAGCTTTGAGTCTTATTGCTTATGCCTCTTCTAGCTTTGAATATCTGGATTTGGGCAGTTTCTCCCATAATTCCTCGCAGATCCTCTCAAGCTCTGTTAAAACTGGATCTATAGCATTGGTAAACTGCAATCTTCAGATCCTTGTGAAAGTATCTTTCCAAATATACAGAAAGCTCCTTGGACTTCCTTGGATGTCATGGCTTGGTTTTAATGGGTTTTATAAAGCATGGTCTAACACACTCTACGAAGTGTGGGACTTTATATAGACAGAAGTGTAAATCATCTACAATCAATAAATAAGCTTGCATTTCTGAAAATGTATTATCTGTTTTTCATCAGGGTTCTTTGCGTGTAGATCGATGGCAAAAATGTATCTTCAGTCAGTTAAAAATCAAGTCCATAACGCTGCAGAATGTGGAGAGAGGGAAGGGGCTTCCCGAACCACGGTCCATTCAACAACACTAATGGGAAAGAGAGGTCAGAAAACATTCCAAAGGCATCTGTTAATTTTTCAGCAGTGCATACTCACCTAATAATACTATTCAGTTTCATTATTCCTGGGTCGTCCTTTCAGAAGCGTAGGTATACAGGCTACTATTACCTCAGTCTTGACAATGTATCCCCGATCCATGGAAAAGATACCCCTCTTCATCCTGCTCTCCCAAGGACAGAGAAAGCAGGACAACGGAGAGCACACGCTTGGCAACCCGATCTACAGTATGTTGTGGACAGCTTCTGTACTATATAAAGAAAGCCTTTGTAAATCTACCTGCCCCACTTTCCTTCCCCAATAACTTCCTCAAACTTCTCCTACAGTAATGCCTCGAGATAAGAGGTGGGAAAGGTGATTAAAGCTGATCCCAATTCCTTAGTCCTTGTCAAAGATCACTTTAAGAATGTTACCTGCTGTGCGTTTCTAGACTTTCCCCATTTCTTTTCATTTGTATTCTAGGTAGAGACATGATTTACTGACAGCCAACCGTAACAATGGAAGAATGCATGCAATCAGAAATACAATGTCATGATCCTTAAATTGGTTGTAAGCGTAGCTCTTAAAATCCTCCTCAACAATTTATGAATCCCTACATCAAATAAAAAATATCATCAGTAATTTATTCCAAGATCAACAAGAATTAATCCTGCTGCAGTGATGGAGCGTACATCAAAAAAAGTATTAGCTTTATTTTAGCAGGGTAGGTCATGCTGAGACCAAAGGTCTCTTTTCCGGATGAGCCCTGCATCAACACAATTATTCAACAATAGAAAGTATGGCGAGCCAAGATTAAAATGATCTTGGAATTTGTCCCAAATATGAGGTGCAGAAAAACTAAAAGCTTGTGCACCTAAAAGCTTGTCTACCTGAGATTGCAGTTATCTCTAGAGTAAACCATCCCTGAGACCGTGTTTGATAGTTCGTACTTCTCTGGGTCAGTAGAAAAGAAATGTATGGTGGTAATTTATGCCGGAGTGCTTTGAAAACAATAAGAATGAAAAGCACACATCTACCTTGTAGTGGACCAGCCTACTGTCTGATACAGAGAACAATGATGTGTGCTGAAACAATCACCTGTGAAAATGTGTAATGCTCTCTGATGAACTGGATTAAGAGATTTTAAAACCGAGGTAGAAGCATTCATATAAATAATATTGGCCTAATCAATGACCCACATGAAAGTCGACTGAACAATTTGCTTTCTGCTAGATACTGTATAGAAAGCCAATTTTCATGCTCAATTTTCTAACAAGTTCATCTAAATTTTTTTTAAGGAAATCATTGAATCTACTGTATCCATATGCTCAGGTATTTGTATGCAGGGACACATTCAATACAAGCAGCATCGTGGGTAAACAAAAACAAATTTATAGGCACCTTTTTGGATTTATAAAATAACATTCATTTGTTTGTTATTTTCAAATCAAAAAGAGATCTCCGCAGAATGAAAGCAGACAATAGCCCATAAAGAGCCTGGTCAACTGTCGGAGCAATGTCATTTAACACAGTTTCATCTGCATATATATATACGCGGGTTACAGCATTCATCAGATAGACCAATATAATCTATGTAAAGAGAAACTAAAATTGGGCCAAGAATCCATCCTTTGATATGTCCTCCTGTGCACATAACATCCATCCCAGTAAGTGCATCAAACACACCACCTACAGTAAGTGCATCCAACACACCACCTACAGTAAGTGCATCCAACACACCACCTACAGTAAGTGCATCCAACACACCACCTACAGTAAGTGCATCCAACACACCACCTACAGTAAGTGCATCCAACACACCACCTACAGTAAGTGCATCCAACACACCACCTACAGTAAGTGCATCCAACACACCACCTACAGTAAGTGCATCCAACACACCACCTACAGTAAGTGCATCCAACACACCACCTACAGTAAGTGCATCCAACACACCACCTACAGTAAGTGCATCCAACACACCACCTACAGTAAGTGCATCCAACACACCACCTACAGTAAGTGCATCCAACACACCACCTACAGTAAGTGCATCCAACACACCACCTACAGTAAGTGCATCCAACACACCATCTACAGTAAGTGCATCCAACACACCATCTACAGTAAGTGCATCCAACACACCACCTACAGTAAGTGCATCCAACACACCACCTACAGTAAGTGCATCCAACACACCACCTACAGTAAGTGCATCCAACACACCACCTACAGTAAGTGTTTGAAGTGAAATTTAAGGATTCAGAGGTTGTGGACAGAGATCACTATGCATCGTGGTGGCTCTGAGAGGTGGAAACGGATGAATGGTTATGCATGGTGACCCAACTGATATTTTCTGTCAAACATAAAGCCTGTTGAGATAGAATGTTTGTTAAAGTCATGTTTGATAAATCCATTTCTTTTATCTGTTATAATGCAGGAGTCCGACTGAATTTGCTTAGGCACGGAAGCAGCCAAGTTACCTCGCTTTAGTGCATTTACATGTTTCCAATATCTAGACGGATCACCTGCTGAGCTAGAAATTGTAGAAAAGTAAAAACCGGATTTGGATTTTTTAATTTTTACACTACGTCTACTTCTCAGTTGCCTGAAGGGTTGCCAGTCAAATACCAAGTCAGTCTTTCTAGCAATTTCCCTGACCTGGTTTCTCTGCCTAAGGAGTTCAGATAGCCCTCGATAACCAAGGATTTGCACAGTCTCGCACTCTGTGATGTTTAAAAAGGGTGTGTCTAAAGGGATAAAAATGTATGAGGTGGTCCAGAGCCAAATCGAGGTCTGAGAATTCCTTTACGGAGAACAGCTCCGTGTAAAATACATCCTGCAAGAAATCAATCTGTGAAGAATGTTTATAATGTCTCTTCCTAGTTAAGTGAGGGTCAGCAAGTTGTTGTTGAGTACTTCTAATACAAACTACTGGACAACGATCACTAATATTGTTTGCCAAAACACCAGTTGATCTATATTTGTGGGGTTTGTTTGTCAGTATAAGATCAATTATTGAGGAGTTATTAGGGATTTGAATCTGAGTGAGCATTCAAATTAGCTGTGTCAGATTAAAATCAATACATAAGCTCTTCGGTATATCAGAGGTTGGCTTTAGCCAGTCAAGATTCAGATCACCTAGAATAAGAATCTCAGAGGAAATAAATGGGACCAGGTATAATATCAGATATTATCAACCACGCCTGGCAAAGCAGCAGGGGGACGGTATATCCCTGCTACATAATGTGCCTTTTCAGCAATAGATACATCAATAATTAATAGCTCAAATAGCTGAGGTACAGAAGCATTTAGTGCTTGGGTTAGGGCAAGGTTTGATTTAACATAGACGGCCACTCCTCGATCTATCGTTCTTAATCCTATCACATCTGAAAACATTGTAGCCTTTTATGGCAGTGTCCACATCTGTGAACTTAACCACATTTCTGAGAGTTACAGGATGTTTGTGGCGTGCATCCAAATATCAATCAAATCCATTTTAGGCAGCATACCTCGCACGTAAGTGCACAAGTCCAAGCCGTCAACGTGCTTTAAATGTTGACAGCGTATTCGCATTATTCAAGGTAAGTTTCATAGAACAAGGGTTGGAGTCAGGGGTCGACTTAATCGGTACAATTATGAGATTACTAACTTTTACACTACAAGGTCTGAGATTGCTACGAGGTAAAACACTTAATCGTGAGATTATGATGGGAAATATCTTGAGGGCATGGACTGACTCTTCATTTCCCAACTGCTGCAGCAATATCTTTTGACAACATTCTTGCAGGTCACTCGTTTGGACGCCATCCCTCTTCAGAAATTGGTGTCCTTCCCAGGACAAATCAAAGTTGTCTATCAAAGCCGTATTTGCGGATCTCCGATTTGTGCCGAACGTGCAAGTTCCATAGCCTACTAAAATGCCCACAGACACACCCAAAGGTTGGTATAGGAATCCATTTCCCAGTTTGTTGTAGCGGCTTTCTGGACTTCAGACTGCTGCAGCCTATCATTTGATACAACATGCACCATGGCACTGCTTACATCTGAATGCTGCCCCAGTATATCAGGGCAGCATTCTTACTTAATCTTACCCTCGCTGTCAAGCACTCGTGCACCAGCAAAGCACTCAGCTGGAAAACCGTCCACCCAGACCCTGAGGATGATAAAGCTCCCCAAGACTACAATGTCGCGTGTTGGGCCCAGCTGGCCACGTTTTGTGGCAACCTGTGGGGCCAGTGCTTTGCCAGGAGAGCGTTCCTGGTGATGATGAGGGGAGAACACTGAAATGGTTTGAAAGCTTCAGATCCTGCCAAGAGAGGCAAAGAAAGCAAAACGCGACACTCCCTGCGCGTTTCCTTGTTTTTCTTTTCTGTGCCACCACAAAATCGGATGCTTGATTGATTCGATAAGTAGTTCAAACTGAAAGATATTTCTTGTAAAGCATTTTTTTTTTAAATACAATTTTCAACAGGTACGCCACTCAAAGCTAGGTAACTTGATGATAGTTCCTCTTCAATGTACAGAATTGTAAACAAACTTGCCAGTACACAGCACCTCCGTTCTTTTGAATACTCACTTATTTCTATTATTACAATTTGCAAGCCCAGTGCTAATGTAGTTCAGTAATATTTTATATATAAATGCTGAACAATACATACAGGTTTTGGTATGCTGCCATCCAGACAATGTCTTTTCCTGGAAAGGCCTTGCTTATTTCAGCAAGACAATGCCAAACTGCATTCTGCAAGTATCACAACAGCATGGCTCCGTAGTAAAAGTGTCTGGGTGCTAAACTGGCCTGTCTGTAGTCCAGACCTGTCACCCATTGAAAACATACTGCGCATTATGAAATGAGAAATATGACAAATGAGACCCTGAATTGTTCAGCAGCTAAAATCCTATAACAAGCAAGAATGGGAGTACATTCCACTTTCAAAACTACAGCAATTGTTCTCTTCAGTTTTCAAAACGCTTACAAAGCATAAGTGTAAACCTCATATTTGAGCTGTGTTAGGCTAGGCAAAGAAATGAACCAAGTATATTAAAATGATATCTGACTCCTAGGATTAAAGAATTAATCAGAATATGCCAGAGAGCAATATAAATCTATGAGTTGACGGCAAGAATGAGTCATAAAGGCAAATAGATTTTCTTGACATTGCAAAATGACTCATTCCGTTATACAAGGTATACAGTTTAAATTACGAGACCCTATGGACATAAAAAAAAAATCATTATTTTAAACTTGATCACAGAGGTAGACATATAAAGAAAAAGACTGGGTGGCCTGACAGACATGCCCCCAACAGGGGAGGTACAGAGGGTACCTCCCCAGGGTAGGATGCTGTACCAGCAACAAGAGACGGAGAAATCAAGTTGTTCATCAATCAAGTTTATTTCATGAAGCATCTTTTTACATCATCAGTCGTCTGAATGTGCTCATAAGTAGATTTACTTGACAATGTAAAATGAATGATTCTATAACACAAGGTATATGGTTTAAATTACTGCAGACATCAACAAAACATTAATTAAAGACAAAGTCTATGTGGCCTGAGTAGGCCACCCACTTGTCAAAGAAGAAAAACAAGGAAGAAACCTACAGAGAGAGGAGTCAGACTGCCTCATGGCCAAACCCTTTGTTATCTTATATTTAAACATTCAGACGATCAGCAGGCTGAACCCACATCAACAATGCCGGCCCCAGACCACCGACAGAACAACCACCCTGAGGCAAGGCTCAGCATACCTAACAGTCATTTCCCCAAGCCCCTGGGTAGCAAAAACCTCTCCACGCCACCTAGAAAGTGGGGCCTGTCAGGTAGAACGCTGTCTAAGGGTGTGCAGAGCCCGAGACGCCAGGGCTGAGAGGCTGGTGAGGAGGATCTGATGTTCAGTGTTGAAGGCAGCGAATAGATCTGGGAGGATGATAAGAGGAAAGAGGGAGGCAGCTCGTGCCGTGCACAGAGACTCTGTGACACAACAGACAGGGTTCTCGGTTGAGTGAACAGTCTGGAAGCATGACTGGTTAGGTTTGAGGAGATTGCTCTGAAAAAGATAGCTGGAGAGGTTGTCAGAGACTGCATACTCTAGCCTGTTGTAAAGAAAACCATTAAAAAAAATAAACAAATTGTATCTACGAACATTACCAATTTTTTATTCCCCTCTAATTTCAGCAGGTTTGGAATTTTGAGACGTGTCCTCCAATATGCATATCGCCTGGCTGCTTATCACCTGTTTGCTCAGCTAGGAAGCATTAACCCCATGCGCTGGAGGAGGATGTGTTCCCCGGACCCCCTCTTGTGCCCGATCACTTTAAACTTTCGTTTTAAAGTGATCGACAATGTTGCCCACAGGTAGGGAAGATGGAAAGGAAGAGATGGAGGAATAGTGAGAGAATGGAAGGTCGCTGACATTTCCATAGCAGTGTTTTTCACAAACTTTCCAACGAGGCCCACTTTGGTTGACAAGACTCCGGTTTGAGGTCCGCCACACGACAAAACAATTAAACCCTTAATGCAGTGGTGGACACATCAAAGGAGGCCACACAGACGGCCACCAGGGACCACCGTCATCCTGCGGGCCTTGCAATGAAGAACACCGGTTAGACAAAAAGGCTAGAAATCTGGAGTGACAGAAAGTAGATTTTGCAGCGGAGAGCGAGAGAGGAAGAGAATATGGCAAGATAACAGTCAAATGTTTTAGAAAGTTTGTTTTTGCCAGGCCGCATAAGCGGAGCCGTGCTAGAAGAGCAAATGTCTCTGACTGACTGACAGGCTGACACTTGTTACACAGCGTAGTGGGTGCAGATGCAGACTACAGAACAGCAGGTCTGGCATTTGACTGCTGTCACCGTCAAGGCGCTTTGTGACTTGCAAAAACTTTGCCGGCTACAACCTTCAGTAGCTGCGACTTAGGAAGCCTAAAATAAAACAGTTCTGAAGAATTTTAGGATTTGTTCAGGATAGACAAACCCCTCAGATATCATACTAACAAACTTTGGGCAGAGATAAATTACAATTTTGAATTTTGTAGATGTGCCACTCTTGAATCTCCCGTGAGTGTTTTGGTGACAGAGACAACATATCGGCACGTCATTAAATATAAACAAGATGAACAGTCTCTGAAGATCCAGCCAAACGTGCCCCGACAATCACCCTTTCTTTCGAAATAACTGAGATCTAGTTTACTCTCAGTATCCCTACCCAATATCTACTCAAGTGTTCCCTCCAGTTTGGAAGTTGTTTTCACCTACAGACCACGCTTCCTGTTAGAACTAGGAATAATGTGTTCATTTCTGTTTCTAGATTTTAGTTTCCATGCTAGCTACCTAGCTACCAAACAGCTAATTTTTCAAACCCAGTCCATTCAATGGCAACTCAGTGTGCCGGTGTCATTTCTCCTTTCTACACCACTTCCTGTCAGTTGTTCAGTACCCAACAAGCAACATACCTGGATGACTTTCCATTGATATCTGCCTAACTGTTGAGCCGTAATGTGTTTTGTGCAGTCGATCAATGTCTTCCCACCCGTTTCCACTGAGTGGAGAAGTCTTAACAGAATCCTATTGCCAGGCCATCCACAGGGAGGCACAGCGGCAGACTATTGGGTCACTAATGAGAGACAGTTGAGAAGCAATCTCGCCTCAGAGTGGAGGCCATTGTTCTGCCGCTACATTCAATTTGGGCCAGTTTCGTCCTAATGCAACAGCACCCCCACCCCCCCCCCCATCCCAGTTCCAGCAGATTAGCGATAAACTGCTCCAGCAGGTGGAAGAAGAACTTAAGTCTCAGTCAGACAACATTGATGGATTGGACTCAGTCAGGTTGGTACACAGAGTCAGGATTTAGGCTAGTTAATTTGCTATTTGCTTCTGTTTCTAAGTTAATAGCTTGACATTTTCAACTCTCTCTCTCTCTCTCACTAACACAAACATACGCACGATACATCGGTGTGCTGCATCCGTCTGTCTCGTGGGAAAGGGAAAACGACAGATACCCCCCGTCCTAACCTGTCCTCTGCCCACGTGTCTCGCTATATGATCAAATGGTTTGTCTCTGAAAGAGTGACCTTAGCTGAGACGGTGTCACTGCAAAACAAGGTTGTTACATTAAATGAGCGCAGTGTCACTCTGTGAAATGGCATTTCTCAGCAGAAGGTAAAGAGGTCAATTGTGATGTAATGGTATGAGTCATGCCATAGTTTACATTGACACCATAGGAACAACACACCACTTCATCCTAAACCTTTGTACTTTGGATTGTGTGGCTTTAGGCGTTTTCTTTCTTTTGGAACACACATCCGATGAGAATCATACGTTCTTGAATGGAACTCACATTCTACCCATACAAAGATAGTGACTCATGCTTCTGAATGCGAACCCTCCGAAAGTATTGTTTCAAAACCCCAATTCCGTCAAACCTTTCAGACAGGCACTTTTGTTAATTTTATATCTGACTGGCATTGGAAATTGTATTTGTACCTGAAAAAGTTTCCAAGCCAATTTGGGATCAAAGAGTTTCCCAACAATTTGGTTGTCGGCCGGCAAATGAAGCTCTCACCGTCTATCTAATTAAAACCCAGAACATGCTGTATGTACACTTCGTAGGCCGACCTACTCCGTGGGGAGATAAAACTTTCCAGTTGACCAGATGTGTCTGTTTCTTTCATCCTTTAACATCCTCCTTAGAGAATGATGCCACATTGTGCCTCAGCACATAAATACACAATCTGAGTAGCACGGCTCTCATCGAAAAGAAAGAGTGATCGAGAAAGTCGGGAAAAGAGGGAGAACACACGCTTTGCTTAAATTAGCGCGTAAACAAGTATAAAAGGCCGATCTTGAAGTTTGTCGTAATTGCATTCGTTTCGTCTTTGAGCTTCAAACAAACTTGTGATTGGTGGTTGCTGCTTTGATCTCCCTCTCTGTCTCCCTGATATCTTCTAACCTCACCTCGATGGAGTGAGAAGGCTTCCGCCTTGTTTTGGTGAGGGTCACGGCCGCGGCTAACGCGGGGGGAAAGGTGGATATGATTCACGGGGCCCACTGATCATGATATCAATGTCGCCTATAAATGAGGGCGCCCAGACATCAGGCCTTTCCAGAGGGCCCGGGGGGCCCAGGATTCCTGGCGACGCTCTGGTGAGGATCTTACTGTAAGAGACACAAAAGAAAAGAGGATGTGTATTGCCTGAACCGCCACACAGTTCGATGTTGACTCAACACCAAGTAACCTCAAAAAGTATGCTGATATAATAGCTGATTGCTGTGTGTCTGTAGGCTAAATCAACCTTCATGCCATCTGTAGAGCAAACCTACGATACTATCACACCTGGTTTCCTTACAATGAGAGGGAGAACCCGGATATAGTGTTGCCTTCCAAACGTAAACATAACTTAGTCATTTTAGTCAACAAGCATTTTGTGACTCTTACAGCAACGTTTTTCAGTGGACAAACTCTCCATGTGAGCCCAGTTCTGAAGTCCTCAAAGTTTACAGAATTATGTTGGTTAAGCAATAGCTAGGCATGCTTTTTTAACGCATATGCAAATTTGGTATTTTAACCCAATTTTTTATACATTGAGCTCTCTGTGAGCGAAGTTAGTTGAGTGAACAAAGACTAATTAACTGAATATCCCAAACTTCAAAAGTCCACACAACTCACGGAGTAACATTATTAAGTGATTGATTATTTGTCTTTTTTCTAACAATGCATGACACTGCCCCTGAGGCTTCAAGTTGACAATCAAATTCACTGTGATTTTTTCTTTCAGTAAAAGGCTACTTGTTTAAATATATATTAACATCAGTTTGAATGCGCCTCAAATTTCCCAACACAATATTTTACATTCTGTTCTACAAAATGTTTCAAACATTTTTTTTTTATTTCATCATATTACCTTCACACTCAGTTAGTACATTTAGACGGACTTGCAGTAATGAATGCATGCATTTTTGTCTTGGTCTCTCATGGGAAGTGAATCCGCAACCCTATGATTGCAAACACCATACATTATCAACTCCATTTTGGGCTTGGATAGTTTGTCCAGGATGTGTAGTGCCATTATTTTAGTTTGCTGCATGAAATTGTGACGGTCCAGAAAGTTCATCAACACCTAATGATTGTACCAATAATTAAAATCACAGCTCTGTGAAGCAAGTTAAACACCGTAGATAGACCCACCTGAACAGTTTTAGTTCTTGCTTTTAATGCCACTTAAGATACAATTAACGGGAAGAATAGAGTGGTGAGGTGGCGGAGCTCAACATTTTCACTGAGTGTGACACCAAGCACCGCCAAGGGAGAGATAAAACACACAACAGAGGAGCAGAGAGGTTTCTGGGTTGTGATGGTTTGTGATGGCGATTTTTTTTATTAAAATCATTGCCAGACTCCTATGCAGCCCTCTGTCATAAAACATTATTTGTCATAAGACAATGCTTTAACGTCACCCCCCCCCCCCCGGCATGTTTAGAATAGCCAAGCATGTCATTTGGACTCAAATGGAAATGGAAATTGAAATCTATGTGCCTTTTTAAAGTTACGCATCCTCCACCACTCCCAGCATCCACTGTTTAAATCTCATAGAATAGCATCTTGTTTAGCCTTGAATTACCTTTTAAATAGTGAAATTACAGAATGCTAAATTAGTTATACTCAAATTTAGGTATTGATTGCAAACTAAGAATGTAAATATTGTATCTGTGCATCTTATTTTCAAAGATGCATGGTTGTTTTTATTAGTCTTATTTATTTGAAATAATTAGCATATCTGGGTATAATTGGAAACTGCAGTACTGGGGCTCCCTTGTCTTCAATCCCTTCGATACATTCTGCAGAAAGGAAAGAGCTGCCAAATCGCAAAGTAATTAAAACAAAAATAAAACATGATGGTCTTCTAAAAGCGATTCCTTTAATGAACAAAAAGACTAATTAATTGTGCTGCGCCGCGGAGGGGCGTGTGCACCCGGGGTTGAATTATAGATGAGCTGAGGAGGGCGGCGGGCGGAGCGGCGTGGATTAATGGGAGTTGTAATAGGTGAAGGCAAACATACAGGACAGAAATGATCCCAATCAGTGGAGGGGCCGACATAGTGGATTTGAATCGCATTGTGAAGGCACATGATCCTCAATGATAACCACACTCATGTCGCATTATCCCCCATTAGGATAATCACAACCTTTGACTGAATCCCTGCTATTGCGTAATATCCACTGTAGTGTGGCCTGTTATTTTTCTTGCGGAGCTTTTTCCTGCGTGCATACAGCTGGTATACAGAAACGGTTTAATGAAAGAGCAACGATCCCCTGGATTGCTGGAGGATCTTAGTGAAGGCCAGCAAACACAGGATGTCCTGAATCCACTCACGGTTCCATGGCACTATCCTCTGATGTTCAGGAGACCACCTAATGACTCATTTTGTACTCCTTTTTGATTCTTGTTACTCATGTTTGACTTGACAAGACAGGCAGGAGATTAAACAGATCTGGGAACAGGTTGTGAAGGAGGTGGTGTGTTTGTTGGATGGAGTAGTGGTAATTAAGTTATTCTTTTTCTTATTTTTTTTAAGGAATGTTGTGAACACAGTTTTAATTTGTTGTAATAGATGTAATGTTTTGAACACAGTTTTAATTTGTTGTAATAGATGTAATGTTGTGAACACAGTTTTAATTTGTTGTAATAGATGTAATGTTGTGAACACAGTTTTAGTTTGTTGTAATAGATGTAATGTTGGGAACACAGTTTTAATTTGTTTTAATAGATGTAATGTTGTGCACACAGTTTTAATTTTTTGTAATAGATGTAATGTTGTGAACACAGTTTTAATTTGTTGTAATAGATGTAATGTTGTGAACACAGTTTTAATTTGTTTTAATAGAT